>NW_025336481.1:30300703-30694704 GCF_004798865.1 Varanus komodoensis | reverse complement strand
ACAGAGAATAACTGTAGGCTACCACACTTGAAAGCCCTTGATTTAGCAGGGCCATCAAGCCCCAAGTCCTTTATATATTACATACACTGCAATTTAACTTCATTCTGATGAGACATAAGGCTAGTTTCATCAAGCCTTGTTGGGTTCTATGTAGGTAACCACAGTAGTTACTCCTAATGTTTGTTTGTTTGTTTATCGTTTTATATCCTGCCTTTTTCCTACAAAGGGCTCAAGGCAGCTTACATCTCCTCCTCCATCTTATCCCCACAACAACAACCCTGTGAGGTAGGTTGGGCTGAGAGTCTGTGACTAGCCCAAAGTCATCCAGTTGGCTTCATGGCTGAGCGGGGACTAGAACCCAGATGGTCTGAGTCTCAGTGCCATTCTCTTAACCACTATACCACACTGGCTCTCCCAGTGTTGGTGCCGAGAGCCCTTCTTTCTTATGTTGTACTGAATGCTGAGTCTACAAACTGATGGAAGATGGTGGAACAAGAGACCCAGTGCAGGGTAGTGCTTTGAATGCTAGATTGGAACTGAGAACGCCCAGGATCAAGCCCCCACTGTTCACCGAATACCACTGGGTAACTTTGGGCCCTCACTGGAACAGTTCACAGGACATCACTGCCCACTGAGAGTTAATTTATCCTTGAGAATCTGTGGTTAAGTGGGTTGTATGAGGGTTGTTTAACCCACAAATAAGCACTGGCTGAATTCACATGATAGATTGTTCCCCACTGCCCGACAACGCCTGGTTAGGGTTTGCATTTTCATTATGACAGTCAGCATGAATCACAATTCTTTGTTATGTGGACCAAGCCACAATCTCTTAATCTGAATTACATCACAGGGTTGTTGTGAGGAAAAATCGAGAAAAGGAGCTTCTAAACACATTTTGGGTTCCTTAGAGGAAGGGGTCGGATATAAATATAACAAATGAAGCCGTACTGAGATGCCGAGGCATGTGGTGACGGCATATAAATGTTTTAAGTAAATAAATAAAACATGTGAGCTCTAGAGAAGCCTTATATATGATGCCTTATTCCCTGAAATCTTCACATTCATCTCACTTGTGTGTTTGAGGATGTGGGGCTTGCTATAGTTAAATGTTGTAGTAACCTCAGTGTTTGCTCCTTAAATATTTAAAATATTTCTATACTGATTTTCCCTTGCCCAGAGCAGTGTACATAAAGCATAATAAAACACATTGATGATACTGTATAAAGCAACATTTTTGAGGCAGGGAAGGATTGCAGCAGCAAATTGTAATGATTGTAATAAAGCAGTAATTCAGTAATTAAATCTATAACTAGCCCTTGGACAGTTGAAAAAAGGAGTCACATATGATGAGAACCCAGTAGCCAGCTGATGAAAACAGGCTGCCATCAGACTTGATAGCTCAGAATTCTTCCAAAGTAGAAGTAAGCCCACCAAAAGGTCATGCGAGAAGAACAATGTCTAAACTCACTAGGGAAGTAATTCCAAAGCAGATGACATTTTTGTCTCATGTAATAATTGTACATAGAGCTAATCTGATGACTGCAACAAGTGCTGAGAAACAGTCTCAAAGATATTTTGCTTCCAGATTGTAAACGGCTTAAAAATAAGCACTAGATTCTTTAACTGGATTTGAAAGTCACTGGACTTCCGTGTCAGTGTGTCACAGCTTGGCAATTCCCTGCTCCTCTAGTGGAAGGGAAAACAGGCCAAAGACCCACATACTTACCCTTCTCTTCCTGTGGCCTTTTCTGCTGCCAGCATGTGGATACCTAACCCTTTTGTCTCTGGCTCTGTTAAACCAGCCTTTAAACATTTTGTGTCTTGGGTATCCACTCTAGCTGGAGTGGGGACTACCTGTTCCACATGGGAAGGACAAACACTCCTCCCATGCAAAGTTTTAAATAACTTAAAAGTTTCTAAAGAAAAACGTTAATAGGAAATAATTTTAAAATGTGAATGGACACACCGACACATGCACACAGGAAATAAGGTAGTACAACAACCAGGATACACTCATCCAGATAACTTCACTAGGCTGTGTCCATGTTTTATCCAGTTTCCCTATTCAAACAGTATCTTACTGTCATTGGTCCAGCTCTCTCAGTCAGCCCTCCTGTTCTAGTGGCACTGATTTTTTCTTCCACTATGACATTGGCTTCTTTTCCACCCCCACCTCTTGTTCTTTCTGTTTCTCTGCCCATCTGACTTCCTCTCTTTTTGCCTTAGATCTTAATCATTTAAAATTATGGGTTTTCCCCTTCCCAGCTCCCAACTAGTCAGGAGACTAGTTTTGTTTTCATTTCTGAAAATTTTGTTTCTGTTTCCTGGATGGAAACTTTTACCACGTCTTCCTCTGACCTTTTGTTGAACTTTATAATCTCCTGCTTCCTCACGTCTACATTCTAACTAAACCACTGATCTCTAAAATTTAGGGTGAAACTCATACCCTACATTTGTTGTAGTTGTTACACTCTCTCAAGTCATCTCCAACTTATGGAGACCCTATGAATGAGCGCCCTCCAAAATGTCCAGTCCTTGACATTGCATGACAGCCCTGCTCAAGGCTATGGCTTTCTTTATGGAATCGATCAATCTCAAATTTGGTCTTCCTCTGCATTGATTCCCTTCAACTTTCTCTAGCATGATTGTCTTCTCCATTGAGTCAACTGTACTCCAAAAAGTACAGTTTTGGCATTTTTGCTTCCAGGTGAAGTTCTGGATTCATTTGACCTAGGTTTAACTCATTTGTCTTTCTGCCAGTTGATGGAATTTGTAAAATTCTCCTTCAGCAGCTTGTTTTGAATGCATCTATTTTCATCCTTTAGACCAGGGGTCGGCAACCTTTAACACTCAAAGAGCCATTTGGACCCGTTTCCCACAGAAAAGAAAACACTGGGACCCACAAAACCCTTTTGACATCTAAAATGAAGATAATACTGCATATATCATTTTTTACCTTTATGCTATGTATTAAAAGCTATAGTGTGTTGCATTTATGAAATCAATGAACTGCTACAGAGAAAACAAATTTTTATTTCTGTATGCAACAAAAACATTTTGAACTAAAAAACACAAGGAAGTAGATCTATATCTTCATTATGATTTAGCTGCAGCTCTTTTTCAGTCACTAAAAACTGTTATTTTTAATCTTACATTATAAACTAGTAGGATTCCTTTCATATAATTTGAATAGGAGAACAGCTTTCTGCAGAGTCAAAGTCAGTGCTAAAGGGCTGCATGCATAAAACAGCAAACCCCATTAAATGTACCATTAAACGTTTGGTTTTCTTCAGAAACTTTTCTTCAATTTATCCATGGTTGGCCTAAAGGGGGGTGGTGGAGGGGAAGTTCAGTAAATCGATGCGGGTCCCAGATTGGCTGTGCCGGAGATATAGGTGTGTTTAGTGTCTGATTAGCAGATAAACAGTCAAGTGCTGTGAATTGTGACAGGTCCCAAGTGCAGCTTTTAACATTCAAATGAAGGAGATTACATTGGGACAAAGAGAATCTTTTCAGCAGGGTCTGAATAACATGAGAGCCTGCAGGAAGCTTGTTCTACTCTTTCCCTGCACAATAGCAGAGGAATGTAGCAATTTACTTAACTGGCCTCGGCGGCTGTGCCGGCAGGTGTTTTGAGTGATGGAGCTGCAGCAGAGGGATTCAAGAGCCACATGTGGCTCTGGAGCCGCGGGTTGTCGACCCCTGCTTCAGACACTATCCAGCTTTCATACCTATACATAGTGAGCAGGAATACAATAAGGTTAAACAAAGAACACAGTACAAAAAAGAACATGATTTAAAGATCTTGAAGTAAATAAGATTTTGATATCAAAATTATACCTTAAACAGAAATATTATGGATTTGTAGACACAAATTTTAAACTTTTAGCATATGAATGAAAATGTTGTAACTTACGAAATACAACATGTTCAGTTAGAGACAAGCAAAACACAATGATCTGCAGAACTAAATAGATTAGTAATCATGGCGCAATTTTATTCAGAATTATACTCTAGTTTAGACTTTAATGTTACTAAGATAAATATTTAGAAGATTCATACATCAAAACATTTACAAAACAACATAGAGAAACTTTGAACTTCAATCCCCTCTAATGAAATAGAAACTGCACTTCAAAAGATTAAGAACACCTAGTCTTGATGGATTTTTTCTGGAATTTTATATTAAAAAGTTAACTTCTAATACCAAAATTACTGATGATGTGCCAAAAGGGGCAAAATACCAGAGATGTGCAAACTGTCTCAGATTATTGTGCTTCCCAGAGATGGTAAAGATCAGTTTAAAGTTGGATCATATAGAGCTATCTCATCAATGAACTTCAGTTACAGGTTACTGCTGTTTATTATCATTTCTCGAATGAATAATTATTTCTCATTATATTTATTCCATCTTGACAATTATCTAATTCCATTCACAGAATTCTGAATGCTAGCCATCATTATAAAAAACTTCGGAATTTTCTAGCAATCCTGTCTTTAGATCTCAAAAAGCTTTGACCCTTTTATATAGGATGATGGAAAAATAAATATGGGTAAAAAATTTATTTGCTTAATCCAAAAATTACATAAAGACTCTCAGGTTTTGATTAGAATTAATTGATGTGTTTCAGGGGGAAAAGTGGAATCATGAAAGGAACTAAACAAAGATGTCCATTATGTGTAACATTATCTGCTCTTGCATTAGATTCTTTTGCTACCAGGATACATAATAACTCAACTATCAGTGGTGCTAAGTCATAATATTATGTTCACATATGACATTGCCCTATTTATAACTAAGCCATCAACAGATGCCCCAGTAATTTTGAAAGAACTATGCTACTATGAGCAATTTTGGGATTAAAATTTTATTTCAGTAAATCTGAGGCACCCTGTATAAACATGTCTAAACAAGAGGAAGAATGACTACATAATGACATGGAAGGAATGAAAAGGAAGACCAAATAAGAGATGAATTGATTCCACAATGGGAACCACAGCCTTGAATTTAGTTAAGCAGGGCTGTCATGGCTTGGACATATTGGAGGCCTTTCATTCATAGGGTTGCCATAAGTCAGAGATGACTTGTCAGCACATAACAACAACAACAACATTCCAATAGCATCGACTAATTCTAATATTGTATAAAGATTTTTATAGTGTATGGATAGAAACAGAAGATTTCTATTCTATTTTTGGTGTTGGTGATATCACCAACATTCTGGTGATATTTTTAAAGTATTTCTATTTGCTAATTACTAATAGAAATGTAGCTACATTATAAAACACTTTTTTGAAATTCCCTTTATAAATCTGGAGTAAATGACACAAACGTTTAATACCTCAAATTTCACTGCTTACACCTTTTTAAACCTATCCCTTGTTTTTTTAATCTGGATAAACAACTCAATTTTCTGGTAGGGAAGACTGTAGTTTACATCACTTGTTAGATGTCTTTCCAAAGGGCATAAGTTTAACAAGACAACATAGAATTTCTAATATCCCTAATATGTAGTTCCAAGTTCAAATTCTTCATACTTTAAAGGCTCCACTGGCTGAGCTTGCACAATTTGAAAATTGTCTACATAATTCTGCTCTGGGGTTTAGTGGGTTTGTTGCAAAACTCTATAAGTGCCAGCTCAATAATGCTAATTTAATGCTAATTCTAATCCTTAAGATTAAAGATAGTCTGGGAGCAAGATCTCAGGTATGAAATAAATGACAACAATTGGCAACATTTTGGTCTGCTCATCTATTGAAATCAATCTTGGCTCATACTAGAGAAAGTTCAATCAAGGTAATTTACAGAAGACATCTCACTCCAGTGACGTTTCCAAGAATAACTCAAAGTAACTCTCCATTATGTTGTTATGGAGAGAGCCTTAGGCAAGTACTTTTGTCATTGATGGACATGCCTGTTTGCTTGATGCTTCTGAACAGAAATTGAAATTGAAATCACTAAACAATTACTCTTGACACAGGTTATACTTTACTTAATTTAACTAATGAATTTAATATTAATATTTGCAAAAAGATTGGTTTCCTTTTGTTGTTGGTTGGTAGACAAGTTTTTGTCCAGGACTGGAATGGTGAAAAATCCTTAACTTGAGTGATTGGTATAGGAAAGTGTGGAATGAAGCTTTATTGGAGAAATTGACACAGTCAGTTAGGTATCTAAAAAAAATCTTAGTATTGATATATTTGAATGTACTTGATCATCATATATCAACTTTACTGTTCAAGAAGGTGATGGATTGGTCTGTCCTGATGGCACAGGACAAGATATGGAGATGCTTACCTAGCTCTAGGAGAGTTGGGCAGAAAGATTCTTTTTCACACTGCGATCTCTCCTTTTTGGAAAACAACTGTCATGCTGCTGGTACAGTTGGACGAAATGGCATATTTTAATGTATTTATCATTTAATACATAAAGCATTGTATGTATGTTTTGTATTTGCTTTTAATTTACCTAGATGTATACCAATATTTAATTTAATTTAAAAAGAAAAGAAATATTTAATTTAAAAAGAAAGAAAAGATTAATTCAGTTTTAGCTCATTTAACCTCACCAACTTGACAAAACATCTATTTGAGAACTCAGACAGTGGCAGTGGGTCTTAAATGCTTGGTCAATATAATATTTATGATATGTAGCATCATATTCTGATTGTCTGATTTATACTATTACAGAGCTAGCCAAGAACGCCAACCAGCTGTTGGAGATGCTTTAAAGGAATGCCAAGTTCCACAGTATTAAAACAAGCAAGCAAGCAAGCAAGCAAACAAACAAACGGGGTTAAGGGGATGTATTCCTCCGGTCAATTTCAAGTTGAAGATTGTCAGCTAAGGCTGTTCCTGTCTTATACCCAGCTTGGAACCAAAAATGAAAAGGAGCAGGATGCTTCCTTCCGAAATGACTGGTATTTCTCTACCACTCTCTGCTCATTTGGCTTTCCTAATATGGAAAGACTGTGTATATATATCTAAAGATAGATATATATATCTAAAATTAACTGGGTCATCTTTATGGCTTGTTATTGTTTTTAGAGGACCAGTTGAGTCACTGTCTTCTGTAAGTTGGCAGGGTGCTCATCTTCCTCAGAGAAGGACTGCTAATCTTCACTAATGGCCTGTAAGGCACACTTGGGCTGTTCTTTATTGTCCAAGAGGGGCAGGAATCCAAACTATATGCTGATACTTTTAAATTTCCAAGGCCTCTATCCACTTTCTTGAGAGAAGCAAACTTAATATAACCATTTTTCATTTCCATATCACAAGATAGTTTAAAAATAATCAAAGGAATGATCCTGTAGCCCCTAACCATCATCTGGGGGCCAAAGGTTTCCCTGTTCTGAGGCTGGAGACAGAGCTTCAGCCCTCGAGCTGGGCATCCATGATCTGATCCTCCTCAGGGCTGGTGCAGAAAGGAAAGTGCCAGCTGCCTCTCCAAGATTGGGAATGCAACATCAGAGAGGAAATAAAGGGGTCTTCAGCTAGGCAGAGAGGAGAAGGGACTGGAGAAGCTAGGTTTGATGCATGCTGTATCCTCTGAAGTTTCCTTCCCTCCCCTTCCAAAATGCCCTGGCCAAAAATGTCTGTCTAGCCAAAAATGCAAAGCAGGAATAGGAAGGATGTGAAGATCACTTCTGCCAGTCCTCCTGGTTTATGCTAGATGAGTGTCAGCCTCTGAACCTAGGTATTAAAATCAGCAAAGTTCTTGCTAACCAGATTAATCTGCAACAGTTAATGGGCCTGATGCCTCGCACAAGAAAGGAGTCTGAAGGTGGATGCAACAACAGAAAATACTTCCTCTCTGACTGTCATCCAATGTACATGTGCTGGTGATGGAACAACCAGGAGTCTGGTTGTTCCATCTCTACATTTCAGTGACAGGTGCCAATAATGTCACCTTGAAGAAGGCCTAGTTATATACTGGCAGCGAGTTCAGTTCTCTGGGCTGAATATAACATGCTTGTGTTAGGGTGACCCAGTCAGAAACCCAACATACCAGATTTTGTATTCTTATCCTCCTCTTGTGCTATCGGTGGCTGATGGGAGCTGAAATCCAGCAGGATAATTACTGGAAAATGAAGACTCAATAGCTACTTAACATGCATGTTAAGCAAGCAGGATGGACAGTCCTCTAAACTTTAGGTGGAAGCAAGACCAAGACCATCGGGGATCAGCTGGTGGCAAAGCTTCACGGAAAGAATATGCAGACCAATCCTATGCTGCTATCTTGAACCTGTGTGTCAACTTGTCTTGAATTAGCACCAGCAGAACTAATTGTGTTGAGATGTTGCCACTTAACTCCCTCTTTGTTTCTTCTCACTTTTACTCCCATTTCTATTTGCACAATGATGTCCCCCATCTTATCTTACAAAACAAATAAACAAGGATCCCCAATGATAGAATTCTAACTTTGTATTCTTTTTACTTAAATGCTACATTAGTACATAATTGTATTTGTCAGCATCACCATGTGCTTAAATGTACTTTTCAGCATCTGGGTGAAAAGCAGAAGCCTTCCTAGAGCATGGAACACAGACACTTCTATTAGTTTCATTCCTGTACTGCAAAAATGGTAGTTCACCACATCAACTGGGGCTAACATTCCCTTCCAGATCTTTCCCACATTCACCAGGCTTCTTTTCCCCTTATGGTTCCTTCCAAGTTTTGCTAACTTTGCGTGGCTTTTTGAGTCCAAACTAATTTCTGACATCAGCAGATCAGGGCAGCATTTCTTAGTTAGACATTTCTGACCCTAAGTTCATCACCTATGCCTTTAAAAAATCAATTGCATGCATAAGTGCAAATTTCACACAGATTTGTGGCAGCAAAGGCTTTGCTGCTCCCAGACAACTACTCTTGCTAGCCAAGTAAATAGCTGAGTTCCCGCCAGCACAGCTATCTCAAAGGTCTGTAAACAGAATCTGGGGAATGCTCTTTGTCAGACTGAACATCAGTTTCTTGCCACTTAGCCTCCAGTTGTCTTCCAACCCATTTCATAAGTTCCTCAGTAAATCAAGGAGTCAGAGAGCTTCAAGACCAAAAAAAGAAGAATGGGGTAGGAATGGTGCTGATTCTATCAACAGTTTCATTCAGTCACTTACTCCATAGGTCATCTTAGGCAAGATTAGAGCTCCCATCTCATAAATTTCTGCAGAAAAGTTTTCAAAAGGAAGGCCCTTCTAACTCTCAGACAAATCTACACATTTTGGCCAGGTAATAACATGACCATAAGTTGTTGTTGTTATATGTGGTCAACTCATCTCTGACTGATGGGGACCCTGTGGATCAATGCCCTCCAAAGAATCCTGTTCATGACAACCCTTCAGCTCTTGTAAACTCAGCTGTGGCCTCCTTCCAGGGATTGAGCCATCTCTTACTTGGTCTTCCTCTTTTCTTTCTTCCTTTGAGTTTCCCTACCATTATTGTCTTCTCCAGTGAGTCTTGCCTTCTCATGATGTGCCTGAAATATGACAGTTTCTGTTTTGTCATCTTTTGTTTCCAGGGAAAGTTCTGGCTTGATTTGTTCTCCTTTCTGTTGTATTTACAAAGCTCGCTTCCAGCACCATGTTTCAAATGCATCCATTTCCTTTCCTCACTGTCCGACTTTCATTCCTATACCTAATAAATGCTTCCGTCTCTGAGGTTTATATCATCATCATCATCATCTCCCATAAAAAGCTTCTGTCAGTAGCTATGTAAAACTGTTGTTTTGCTTTCCAAATGGATTCCTTTTTCTTGACGTGACCTTCTTTCTTTCACCAGAAACATGCCCTCATTTTGCCCCTTGTTAGCAGTGCCTTCTAGTGCAACTTCCTTGCATTGGTGCTGACAGTCCTTTCTGCACTGGAACTCATCCATGCACCACTCCTGTATGAACTGCAGTGTCTGCTCTGCTTTAGACCTTCTTTCTGAGGCATCCTTAAGGGTGCTGTTTGATTCAGGCAGGCTACAGATAAGTAAGGCCACTATGTGGTTTCTTTTATGTCTTCCCCAATACCACAGAGTTGCACCACCACTTCCAGCATTGAGTTAAGTGATCTTCATTTCCTTTCCTTTGCTAAGTGTCATGTGGTATAATTTTCTCAGGAGGAACTATTTAATATTCAAAGTCTGTGTTTTTAATGCAGCTATTGCAATGCATTCCTACATGCCCTCATTTCTTAGGAAGATCAACTAATTACCTTCCACTAATACACTTGTTGCTTTTGCCTATTTGTCCTTTTTATCCCATCCAGAGGCAGTTTTATTTTGTTTTGTTTTATTTAATTTTGCTTCCCAGTTTATATTGACTGCTTCCCAAAGAATATTTTTGGATGAGAGCATTTTAGTTTTGTATTCCATAATTTGAACTTGCCCTCTGAAAACTGAAATTTAGAGCTGCTGGCCATGCTTCTTTCCTCTGTCTGTCTGTCTGTCTGTCTGTGGAATTTATCTCACTAACTTGAAGCATAGCCTTTGACTGTCATTGTAACCCACCTCTTTCTTCCATCTCCATATAGAATGTAAAGACAAATGCGCTCATAATTGCTGGCCAAAGAATTAAAAGAAGACTGGCAATTCAGGAGGAAATTTATTATTTACATTACAAACACATCCTGGAAGTAAGTGGGCCCTGTACTTGACCACAGTAGAGTCTGCATTCTCAGGTGTGACTTGCTTGCTTTTCACTTCTAATGCAGACATGCCTTCTTGGTTCCTATTTGAACAGACACTACTGTCGGAATCAATTATATAGCTATGCCGTGAACTGTTTCCTTCTGCTGAATGAAGAGAAACTTAATAAAAAAGATGTGATTTCTGAAAATTGAAAAGTAGCTTTTGTTGAATCAAAAAGTGGTGTATTGTGTACCAAAGGACACCCCACTCTTTCTGTTCCTACACGCCTTTGTTACAAACATGTGTAGGTTGGATGTGTTATGAACATGGTTACTTTTCTGTAAGGCAAAGGGCTTAAGTGTGTGCACAAGTGATAGAGTGACGCTTCAGGGGAAATGTTCCAGTTGCTTTCACAGTCAAACTTCACTGTCAGATACTGAAATGAATATGATGATTTGTGGACTGGGGAACCCATGCTGGCCTCAGGTTAACTGAAATGGAATTGGGGAAGCTGGAAGAAGAGATGTGACTAATTATTAGATCCACCTAAGCAATGCTTGCACAGTTAAGTCTGCACATGGAAATTGCATGTCACATGAAAGACCACATTAAGAAAAAAAGGGGGGCCCAAGGTAGTGTTCAGGTTCATTGCTCATTGCCTGAACTGTGCAGGATTACTGGCTGTTGCAGCCCGTCTCTGTAAAGAGCCTTGCCTTTGGCCATAGCCCTCCGTGATTCAATCCTTAGTGTACCTGCCTGAATGAGACTTCACATTGGCAATGAGAAATTTAAAGTCCTGCAAGGCAATACTGGTTCTGCTGCAAAGATGCAAACACCTTTTCTAGGATCATCTAACAATAAGACAGAACATGCCGCCACCAATATTTGTCTGGAAACCTTTATTACGGTATAGGTGACATTTTCTGTATATTAAATCATTCAAACTTTCTTCTTTTGGTTTCAGCTGCTTTCATTTATGTGCCTGTCAGCAGCTGCAACTAGACATTAGGACTGCAAACTCTCTTCTATTTGGCAAAAAAGAAGTAAGATTCACTGAAACAAATTGATGAGCTCACCTGGGAATTTCTAGGTGAACCTTGCCTCATGATAACTTTATGATAGGGAATTTATTCATTAGGACAATTTAATTACCTTCCACTAATCTGGGGAGAAGTGGACTATGACTAGATTATTTATGTGTGTGCTTTTCTGAGCAAAACAAACAAAATATATTGCTAATTCAGGCTGTTGATGGAAGCATTAGATAGTAATGTCATAGTGGGAAGAGTTAACAATTAGTTGGTCAGCTCCCTAGGCACATGAAAGCATAGTTTAGCAGCATAAATGTGCCCAGATATGGTGAACATCACCTCTGGTGTGGTGCCAGGTGCTGAAAGGTCTAGGGCTCAGGACTACAGGACAAAAAATGTGCAAATGCTTTTAAGTCCTTCCTTCCCTCCCCCTCTCTCTGTGTATTTGTGTGTTTAAGGAACCCTGTTTTATAAGGAGACTCTTGTAAAAGGATGTATAAACAGAAGAAAGGACTGCATTAAATTTCAGGAAAAGAAAAAACAGGCAGAAAGATTTGGTTGGGAGCAGCAGGCAATGGTGCACATGAGGGTCCTGTACCTTTATTTCAGCAAGGGCCCATGGCAGCAGGGTGTGGAGAAGGGCAGATTCAGGGCTCTGCCTGGAATTGAAAAGAATTTGGTTTTGGAGCCTGATACAGGGTGTCACAACTGAAAAGGCCCTTTCTCTGCGCACTCCCACTTAACATCAGAAACTAGAGAGTGATTTCTAATGACAAATACAGTGTTGTTCTGTATATTGTATGTTTTCTCCCCTCTACAGCTAAAATCAATTTTGTTGGGAGGATTTGCCATAAGGAAAAAAGGCCAAATCATCTTCTCTTTATGCAGCAGCCTGAAAACAAATACGTACGCACACACACAGCAGTGGATTATTTGCAGGGTCAGTTCTACCTGCCTCTGGTTGCCTCAGGTTTCTGCTTTTCTGTGTCATGAAAAGGCAGCAAATTGTTAGTTGATTTAATTATTTTTTTTCTCACAAGAAGAGAAGCTTGTGGGATTTTGGACCACAGTTTCCAGAAATAACTTGGCCAGCCTTACTAGTATGCACACTGACTTGTGGGCAGGAATTCTTTGCCATTCTGCCTGAGGCTAAAAATGTCAAAGGCTGACCCTGATTTCTTGACACCTAAAACTACAATTTTATGTATGTGACTGATTGTTGTCCGACCAAACAAGTGTCCATCTATGTTACTTAGTCCAGAAGTTCCCAGGGTAACATTTAGTTATTTATTTATATCTACCCATTTGTAAAAACATGCTTGCTTATGCAAACCCCCTTTCCAGAGGCTCAGGAGCCAGTGCATAAAAGCAATCCTATCAATAGATGTCAGTGTAAGCTCCTATGGATAAATTTCCTTTTATTAGTAACTGTTACAAATTAAGCTGACTTCATAAAGCTTGGAATATCCTTGGTCTGATATAATTAACTCCTGCCCTCTCTGAGTGAAGCTGTACCTACTGGCATGAAGGTCCCTGCACCCCATGACACTCTGCAAGGGCCTCTCCACCCTGGCAGGGGGTGCTGCCAACAGCAGTGGGGGCAGGCAGGCACAGAGGTCTGATTCTCAGCCTAGTAATCTGCTGCTTCAGCCTGTATGGATTGCAGCGCTAAGCACTGTTTAGAGACATCTGCCCCAGTGGCTGAAACTGTCTTTTCAACCACATGAACACATTAAAATCAATGCATTGTAAAAGCAAAATAACTCCCAGCTTCATTCCTCTAAGGTCCTCTTATTAGGCACGTCAATTTCGGGGTGGCTAGGTTTCCTGGTCTTGTTGCTATGGTGCTGACAGATGGACAGACAGACAGACAGAAAGTCATCCCCTTTTATTATTATTGTAGACTAAACCAGAAAAATAGTTGAGAGAATGCTGTCTTGAGTTCAGGTCTCCACTAGGTTCAAATTGCTACTTAGCCATTAAGTTCATTTATTGATCATGGGACAATAACTATCTGCCAATCTAACTTAGCTCCCAGGTTTATTGCAAAGATACATTTCATTCATTCATTCTTTCATTCATTTCTTCCCACAGCTGAAGCTCTCTGGACAGTTTACAGAATCCATAAAATCATACAATTAAAATACAATTAAAATGTCTCCAAATCAGAAAATAATACGCAGTTTTAAATGGCTATAAACAGATAATGAAAACAGAGTATAACTAGGAATAATGAAAGAAGTACACTGTGAAACACCTGGTGACCCCCCGTCAAGCCCCTGGGTGGCCTTAAAAGCCTTAGAAAAGAGGACTTTCTTAACCTGGTGTGGAAAAGATGGCACCCTCTTTGGGGACTCCCCTGCTGGGGCAGCCTGGCAGTTGCAGCTCACCACCCACTAGTGGGCCTGTGTATAAGCCCTGTGGGAGGCTGCTAGAGTCAGTCCAGGTGTTACTGTTTTGCCCTGACGGTCTTCTGCAAAGGCAGTGCAGGCAGCTGGAAGGTGCGGGAGCAGCTTGCAGCAGAGAGGTTAAAGGACAAGGGGTCCTTTTGTCCAGCAGTTCTCATGGTTCTGCACCATGAGGGAGGGAGGTGGAGAAATCCCTGTGCATTGTAAGGGAAGTGTGGGATCTCAGTGCAGCAAATAAAACTGCATTTTGCGACCTCCCCCTTGTGTGGAAAACGCTTTCAAAAATAAAGAAATGTGGGGAGGGTGTTGGTCTGAAGATTGTAATTTCATATAAAAATAGACAGCAGATTTCTAGCCACAAACGTACCCTCACACGCTGTAAATTTGTGCTTGCTATTGCAAGCATCTTTGCTTTCCTGACATTCATTGGGATACAATATACAACACGGCTGCAATTCCAGGAGGAAATATAGCTAAATAACACCCTAAGAAAGGAGAGCTTGTTCTGGGGCCTTCAATACATGGAAATGAATCCTTTAGCCATGCGCCAAATGTCTTTCATAAAGGTGAATATCAGCAATGAATATGCCAAACACCTTTGATGAATGTGTCATTTAGAGCTTTGCCACAAAACAGAAAAAGCTCTGAGGCCCAGTTTAATATAATGGCCAGTGCTTTATGGTGAAAGAAGGATGCTTCCTGCATGCCATGCCTTATTCAGCAGGGGCCAAAGCAATGCAGAAACTACACTTTGTCAAGATGTTCATCATGCTCCGTCTTTATTGCTTTCTTTTAAACATGCATCTGGGTATATTCCTCTCCAAGCAAGGAATTTCGGTTTATATGACGGAAAGGGAATGTTTAAAACTATTGCTCCTGATGATGATAAAACATTAACTTTCCTCAATGCAGCTACTTATGAATGACCAAGAAAATGTAAACACAAAACCAAAGGAAAAATACAAAACAGTACATAAAATGAACAAAATGTTCATTTTTTGCATTATGTTGATGGAAATTGAAGGACAATTATTATAGTTTAAGTAGAAATACAGTACATCTAATCATATTATGGAAGCCTGTGACCAGGTATCCTGTCAGCCAGTTCATTCTGCTGTCCAGGTGCTGATGAGCAACTTCAAGGCCAGCTCTTCTTTCTGAACAGCCCTTTAAAGAGAGGATATTTTCAAAATAGAGGGTAATTCCCTGGCAGTCTTTTAAGTGGAGGACTGACCTTGGAGGACTGACCATGACCATCCCAACTCCCTTGCTAATTGGTACTCAGGAAATTTGCTTAAAAAACAAAACAAGGCAGCATTAAATAAAGGCATTTTAAGAATCTATTTTAAACTCTTTGATTTGAAGGCTTAAAATAGAGAGATAGGGAGACAAACCAACAGGAATAAGACACTTGGACATTTTATACCGAAAAGGATTTCAGTAATGATGATGAGAGAGAAACAGTGGTGGATTACATTGAGACAGGCCCCATCACAAGACGAATCTTGTCCCAAGAAGCATCTTTGGCCCACAGTCTCCCGCTCTCCTTTTAGCAATCATGTCAGCTTTTATAAATCTACTCATCCCAATTGAACATGACTTTGAACAGTGGGTGTTTCTGTGCTTGTCTTTATAGGTAAAGCCATAAGTCAGCAAAGCCAATATGGCTTCAGGTATTTTGTATGTGCTTAAACAATATCATCCCTCTCAAAGGTGTAGTTTGCAAAATGGGATAGAATAGCTGCCATGCAAGTAACAGCAAGAAACCTAAATTAGAGGTTGCTAAGTTACAAACCAGATAAGACTATGGCATGTTTCCAAATTTAAATAAACACTCTGCCTTAATTTCAACAGAAGGATATCATACAGTCTTAGCAGAATATGGTACAAATGTGGGATAGGTTAACTTGAAAGATGGATTTATGCCTTGCTCTCCTGCTCTCGGCAGGGCCTTACTTCCAGCGATATTTCAAAGAGGCATTACCGCATTCAGATCCTATTACAACATATAATGTAAGAGAGAAATAATGTCTAATACCCAGCATGGGAGCATTTTAATGGTAATACACTTTATCCCACATGCCACCCCCAAGACACACTGTGCTGGCCCGGAGTATGAGCTCCTGGCAAATACACACAAATCTGTACAGCCTGACAAACACAAGGAAAACAGACCCCTCTTAGAAAGCTTGTAGAACAGAGATGCCTTCATACACACAGATAATGTAGACATTAATCCACAGACTGAGGGAATGGGATTTGAACTGTGCAAATTCTAGTTCAAAGGAGAAAGCCTTCTTAGTCATGATGTCTTTGTTATCAATGTTTAGCTAATAAATGACTTAATAAAAACTACACGGCTCTGATTGGCTTACCAAATGGATTTGGATTCCTCTAAAATTACAGCTGGCACCATGTAGGAGTGATTGGTAAGAGGAGCCTGCATTTCAGATCCAGGACTAAAAAGGACAAGATCTTTCCAAGATCTAGGTACCATTACTGGACCCTTTCATTATTTCCAAGCTTCTTGTTATATTAAGCAACTAGATCAGCTAGCTTTGACTACAGCACTGTTGGTCTTCATAATTATTCCTAGTAAAGAGTGAGAAATTGATAATCTTGTTTTAAGGGCACATTTTGTCAGCATTTGTACTTATGAAAAAGTCGTTTCCAGATGTTTTGGCCTACAGCTCACATCATCCCTCTCCATTGGCTTCAAAAGATCTGGAAGGTCATCAGTTACTCTATTTTAAAAATAAATGATGAAATGATGAAAAAGTCTGGGAAATCTTTACTATCATGCAGAATCAATACAAGTCATTGTAAAACTTGGAAGTGCCTTTTTCAGGATGGAAATTGTCACGTGCTATCTCTTTAAAAGGTACACCACAGGGGGTCTTAGCGTTAAGGGTCCATGTGAGAGGACTTGGAGGCAATGCTTTCACTTTTGGGCAGAGGTTACTAGGAACAGTTGAGTCTGCATAAGATTCTGAAAAGCCACAGCAATCCTGGCCAATTTTATCCCTGCCAGTTACAAGGTTGCACTTTTTGTGTCTGAAACATAAATAAATAGCTAATATACAAATAGTGGTTTGTATTGCTGTTTCCCACCTACAAATTGTGGTGCTGAAGTTGGGATTGTCAGATGCTGGGAAACAAATCTGAGATGACACCTCTTTTTTCCCTGTCCCCTTTTCTTTAAATGGCTGTTCTGGGTAAAAGAAAAGCAACATGGTACACTGGACCACACTGAAGAATTTGATGTGTGCTAACCAGCATCTTGAGACTTGGATGTAGGAAGACTTATTTGGAATCTAATAAAATTGCAGGTACAAGACAAAAGCATGCAATACTGTTAATTGTCAGGAGTGCTCTAGGGAAAGGCTGCTTTGACTTGCACAGAAAGAATGACTTTGTGGTAGAAAATGAAATCAGGGAGGTCTGCAAATGAGGAATTGTAATAACGGATGACTTTGACAGGATAAATGCACGTCCCCATTGTGACAAAGAGGTTCAATTTATTGATGCCATAAATGATTGTGCCCTGGAACACATAGCCTTGGGACCAACCACAGTGAAGGCAACCCTGAATTTAATTCTAAATGGTGTGGTCCAGGACCTAGTACGTTGTTGAACCAATAGAAAAAAATGCCCACAATGGTATCAGCTTTAGGGCACAATCTTATGGGTTGCACCCTCAAAACTCATAAGCCCCCAGACTCAGGATTATGATCGTCATATGCAACAGAGATGTTCCCTACAACCCTCTCCTCTTGCCCTCTATTTTCATTTGACGGGATTTTTTTGCCCATCTAGTGAAAGCATTTCTGAGGATGGAAGGAGAATGGAGAAGCCTCAAGAAAGCTCACAACATGGCTCATAACATGGCCTTTCTAGTCTCCTCCCCTCTCCCTTCTGCAATACCCACCTTTTCCCCTCTCCAAGGTCACACTCTAAGCCTCAGAGAGGCAGCTGACACAGTTCTTTTCATGTTGGCTGCAGGGGCTGGGGGACTGGATCATGGATTCTATAAGAGATGACATTATCTCTGCTATAATGTATACCACAGATGCATCATAGGTTAGGCAAAGCAGCATCAAGATCACTAGCATTGTTAATGGGTGGGATGGTGCTTTTGCACTTAAGTCTGCTTCTGGGTTTCACATGGGCAGCTGCTTTGGCCCGACCTAGCATGGCTCTTCTGATGATCTAGCACTAGGTGGATTCCTAATTTGAGCCAAAAAGGCAATTGTTCAGTTTTTGTATCTTGTGAATGCAAAAGTGGTGCTTCCTCTTAGGAAATCCTGCAGGTTCTCTGCAATCTCAAGCTCAAACTTCACTAGTCAGAGCAAGGCTGCAGAAGCCTGGGGGCTGAATTCCATTCAGGCAAGGCTCTCTGGGGTCACATTCCAGTGGTGGGTGGGGCCAATTAAAAGTGGGCAGGGCTAAAACTTAGAATCATAGAATAGTAGAGTAGGAAGAGCCATGGAGTCCAACTCCCTGCTGTTGCAGGACACCATGTTACACCATCCCACTTAGATGGCTGTCAAGTTTCTTTTTGAATGTCTCTGGTGTGGGAGAGCCCACCACCATTCTAGGCAGCTGCTTCCACTGCTGTATTGCAGTCCTCTTTAGCTTAAAGCTGTTGCTGCCAGTAATGAATCCTCATGAGAGGCATTCAATTATTTTTCATCAAGGAAGAAATGCTAAATAAAAAGCTGAGAAACAATCAAATGATCTGTGTTAGGGGAAAGCAGGTGAAGCTAGGAAAAGGGAGAATTGCTATCTGGAGAAACCTGGAGGGCCGGATTTGGCTCCTGTGCCTACCTTTTGGTCCCTGAATGCTGCCGGGCCTGATTCTGACTCCCTGAGTAGTGCCACCAGAATAAGAGGTTGCAACAGGGAAAAGCAACTGCACAGGCTTTTGTCCGTGGGTACCTGCTGGGAGGAGGGCCATTGGCAGGGCCTGCCCTGATGCTGGCCTGCCCCTGAGCTAGAATATTAGAGAAATCATAAGCATTAATGTTCTAGCTATGGATGCTACATTAAATGCACATTAAAATACAAGTGCAGCAACACCAGAGCCTCTGATAACATAACCTTACTTTTAGAGGCCTGTCACTTCCTGAAGCTGCTGAGAACATTGAATCCTTTTCCTGCTCAGGCAGAACAGACATGTCATAACATTTTGCAAAACCCACACAATAACCTACGACATTGGGTCTTTCCCCCTTTTCTTTTCTTGAGAGTGGAATCCCTCTTAACTTTAAAAGTCTCCTTGAAGATATTTGACTTCCAAGTATATGCTAAAGCTGCTTTTGCCTGTGTTATGAAATATCTAGTGCCTCCATACTGTGTTATCCACTGGAAGTCAAAGATACTCTGTAATGGAAATCCTGCTTTTGCTGGTTCTTAGTGCAGCTGTGAGAGGCAAGAGAGAAGTGCTCTGAATGCATGATTCCTCCCTCCTACACACCCCTCCGTTTCCCTTTCTAGATCAGTTTTTGCAGAGACAGTTGGAGGATTAACACCAGCCTCTTGGTTTGGTAGCAGCCACATCAGAGCTGATGCTCAATAGATTCTTTGCATGATTGCTGATGAATTAATCTCACTACCAGTCAGCTGTTAGCAGTTGCTGATTATAAATATTCTGCTCACATCCAGCCACCAGAAATCACAGCTGTCTGCTTCTGAAAGCCTAATTCCAGCATTCCCTAGAAAAATGAAAACTTTAGCATGGCTGGGGTGATAAGATTATCTGCACTTTTTAGGGGAAGGAGCCCCAACACAAAGAGATTTAAAGAGTGCATAGCATGTTGTGTGTATGACTCCACCCTGCTTCTTAACACCAAGTCCCCTGTCAAAGGTGAAGTTTGTCTTAGGTACAATTTACCGCTCCCTTGCTGAAGTCTCACCACTATGATGGGAGTGCATTTCCTTTACTTTTCCTTTCTTTAAGACTTTATGTAGGACAGACCAAGATAGTCTGCTGCCTGAGGCAGTGCAGCAAATGACAGTCAAGGCTCCTGTTATTTCGTACAAGCCATTTTGGTCCTTGAGGCAGTAAATCCCACAAGGGCTTTTCCCTGGTAGCACACACACACACACACGATTTTTAAATGCATTCAATAACTAATTATTTGCTTCTGCTTTGGGACACCCAAAAGCAGGAGCCTGAGGCAGCAGAGATTTGGGAGGGCAAGCCCTGGCCCATGTTGATATCATACTTTTTTATGGCTGGTCTGAGAGCCCCCAACCTGACAGCAACATTTCAAGGGCCTGATCAACGTTGCCTGGCTGTGAGATCACTGGAAGACCCATTGCTGTGCATGGCATTCTGGCAAGCGTCCTGGGCATGCAGGAGAAACTGACCATTCTGGACTGACTGCTCAGATTCTGAGAAAGAGATGCATGAAGGGGAGCTGGCCAGTCCAAGCAGGGCTGACAGCTCTGGCTCCGAGAATAACGGACTCAGCTCCAGCTGCAGTCCAAGGCCCTGGGTGCCCACCTGTGCTTGCTAGGGAAGAGATTATTCAAGGGCAGCTGAGGGGCCCAGCCAACCTGCCCATGGGAATGAAGAACAACAAGATACTCGGGAGGATTTAGAGATGGGGAGTTTATCAGATGGAGAATTCCAGCGTCCTGAGGAGGTGGACCCGATAGTCAGTCATTACAGTTGGAGGTTGGTCCAATTGGGGTCCCAGAGGGAGGAACATGGGTGTGCTCAGTTCCACAGTGTGCCTTCCTTCATAGACAAGTGTAGAAGGATTGATAAGCAAAGCTTTGGGTGAAGGGGGCCAGAGAAGTTCCAACATTTTGCTTTATGTATGCTCAGAGACTTACAAGAAGCGCTGGTTAGTTGGTTACTTCTGGGAGAGAGTACTCAGCTCACGACACCCATGGAGGCCTGATCTGAGTAGGCAGAATCAAAGAGGGCAGAGATTAAAGGTGCCCTCAAATGATTGCCCCCCCATGATGCTGCCAATTTTCAATAACTGATAGATGCCATCTCCCCCCCCCCCGTTTGTTTTCTCTCTGTCTTTCTTTCTCATACACACACAGATGTGTTCCCTCAGAAAGGCACTGTCATGGGAAGTGGCATCATCTGAGGGGATTTGTGGAGTGAAATGGAGGCTGCCAGCTACTAAGGGGGCTACAGCTGGTGCATTTAGCAAATCTTCATCTTCTGTCAGCAACCTGTAAAATCAATCAATCAATATCCAGCAATCCCTGCGTAATTAGTCTATCCATTAATGGGATAACAGAATTGCCTAATTTCTGGCATGGGCAGAAACAAATATATTGTTGCATGTTTTCTAGAGAGCCCTTTAGATTGTTTGGCAGCATATAAATATAATAAATAACTAGATGAATAAAAATATAAATGTAACAAATTGATAATAAAATTAATGCTGATGTTGGTCTCAAGTACAACTAATGTATGTCTGCTTCATAATAAACTTAGCACAAAATGCTTTTTCATTTAGGCCTTCACTATTATTTAGGGTGGCCATTTACACGTCCTCCAAAATGGAGAAAATCAATTGCCAAAACAGAAGACAAAAGAAGACACAGTTTTGAATAAAATTTCCATATGCTAATTCATGCAGAGGTGCAAATTTAGAAATAACTACCCCCCACCATACACACAAACACACACTATATCTTACCATAGAAGAGAGCCATTGTTGTGTACTGGTTTGCATTGGACTGGACTTTGGGAGATCTGGGGTCTAACTAAGTGACTGGTCACTGATTCTCAGCCTAACCTACCTCATAGGGTTGTTGTGACCTGCTCATCTTGCCATTCTGGCCTTATTGATGAGCAAGTCCAAGGCTCCTGTTCCATTTTCATGTGGTTCTTAACCTTTAATCTAGATTTGGACACTTGTCCCTTCAAACGGAGGACGTCTTTATGTAGAGGAGTACCCTCTGACAGCCCTTGAAATAGAGGATTCTCCTCTATAAAGTAGAGCACATGTTCACTCCATCTTCTGTGCCTGATCAACCAGAGCTTGTACAATCCACCTTTCTATGGTTTTATTTCATTATGACACTGTTCCAATATTTAAAGTTGTACCGGCACAGGAGCATCATATGAGTCTTTCCCACAGGATTAACATGCCAGTAGAAGGCAGAGTGTTGATCCTACTGGAAAATCCCATGTGGTTGACTCTTCCTTCACCAAACCTGATTGCAGGCCTTTGGTTTTTGCAGCAGTGCTATGAGATAAACCCACAGAAAGGTGGCTCCAACTGAGCCACAGTAATATACAAAAGTCGCTTAAGCATGGTGCTACACGATTATTATTTAGCATGCTTTAATCACAGCTGCTAGATGTGTTAAATAACCTTGATTTATCACCATCCACAGATATAGTTTTCTTACCACTTAATGCTTATTGCTTCATAAGTACCAGTTCAGTTCATTATAAGAACTGGCCTTAAATCTGTGGTCCTATGCACACTCATGGAAGCACATTTTATTGAAACTAATGGGCCATATTTGCCTCATGTGCATGGAGCAGGCTCTTTTGAGTTCTACTTGAAGGATTAAGCCGTCAAGTTGGGCATCTGGTGCTCATGGAAAGGTGTTTGGGAGTCAATTACCCTACTTCTGGGTAATCAGCCACAAGGTGAGGCTGGCAAACAGCCCCCAACAGAGAGAAAATATAGAAGGATGGAGCTATCAGGAAGTAGATGGTTTGGGGATTTCAATTATCACAGACCTTTGCTTCTTTAAGGGGGGGGGGGAACCTATACACATTACACTGGATGTTCTGCACTATTAGGGAGAGGCCGTAGTTCAGTGGTGGGGCACATGCTTTGCATACAGAAAGACCCAGTTTTAATCCCTGGCTTCTTGAGGTAGGGATCAAAATGAGCCCTGCCTTAAACCATGGAGAGCTGCTTCTAGTCTAGTCTAGTCTAGTCTAGTCTAGTCTAGTCTAGTCTAGGGTCTAACTCAGTGTAAGGAAGCTTCTATGCTCTTAATCTGTGCATAGGCTCATGTGCCCTGTACATGTTCAACATAAATGATGAAAGTACCTATGCATGTACAAACTGTATACAGATAGACACGGTAGGTTTTTTGAGGAAATCTGCCCATTAAAGAGTCTACATGCCTTCAGAACCTACATCAGGGATGAGCAACCTGTGGGTCTCTGGGTGTGTTGGCCTACAACTGCCAACATCTCAACACCATTGGCTATTCTAGCTAGGACTGATGGTGCTGTCGGCCAAAAGAGCCTTTGGGCTATACGGTACCTCTGTATGAAGGCCCTCTCATATGTTAGGCCAAACTTGCATTGGTGCAAGGGTGAAAACAGCAGACATACTTTGGCACACTTCCATGTCTATGCTTGGTTATTCTAAGGATTTATGTGCCACTTTCAAAACAGAATTTACCCTGGGGTGTTAGTGTACAATCACTATGAAAAGATTTTTAAATAAGATCAATATCTGAGAAAGTAAAGATAAGAGAGCAGTATAAAATACTCCAGGCCAACAATTCTGAAGTTGTGGGCTGTGTGTTTGTCCACTCCTGGTTTATGGCTTTAAAAGTGACAGGTAGTAAACAGGTAACTATTGTAGTTGATACAGGGTTAGAATACTCTGAGTCATTATAATGTGTCTTCTGATCTCTGATGACAAGGTCAGGAGGGAATTATTGGTAGTGCTGTGGTATGGAATGAGATATATAAATTAGAAAATGCCACCGATGAATTGATTGTAAGAAAGATCTTGGACTGTGCAGAAATGGATAGATTGACTTTATCATTGAAGGAGAAAGAAGATACTGATTTCTATCAAACCTGGGACTCTTTCTATAATTGGCTGGAGAAACGGGACTTGGCATAAATTTAGAGATGTTTTTCAAACTATGATAAATTAATTTGAATTTGATATTACAATGTTAAAAAATATGTATTAGGAGGTTGACCCAGTGAATCCAATGTTTGTGATGTTTGATTTGATTTTACTTTTTTTAGTGTTAGTTTAAAAATTTTAATAAAATATATTAAAAAAATAAATAAATTAGAAAATGCAAGGCTGTCCCAAAGCTGAACCATACACCAATTATGAAACTGCCCTCATTTGGAGGGTGGGGTGTTCTTGCATGGGGGTGTCAGGGCCTGGCAGTGCTCAGCCCTAGCTCTGATGAGTTGCTCTCTGAAGAGAAATGGTGGTAGCAGCCTGTGTCACCAATAGGCTCACTGGAAACTCCATACTCCCTGACCAGGCAGAGATGCACATGCAGTGAAACTGAGACAGAGTCTACCCATGACACCAACTGGAGAATCTGTGGGGAATTCACTACCACTATCCCTCTTCAGCCCCTCCTGGGCCTCAGGAATAGTATTGCTGATGGACTTGGGATAAAATTCTGGTTTGGCAAAGTAATGCCTGGGCAGCAGTCGAGGCCTCTCGTCTACTCAGCCTACTTGAGAGGAAGAAGCAAGGGCCAAGAAAACCTGGGACCATCAGAATCTCTATCAAAGCCTGGTTGCCTGGTGCTGGTGCAGCAGTTCACTTAGGTAGCTCCTCACTTTGGCTTCTGGTTTCAGTTCCATGCTTAGGACACTGCAGAACAGCTTGGTGGTTGGTGGATATGGTACAGGTGGAGTTCTTGTGATGCTGCAACATCTCTGGTATAGCCATCATCACAGCAGAGCAGATTCAACACTCAGAGTTTTGCTTCAAAAGAAAGTTGAGTTGTAGACTCAGAGGGGACTTCACAGGAGGAGCAAATGTGTGTTGTCCTCGACAAATCTCTGCAGATAACTAACTGGCAGATGAAAATGGTCATCATGTAAATTCGCTGCTGCTGGGTCCTTGTGTGTCGCCTTCCCAATCAAGGGGCTTCTGGCTGAGCTGGACCAAAATGGCCTGAGTCCCCCAGCCAGCTTTTATGTCACCTAGTTTGCATTTCTCTGAACTCTAGGCCACCATTTTGCTGCCTGCACTGATTGTGTTGGAAACATCAGACAAAGGGGGTTTTTTAGTTCTTAAACAACTTGTTATATCCCTCTTCTCCCCATTGTGTTGTATTGTTAGCCCTCTACTATTCTGTTGCAGCAGAATTCTATTAGCCAATATCACACATCTTCATCATCTCAGCTGTTGTTATGTAGATAAGACATGGGTGATGACCATCTTCCCTACAGGACTGATTATGCATGGCTGTCAAAGAGAGTCCCCGTGCTATGGATTTTATTATATCTAGAAGTCTCATGTGATTCTCAGGATCAGCAAGTTTTCATACAAAAATGATAGCGCGACTGCTGTGCTGCCAGCAAATGTACATCAGTGAAATAGAATTGTGTGGAAACCTGTTTTACATGGCAAATTACCCAGAGCATGAGAAGACAAGTCAGGAGTCTATTCCACATGGAATAGACATAATTCAGCCTTCCCCAACCTGGTGCTTTTCCAATGCACACAACTGCAGATCCCATCATTTCCAAAGGCCATGCTAGGGAAGGCTTCTTCAGTTAGGCATCTACAGCATTGCAGGCATGTTTTCTTTATTTCAAGATTTTATCTTTATGGGTCTTGCTTGGTCCTTAAAAAAAAAAAAAAAAGCAAAACACGGTGTTCTTTTGCTAATGGCAGTTCTATGCATGTGATCTCACTGATGCCTGGAAAAGGGATGGGAAAGAGGCATACCTGTACTTCTGTAACTGAACTTGGCTCCTGCTGAAATGATTCATACTGAATCCTGGTCCTCCTTTGCAAATGATGCTGCCTCTTCAATTTCATTCTGCATTTTCCAGTGATCAATTCAAATCTCTTTGGAAATCAGTGTTTATGTGTAAGCATATGCTGTGCCGCATCCCTGGGTATAATGTGTATACCTCTTTGTGAATTTCAGAAGATGAAATAGATTATAAATAAAACCTCAGGAGGAGATGGATATTATGTATGTGGATAAAGCAGGGGCATGAGAAAAAGCCAGGAGCAGTCTCACATGCGGATTTTATTGAGCAAGTAGTATGATTTGTTGCCTGTGTTTTCAGTCAGGGTCCACACAATGTCAACAGCAATGTGTAAACAGCTCACATCTTGCTGGTAATTGCCTTCTCTCCACCTCCTTTATGGGGAAAATCCATTTTTTAAAGATGTCCTGCACTGTACCACTATGTTCTACAGGTTTAGATAGAAGTTCCATAACACTGCTTGCAATGCTACTTTTACCTGGTCTGCTATCTAATTCCCAGTGATCAGTTTTCTTCTTAATAAGCATGCCATGCACATGTGTGAAATAATTTTACATTCCCACCGAAATTCTGTAAACAGCTCAGTGAATACTACAAATGTGAGTTCGTTATGATCTCTAAAGCTGAGAACAAGACATCAATCTTGCTATGGGTACAGCAGCTCATTCCTTTGGGCTGCAGGCTTCACGTAGATGCAATGCAAAATCCAGAGTCAGAATCACCATTGTAGCCCCCAGTGTGCTTAAGACAGGTAATTAATTTTTTGTTTTGTTTATTTATTTAAAAATGTTGCCCTTCCACACTTGGGTTGGGTTATAATTTTCAACAGCTACCTAGCATTGCTACGTTGTGCGTTTCTCTGTTAAAATTCAGATCAGAAATAATGGCTGTAATTGCTCATCACCATTCTGAAAGAGTACATGATTCCTTCTGCCAAGCCATATTCCATTTGCCATGCAGGCATTTGGAGGTGTCTCAGAGTGAGTGCAGGTATAATATCTGTGTGGGATTGGAATGATGGACTACGTAGGCTTTGGACTGACCTGGGATGGCCCTTCTTATGGTTTTACATTACATTCTTTAAAAACAGAGGCAAGCAGAATCATCACCATCTTGCTCCCATGGGGACACTGCAGCACTTTACTGCATTCACAGATATTTAAGTGAGACAGACAGACTGTATCAGTGCACTGAACATTGCTTCAGTTCTCAGCCCTGCCCCAAACTCATGCTTCAGGTAAGTGTCCTCCCCTCTCCTCTCCTCTTCTCTCCTAGCACTGTTAATTAAACAAGCACTGTTAATTAAATTTCTCTCCCACAGTCATTTTTTAAAAGTACAAAAGAGTCCAGAATTTGTGCCATCTCAGTTAATGAGCACTGCAAGAGTCAATCCACTGGTTCAGGTGAAAGACCAGCAATGATCGGCTTCTCCTATCTGAATTGTTTCTACTGCAGCAGGTTATAGTTAGTAACGATTAGGGCAGTCCTATTGCTAAATCAGAGTTCTACTCCTCTTGGCCTCTTCCTAGGAAGGAAAGAAGGAAGGGGCTTTGCTGCTGCTTTCATTCTATTTTTAAAAATCAATGCTTACAATGGGAGGAAAACATTTGGAGCAGTTCCCTGGTTAGCCCATATTTTTCCCCATGGTGGAAGTGTGGCAGAAGGCTGTGAAGGCTTTGGATAACAGCCATGCATGCCACGCCCCCCAATCTGCCCACTTTTCATCTCTCCTAACACTGAAGATGCAGCAGTGGGGAGGTAAGAGGTGTAGATCTTTCTGCACAACTAGAGAGAGTTCCGAGTTGGAGTTCTGTCTCTGATCTTGGATCTTGATCTACGCTACTGCTCCTGGGGCTTTGCCTCAGTGGATTGCAGCCTTAGTTAAAAGAACTTCATAACTAAGAGCTGGAGTCTGGCTTTCTTTTTTCTTCTTTCCCTGGTCGCTTTTCCGGGGAAATTGTAAGCCTGAGAGCAGAGAAAACATGTAGCTCACTTTCATCAATGAATATATACATAGCTATAGTCATACAATTGTGGATCTGATATTCTGTGGAGTTGGAAACACTACGGTTTGAACAGGCATGACCAGCTTTCATGTGCATCATGTTTATCAGTTATTTATTTATTTCTAATCTACCCAGTAACAAGTGTTCTCTAATGTAGGCTAGTTATTAATTCTTTGGCCTTGATTCATGCTCAAAGTATCCCCTGAGTTGAACTTGCTTGCCAGGCATTAAATGTCAGTTTCAAAACAAACAAAGCAAAGCAACACACTCCAGTGTGTAAGTGTTTATTCTCAATGAGGAAAGTCTTCAATTATGTTTTTCCTCCATTTGTTTTTTTTATAAATGCTATTCTCTAACAATACAAGTCAGCACTCTGTAGAATGACTGAAAGAGAACAGGGTCGGATCCATGTATAAGTAGTGTGCGGTATTGTGAGAGAAGACAGCAAAACAAATTTTTCCCATTGTTGACTGAAGAGAATTCAGGAAACCAATGCCAACAGCTCCACACAGGTGTACCCAATCTACAAACAGCATTGTCTACTTGATAAGAATTTCCTGCAGCATTTAGAAATATTGGTTGGTTACTGCATCCAGAGACCTTAATTATGTTTCACGAGAGTCTGGGTTGTAAGTAACAATTATTTAGCCATGGATGGGTAAGCCAGAAGGCTAAAGCGATGATCTCCCTAGGCCTCTGTGCAACTGGGCTTTCCCAGGATCTGTCAAAACTGTTCCATACTTGTTTTGTGCATTGTCTGGCATCTTTAATTCTGCTCTCTGCTTATTTGTGAAATCAGGTTTCTTTTCAAAGGGATGTTCAAGAGGGTTGCTTCTGTTGTGCAAATGTGCATTTGTGAAAATCCCCGCTCCCAGAGTACAAAACATTTCTGAAAGCGTATTGAATTCTCATGATGCAAACAAGTTGATCAGCCAAGGAATCTGTAGGTTAGATTCACAAAAATCCAAACTCATTTAAAGCTTTTGCAGATTTCTGTAGCATCCCTATCATAATCATAGAAAAGTGGTACAGGTGTTCAGTTTTCAAAGCTGCTGTGGTACAAATGGCAGAATTAGTACTTTGCTCTTTTGGACTGGGTCTTGAGAATCTAGAGTACTTGTTTATGGTGATGTAATGATCAGTAAAGAACCCTGAATTTCCCCAACACTATTGCAAAGAAGAATCGATGTTATCTTTTCCTCTTTCTTGTCAACTAGCATGTTGTGTAAATATCAGTGATGATCCAACTTGGGAATGCAGGCTGGAAGAGTTGGCAGCATTAGTTGGCAGGTTATTAACTGTTATACCCAGAATACTTCAGCATCTTCATGATGGGGCATCTACCCAGGCTCAAGAACTCTTCATGACTGAAGATTATTGTTCCCATGGAAAGCAACAAGAACCTAAGTATCCACAGGTGTATAATACCGAAAAATCAGCTGAACTACACATGCCAATGTAGCATATTTTAGATGTCACCTGTGTTCATCCCCGCCCACTAAATTAGTAGGTACAAACATTTAGGAACAGATTTTGCCTGCCTTAGGCAATTTCATAAAAGCCATGCTTCTCAACAGCAGCTGCAGCTGCACACTCACCTCACTTCTTTGAGCAATGAGATATTCCAAGGGTGCAGTGCTTATCCATATTGCGAGCAAGAGGCACCCAGCACTCCAAAATGTGGTTTGTGTGCACAGCCCAAACTCACCTCTCTGCACCTCTGAGCTTTCATCCACCTCTGTCTGGCTGAAACAGCAGTTGCTGCTGTTCTGGTCCCATTCGCCTGGTTGGAGGAGCTGCATCTAGGTGAGTCATCTCCTCTGACTCTAGCTAGCCTTCTTAGCTTCTGTGGAGACCTGTCGTCACCAGAACATCACAGGCTATCACTTGCTTGTCAGGGATTGTTTTGGGGGAACCCATGCCGAAAGCCCTATTCACAGAAATCTGATAGAAAGCCCATAACAGTAATTGATATGGTGTCATGGATGTACAAGGTGCTGTAGAAAGAAATGAAAGAGGCTTGCAGTTTGGTAAATAGATACCATGGAGATGGAGGGAGGGCCAGACTGGGGAAGAGTAAGTTATTATTTCTGCTATGCATACTTACGCTTAGTTAAACTAAGAAATGAGCATAGGGGATTTTTCCAAAGAATGAAGTCATGTCCCTGTAAACCAGGGAAAACAAGACCCTCCAGATGTTGTGGGGCTCTCAGCTCCCATCAGCCCAGTCTGCACTGCTAATGGTCAAGGATGGTGGGAACTGTAGTTTAATATCAACTGGAGGGTCACGGGTTCTCTGTCCCTGGCTGAAGACATATTTTGGGGCCGTGGGATGGCTATGGGATCCATAAAGACATTTGAATTCCTCTTATTCAGGTGGGCGCCTCAATTTAAATCTTTTGCATGATGAGCAACCATAGCACTCAGTGCTTTGCCCCGCACAAGAAACTTCTAGCAGCATCAGCAGCCTTCCTCTGATACGCTGTGACACATAATACATGATGGAAAGACAAGGTCACGCTGACAATGAGCTAGGCCTACAGTGTTCTAATCTTGCCATTCATTTAGCATAATTGACCCTTTTCCACAAGGCCAGTTCCCTACATTAATTATTTCAGCTGAAACTTGTAATATCTTTAAATATATATATGCTGTGATAGATGCAATTTACTGCTTCATAGAGGTCATAAAGGATATTGATAAAGAAGCCTGCTGGTCATAAAATTCATTCTCTGATTTTGGTTCTGCTTCAGGCTCAGGTTCCACTTTTGTCTCCTTAAGCAGTTCATATTCTTGGCTGTCAGATGTCCACTCGAGGGCATGGTCTACATCAGAGCAAGCACAGGGCAGGTTTTGAGGCAGCAAGGATACGCTTAGTCAGGTGGGAGCCAGAAGCTGCATTCTGAAGAAGACAACTGTGCAGGCCAGAGCAGTTCACCAGGAGTTGTCACAGTCGTCAAAGGAGCAGAGGAAACTGCATTGCAATGAGTCAGATCTTGGTGCCTCTAGTTTAGTACTGTCAACAGTGCCTGGCAGCCACTTTCCAGTGTGTCTTGCAGGAATCTTTCCATCCCTACATGGAGATGCTGGGAATTGAACCTATGGCTTTTGCAAGCAGAACATGTGCTCTAGCACTATACTATGCTCTCTTGTCACCACTGGTTTCTTCTAGTGATGGATGTGCCAGATCTGATGCCAAGGCTCACTGACCTGGAACAGTGGGGTCAGCTAGCAATTACTGCAGTGTAGGTGGGTCCTATCATCAGCTAGGTGTGCAAAGAAAGCAGAACCCCCTGGCCCAGGCAGTGAAGCACTATAGTCCAGACTGCAGTCCAGACATATTTCTTATATTTAAGAAATATATAAGCTGGCAGGTGATCTTGGGGTGGTGCATAAGTATTCAAAAAGAAAAGAAAAGCCCCAAACAATCAAATGGTAACCAAAACAAAATATACAATTTTATACATACAGTATATTAAAACATTTCAATGTCATATGTCATAAAGGGCCAGCACCAAAGTTAATCAGAGCCACAGATTACACATTAAATGCCTGCTGGAAAAGGAAGGCATCTTCCCGGCATCTAAAAATATACAGTGAAGGTGGCGTGTCAGTTGCCCTGGACTGGGCACATCACAGGTCAGGAGGAGCACTACTGGGAACCCCACATCTTACTTGGAGAAGAGCTTCTGAAAAAGAACCTTGCAGTCATGCAAGTGGAGTTCCTTCAGGTGGACTTATGCTAAGCCTTTAAAAGTCAGCACCGACACTTTGGATTTGGTGTGGAAGCTGGCAATCAGTGCAATTGATGGATTTAAGACACATTCACTACACACCCTGTACATTAATTGTTCATATTCCTGACTTGTACATTGTGTGAATTAATGGTTTTGGTTCACACAACACTATTCTTTCTTCCCATCTGGCATTCTGTGTTGGAATAAAACATGACAAAGAAACTTCACATTAATTAATAATGACATTCTTAAGCTAAGAAAACTTCTCCCATCTCATCTCTCTCTCTCACTTCTTCTTATAGTCTACTAAATCAAGCGGCTACAAAATCCATCAGAGAAAAGTGAGAACGGCCATCTTGCCAGATATTGTTCATAGCTACTCACAGTCAGCTGTGTCAGACATTGTCTCCATTCCGCTGGCCTCACACAATTGCCTCCTCCTGGAGGCAAAGGAAGGGCACCAAGGTGAGTCTTTGGTACACTACTCCAGATTCCAGAGTGGAGATTCTGGAGCAGTAAATAAGGAAAGATACAAATAAAAGAATAGAACAATATGTTAAAAGTAAGATAGATAAAACTGTGGCAGGTTCATTCAGGAAGCCTTTCTGAAATAAAGCTATTTTCAAGAGGCATCAACAAAAACATTACAATGTTGGGACCTTCCTGACCTCCAGAGCAAGGTATACTGAAAAAAACTAAGGGGTCTTCTCCAGGTGTACTTCAATCTGACAATTGCTTTTTTTGCCATCTGAGGACTTGATTGAGTGGGCAAGTTGGTAAGGACAAGGCTCTTTCTCAAGTACCCCAACCCCAAATCATTTAGCACTTTATACACTAGTATGAAAAAACATGGCCTGGGAATGAATAGGCAGCCAATTCACTGGAATTGCAAAGGAGTTGCATGCTGAGAAGGAACAGTTCCTAGTAACAGCAGAGCTGCTGCATTCTGCACTACCTCGAGCTTTGTCCCCAGTCTTAAAGGAAGCCCACCAAAAGTACATTGTAGTAATCCATTCTTGCATTTATTAGGACCTGTGCCACTGTGGCTAAGCTGTCCCTGTTCTTGAGAGGTTGTCATTGGCAAACCAGCTTAAGCTGGTAAAAGGCACCAGCTCAAGCATATTTGGAAATGGGGAAGTTGGCCAACACTCTAACACAAGGAATGTAGAAACACTTGTAAAACATGACAAGTGGTGGTGGGAGAAAGAAATGTTAGTTGTGTGCTAACCAAAGTAATAAACAAGGGAGCACTCCTAAGACCACTAAGGCCATGGTCTAAAATTACCTAGCTGCACCACTGGGTGGCCTCCTCCACTGACAATCGGTCAAACTGAGAAAAGGTCTGGGAGCTTCATACCAGGGAGCAGCAGCTGAGCATCGGGTCTCTGAGACCATTTGATTCCCAGGACCAGAAGGATTCTGGAGTTGCCACTGCAGTTCAAACTGTTTGCAGTTCTCTTCTGGGAGCCTCTACCTTCCTCTGTCCTCAGAGCTCATGTCTTTAAGAACTGTGGTACCTGAGAATTATGGGGACACCATAAACTGACAACATGGATCACCTGCCACTGTCAAGGTGGTCCTTTGGAAGGTGCCCTGGGCTGTGAGACTCTGGATTGGGCCCCGAGGTACTTCTCAGATCTTAAACTGGAGTATCTGATACCTGCAAATGGTGATAAGACAGTGGTGATATTTTAAGAGGTTGGACAAGAACAGCTGGGCTGAACCATGTTGCAAGAGCCTCTTTTAGCATTTTGTATTCTGTGATAATAGGAACATGGCAGATGGAAATTTTCAAGAATAGCAAGCACTTGACAAACAGGATCATTTTATTTGATTAAGCATCCACATTACCATCTTCAGACAGAATACCCGAACTGGTGAACTATATTCATTACAATAGTAATGAAACTATTTTCATTGCAATTTATTCATTATCATTTTTATGATGTCTACGTGGACTCTTCAAACTCGTTTGGATAATCATAGGCTCGAGTAAACAACAGCACATGTTATGTTTGGCTTTCTTGACTTAGTGCTGCATGGGGCATGCTCAAGGAATCCGTACAACAAGTAACTGCAACATTGCCAAGGTGTGGATAATGAGCTTCATGAGTGGGATGCCACTGTGTTAAAAACAAAAGAAAACAAAATCAAAAAAATCCTACAGACAGATGAATCAGCCATTTCAACCAGTGTAATGTTTTCACTCCTTTTTACTACATGGCATTGATTTTCAAACACAAGCACACTGTTTCAAATAATTTCAGTTTGCAATCATTGCTTAAACTGATTTTAGTTAGATTAATAATATTTCTTCCTGCTAAATACCTCTTTCACGCGGAGCATAAAACAGTAATCCCATTGTAATGCTTATTGGCATTGACCCTCAACAAAAGGATGATGAAGAAGTTGAGTTAATAAGGCAATTCTGTGGGCACCTGGATTCATTGCACCTGGGAGGCCACTGTGGGGTGGCAATGCTGATTAAGGGCTCAGCTGAGCATTACAGGGCTAAAACTCCAGCACAATGCAACTGACTGCAGTGCTCACAGTTTGGCTGGTATAAAGATAAATAACCTTCTCGAAAGGAACTGGCTTTGAAGTTGCCTGTCAACAGCCCCTGGACAGTTGACTGAGCAAAGTTCACAGGTCCACTAGTCACTGTTTTCCAGACTATGATGAGATAACACTGCATTTTGCTTTATAATTATTATTTCCAAATTTGCAACACTACATATAAATCAGCAAATGCAAACTCCTATCTTGAAAGCCACAGGATACAATGAAGAATAGTGGTAACTTGTATATTAAATTAGAAGTGGACCAAATGGAATATTTGCTTGCCTTATGTACCTGCTCCCTCTCCATCAGCTTTACTACAGGGTTTTTGGCACCTGGAGCAGGTGTGATGTTGGGAATTCTGATGCTGCTCCATGTAAAGACCCACATATAGGGCTATGGTCAGAGTTATATCCTATGTAGACAGCTGGGCGCCACATTTGAGAATTCTTGCCTGTAGCTCCCCTTGTTCTGGGAACAAGCAATACAATAGATTTGCTTCATTTTATTTTACATGGGACAAGGAAATAGGGATACAGTTGTGCTTCTACCAACTTTAAATTCCAAATCCCTTCTGGCAGAGCTTCTTCCTATTTTCTGGCTGTGGCCCATTACTGGCCTTTTCCCACCACTCACTCAGGAAGGAGACCTTCCTTAAGACTTGGCCTTGCACCAATCCTGCATCTTCCCTGTTAAACTACCACAGAAAATTATTCTCCAGTGGCACGTTGCCTGGAAATCTTAAGAGGGCTACTAATATGAATGCAGCGAATCCTAACCAGCTCTTATCTAATGTTGATATTGCCGATAACTGGACAGCTGGAGATGGCACCTGCAGGTCTTCAGGAATATGTTGACTAATTTGGGATGGCTCCTAATAGTAAGGATCCATTCACAGGAAAAGGGATTGACTCGACTCCAAACCTATCATAGTTTGGCATGGCAATATGCAGATCTCGTAATGAGGATAAAATGATTTTATTTAACATGCTTATCTTTTCCAAGGCTAGAAGCAGGAAGTATGTGCAAAAATAAGATAAACTCCATGTACAAAAAAATTAAAGTGACAGTGATAATGCACTGCTGGATCTTCAGCAAAAGGTGTGAAGAAGATCCTGAAATAGAAGTGAAGGGAAGGTGATAATCTGCCTTCTCAGATGTGCAATAAACAATTTTCTTGATTGGAAAAGGTGTTTCAGCTATTGTGAATGCAGAATTGTTTCACTTTGAAATGCTATTTATTCTCACCACCTGATAGGAAACATGAGTCAACTTCTAAGCAAAATGATCCATTACCAACAATGATTGTGAAATACAAGTCACTTTTCTTGTTATGTTTAAATTGCACAGAAAAACAAAAGAAGGATTGTTAATACCATACAGTTGACAATAGCAATATTTTCTGTCATATGACGAATTTTCGATATCATTGTTTTACATTTTTCAGGCTCTTCTAGAAAATCCATACAAGCAATGCCATACATCCCTCAGTTACTCCCCCATATCTCCACAGCAAAGACTAGAGTGTGCTACAAGTGGTGAACAAAAGAACTTTGGCAAAGTGCCTTCAAAGCAGCCTTATAAAATTCACAATATAATCATTCAGAAGAGTATGCCCAAGTATGTAAGCTCCTTTTCAGGGTAAGCTCTTCTACCTCAAGAACTTGGTCATATTCCTTTTCCCACAGGGTCTTATCTGTGGAGGTTGACCTGAGACCTGCCCCCCACCCTCAAAGCCAAAGATCACTGAGAAGTTGCTTGTATCTGGGACCCTTGAGTTAGATGATGGGGATTCTGGCCTCTTTCATAGTGTAGTTGATCTCTCAGTGATCTAGCCCTAGAGAGCACAGGCTTCTCAAGGACAAAGCTCAGTCCACTGTCAGATGAAAAGTGCCCACTTGGGGAACAGGGACATCTTGTGAGTAAAGGTATATTGTGACCTTGTTCATAAGCAGAATTTTCTTCAGGTGCTATAAGTGTACTGGATGAGGCTCTGAACAGTCGGGTTTAAAATCCTTCTAATCTAGCCAAAGAGTTCTAGAACACGATCCAAATACCAACTCCTTGACTTGCACTTCCTAATTGACCCAGTTCTTCTCTTGATCTTCCTGTGGGTGATTTTTGACTGCCTACAAACCTTGCTTTTAGAATTGATTCTGAGTAGATTCCTGAGTAGATTCCTTACATTCTGCCTCAGCATGCTTATAAGCAGGACAGTTCCCACTGGCTACATCTGAACTGCTTCCATACAAAACAAACAGTTCTAACTCATGATATAAATACATTTTAATATTTTACAACAGCATAATGGCTAGATAAATCCATGTGACATTTTCCAAGATATTCTGTACTCAAGAACTTAATTCAGTAGGGAAAAGTGAGACACACAATGAAATGGTATGCTGTGTGTCTGGTGTGCACCACTCCTGTTGTGTTCTTTGGAGACAGTATATTTATTTTTCAGTCACTCTAACTATCTTCCTCTTTCCCTTTCACTTGCTGCTATTTTTTTCATTCATCTTCCCATGGCGTTCCTCCCAAACTCTACAGGTTTGCCTACAAAACAAACCAACCAACCAGGCAAGCTATTATGCCTCCTGCTTCTCAAAGCCCAGAGTATAGTGGGGCATCATTTGAGGCATCCCGTATAAAAGAATTTCTCAGGAAATTATAAGCTGTATCTTTGGGAATGTACTGAGTATTGTTATTTTTAACCTCCTCCTCCTCCTCTCCCATGCAGGAGAACAGAAAACACAGAAATGCTGAAGGCTAGGTTGTATGTGCACAGTCATTAGCTACTGGGGTGGATGTAGGAGTACTTTTTAACACTCAAACATTTGCCTTGCTGTCTCCATAACTATGCCCTCAGAGAATGTCCAAAAACTTGGGCAGCCATGCTGGCCCTTATCAGCAAACAAGTTCTAGCAGTTTTTATCTTGGCCAGGAACAGATGTTTCATAAAACCAATTGGTTTTAGTAGCCCATTCAGGACTAGGCCACCCCCAAACACAACAACAATCAGCATAATGTGGGGAGAAGTCATTTCCTCCCAGCTACTGTGAGAATTGCAGCTAATCTCAAAGGACACACAGAAATCTGCAAAGGAGGTGGAAGTGGCAGATGATGTCACTATGCCTGCTAATAAAAAATGCTAGAGCTGGGTCTCTATGAGCCACTACTGAGGTTGGCCTTTCCCAAGGGATCCATGTGTGCTGCCTTAGATTTTTATATATCTTAGAGCTGAGCCCCCAACTTTTAGAAACCTCCCTTTTTGTTTGTGAGCGGCACAGGCTGCCAGAAAAAAAAAACATTTAAAATGAGAACCATTAGACTATTTCATCTCTCCATTTTATAGATGTAAATATACATTTTGCTCAGAAGGGATATTGACAAATACATCAACTATATTACGTTGAAATTAGTGGCTTAGATCCAGCTTTTACTTCAATCTGTACCTTATTCTGTGCTACACAACAATGCAACTATTTTTCAAAGGTGTTTCACTTCATCTTTCTCTCCTTAAACTCCTTCACTGGTATGGAGTCAATACAAGCATAAAACTGTCTGAGGAAAGGCCAGGTAAACTGTGAAAGCAGAAAACAAATAGGACAAGGTGTTCTAGATGTCATTCCTCCCCTGCTGTTCAGTGACTGACTTCTGGACATAATATTATAGAAATCACAAAAAGGCAGCCATATATCTTGAAGACTGCAGAGTATCAGATATGGCTGAGAAAAATTTCATTTTATAATGGAGCTGATGGCTTTAAAAAAATCATAGAATGTTATCGTGTATATGATAAAACTGAGTTCCAGGGACACTATTAGAATGGCATAATGAACATTTGAATTCTGTAATATGTTGGTGATTGCATGAAGCTTTGGTTCACCATTTAATCTTTCCCTCATTGTTCACTGATCAATAAGACTTAACATACAGCTGGCAATCTGTTCTTTACCCCTACTCCAAAAGACATTTTTAGAAAGCATGAAAAATCTTAAACTACGAAGTGATAGTTATGGAGACTGAGTAAGAATATACCCTCTGTGGATGAAATAGTATAGGCAGCAGATGGAGTTGTCAGCAGCTCTTTGGATCCGTCATGCTTGTGCAGAAGTTAACAATACTGCTTGCCGCTTTCCTGTCATTTCTTTCATATTTCTCTTTCTACTCTAGGCGAAACTGTAGTTGCTCCTAGTTTACTGAGCACAACTCCCATTCATCCACATTCTTTCTGGAGAAGAGTTGTCCACTTAAAGAGAAATTGAAATATAACTGCTATTTTTGTTTTAATTGGCTCTGCTATTGTGGCTTTAACAGCTTCCTCCCTGATTAACAGACATTTCACATTTTCTTCCTGGCTACCACTCTGTCTCAATACCAGGAATAAAAAAAATCACTTGCTAAATTTGTATACCTGAAAGAACAATTGAAAGCACAAGAATTTTGCCAGTAAAAATGCGCAAACAAACCAGACAGAGGGAGGGAGGGCGAGACAGATGACAATTCTATTTGTGTTATTATTACTATTCAATATCTGTATATTGAATGTTGAGCTAAACATTAAATGGAAACCACAATATCCTGCTCTGATTGGACTAAAGCCCTCTAACTACAGCTATGGCCAGCTTGTGATGCTTTGCTGTATGAGGTGAAGGAGAAGGTCTACCGCAAACCCTCCATACAAAGAAGCTGACCTGTTTTGCCACTGAATCTTGCTTCAGTGCTGGCAAATGGGCAGCATCCTCCTCCATACCTGAGGACATAGTAGGCCAGCATGGTGGATGCAGGGCAGGTAGCTCACAGAGATCTACCCACCCTCACACACCTGCCCTCTGAGGTTGCTGCTTACTCTGACTAGCAGTAGGTCAGCCTTGCAGGAACCCTACAAAAACCTGCTGTGAATCTCACATTCTCTTCCATTCTGTTTTTTAAGTTTATTTAATTTCTACACCACCTAACAGCCAAAGCTCTCTGGACCCACACTGCCATGACTCTATTTAGAATAAAAGGCTGCTTTAATGAGAACACTACACACACACACCTACAATACATTGAGTTCGTTTTTACAAGCCTCTTTTCTATTGTGTTAGGCTGGCAATTCTCTGAAATTGATTAGCAGGTAGACTAATATGTATGAGAGCCTGAAAAGGACCAAAAAAGAAATATTTGAAATTCAAAATGAGAAGCTGCTTATATGCTCAAGATACCAAGGGGCTTTTTCAAATGCTATTTGGTATGCACTGAGAGTCACTGTTGTGAAGTGTTTTAATTCCCTCAGCTAATTTATATTTACCTATTCTTGTCTCTTCCTAGAACACTGACATCACAGCTTTCTAATAATTTATGAAAATGTGAGGAAAAGACATGTGTGCATATAACGAGGAGAACTTTCCCAGGGCTTCCAATTAACGTCTGCTTCAAAAGAGGGATATCCCTTGATTTTTCAATACATAATATCAGGCCAATGTTGCAGCATTATGCTGGCCCAACATTTATGGAATAGAATATTCCATAGTTATCCCCACTAAAAATAATTTGCCCAAAACATGCACTGTAAATACATTACTGCATTAGCTCTGTGGCTGCACATTTTTCAAAAGCCATGGCAAAAGGAATGACATTATTTAAGGTCCTCATAACTGTCCTACTGGCTGAAGAGGATGCATACAGTTATACAATATTGTATAGTATATATTATATTTATTATATAATAAAACATTTCAGTCCCTGGAGTGATACAACCAAGATGCTGCATTGCAACAGCCTCTCTTTTGCAGTATGTGGCTTTTCACTTCCCTCTGGATATTTTAGCTGAATGTTACAGGGATCCTTTGCTACTCTACACTTCTGGACGACTGCTATTTTTGTAATACAACCTTTTCATAATTAACTTTGTTCAGAGATGGTAGCAATGTAAACCAGAAGAAAGTCGGTCACAGTGACTTATTTTCAATAAAAACAGCCTGAGGAGTAAGAAAAATCTTTAGCACTTACACCTGCTAAAACTGCTGTTCATCATTTGCTTGGGCAGAAGCAGGAGAATCACTCCAATTTCTACATAAAGAAGTAAATTCACTCTTACTTGGGAACTAAAGGATGATATCAAAATACTTTAACTGAATGAAGAAAGCCATTGTTCTGGCCAATTAGTATTTAGGTTCTGTTCCTGTATTCTTTACCATAAATGCATAAAACAAATCTTTCCTTTTCTGTTTATGTGTTGATCAAAGTTTTCAGACATATCAAGATTATAAGGGAAGAGGCTTGTATTGGTATGTTTCTACATCTCTGCCCAATCCAGCTATCACTTTAAAAAGTGGTTCAGCTATGATCTTGCATATCAGGAATGATTGATTGTTTTACTAAAACAACATATATGATTAATTCAATATTGAGGAAAAATATTTGTTTGATGTTCAGAATTGTAAAATTACAGTTTACTTCATATTAAAGGGGAAATAGAACCCAATATTAGGCCAGGGTTACACTGAAAAGTAGTCCAGTCTGGAATGAAACATCACTGCTGGTAAACAAGAGGTTAATTATATCACCAACATCCAATTACATACTTATTGGCAAAGGCTTTTGGAGAAAGTTTTCACTTATTCCTTTTATTCTTGTAAAACAACACATTTAGGGTACAACTTTACACCCACGTGGAATTAAGCCCTACAAAATTCAATGGGACTTACTGTTGTGTAGGTGCATCTAGGTGTTAAAGCATCTCTCTCCTGTGCATTTAAATCACATTGATTTCCATAGGATTTAAGCTGTCTAAGCTTGCTCAGACCTGCAAACACAGTTAATAGTTGGGCATCTGATGTGGTAGGGTACTTATCCTGCAGGGAAATGAAAAGGAATATTGGAAAGTTACCTTATATTGGATCAGAGGATTGGTTCATCTAGCTCAGCACTGCCTACAGTGACTTTCCCCCAGCTGTTGCCTTCCAGATACTTTGCCAGTGGCCAATCCCACCTGTGGACAATGGCAAGGAATGACTGGGGGAAGATTGGCTTGTACTGACTGGCTGTGGCTCTCTGCTGTTTCAGATAGGAGTCTTTCCCAGCTGTGGCTTGAGACAGCCGAGAGTAAACCTGGAGCTTCCCCATGCAAAGCCTTTGCTCCATCACCAAAGGAGGAAGCTAGAGGCTGCTAGAGCCTTCCCAAATGAGCAATCACTCCTTCTTCCCCAACAGTTGGAGTGAAGTTCTAGTTGAAGGAAGAATCCAGCTGCTAACAAGAGGAAAAGAAAAGCCAGTTGCTACAATATGCTTCTCCACTTACAAGAAAGGGACCATTTCACTAGGGACTGGCTGAAGTGCTAGTCTGAAGTTTATTGCTTTGCTGCTGTTAGTATACTATCTGGGCTCCTTCATGATGACAGAGCTTTGGAATTATTGTCACTGAACGCACCAGGGAACCTACATATTTTCCATTTATCATGGTCACTAGCTGAGATTCTCTAAGGGTTTCTCTACCTATGAATTAATAGGAGGTTTCTATGCACTCTTCCTACTGTGAGGAAAAATGCAGCTGTACTGGATTTTATTCTATTTTTGAAGGAAAATTTTAGCTCAATCAACCAGTAACTTAAACCTTGCTGGCTCAGTCCTTAACTTGATCATACCGGCTTAGTTTAAACCATTGGTAGACTACAATCTTATAGAAAGGTGGGCGACAAACTCAGATGCGAGATTTTGAAGCATAGATTGGTGCAATGCTATGTATACTTCAGTGGAAATGTTATAAAAGTGTGTGTGGTTTAGAGTTTAAGATTTTCTCTTTGTAAACTACCTAGGGGGCTTCAGCTGCTGGACAGTGTCAAAATGTAATAATAAATGATATGGAATTAATTCAGGGGCACTTATTTCAAGTGGAACTGTATGCTTTTTACATGGTTTATATTACCAAGTTTGTTATCACTTGCAACTGAAAGTCAGTTGTACTAATTCTGAGGGCACAGTTGGTTATTCAGCAAGAATCTCTACGAAGGCAAGAACAATGTTTTCAGTGTTAAAACATGTCCAGACAACTGTGGTAGATACTGACATGTAGATTGTGTAAATATGTAGCTAAAGACTTTAAAGTTTGGTTTATTGAAGGTATCATTTCTATCTCTTAATGTAAATGTTTATTTAGGAGATATTTAAAGAGGTCAATGTTTTGCACCAAGAATGGAAATTGTTTCTTCAGTACACAGGACTTTCTATCCCACAAACAAGGTAAACATTTCAAAGGAGAGATGTTTGTCCTGAATAGTAATACAGCAGCAACTTTCCTAGCACCTCCACAATCACATGTTGCACTAGCCAGGAACCAGCCTGACACGAACAATATGAAAAGTCACTTGAAATTGGCCCGTTGGTTAAATGGATCATTTAAAATATTTGGAATGCTTCATGTTATCTTAGAATTCCACCCAATATCCCTGTAAAGAAGACCATGATCCTCCTAATTGTCCCTCCCCCAACCCCATCCTGGAGAAAATGAAGAATTATGTGAGCCTGAGACACAAAACCTAAGGACACCTAATCAGTGTGTGGCTGAACTGAGATCTAAACTGACAACTCTTCATCCATACGCTTAGGCTACAGTCCTAAAGACACTTACAATGCAATCCAATGCATGCCTGCTTAGAAGTAAGCACCATTGAGTTCAGTGGCGTAAATGGGTATAAAATTGCATCCTTGGTGGAGAATAAGCTACCCTAAATACATTGGAACTTCCTTCTGAAGAATCACATTTAGGATTGTATTGCAGGGTACAGCATAACAGATCGCCAATCCTTCCTGATTAAAATATCAGTCAATAATATCAGTCCCATTTTCCTCAAACTAGTTGGCTTAACTATAGGCTAAAACTCTGGGAAGCAAAGTCCATATTTAATTATCCTATTTCCCAAGCAATTTTTCATACTTAATAAGTCAGCAGGAGCTGCAACCATCTATCTCAAAGCCCATTTTGACCCCAAAGCTATTTGCTTAAATCTCTAAAAGGCAAAAAAGTGTTGTCACTGTGTAATACGCTCATGCCTTGTCAAGTTTAGATCACGGCACTTTGAGTTAAGAGGGAAAAACAACCTCTTAACTTGGCAAATTGTTGTTTTTCTCTTGGGAACCCTTATAGTCTTTGAAGATCTGTACTGGAAGTCATTATCTGAAAATTTCTGCACACAGTGACCGGTCCATGTCACCATTTCAGAAAGCAGTCGGCTAAAACTGGGCTGAGAACTTGAGCAGGCTTAGGTGCACCTTAAGTGGACATGCCTAAGTCTACATGGTTTTGTACTTTCATTGTCAGGCTACTTGAGGCAACTGGCTAATGTTATGTATTACATCATGTTCAGAAAATTGGAGTGTTTCTCTGCCGGAAATGGGTTCTTTCTGAGCTTGTGAATGAGTAAAAGGCTATGGCAGTGTATCTGATTATCCCATCACTATCTGCCAGTGGGAGGTCTCTCCTTCATTTTCTCAGCCTACACCATCACAATGGGGGTGGCATTGGAACCAGCAGTCTCTAAATGCAAATGTTTCTTTTTGTATCCAGGCGCTTGTGGGTACTTAAGAGACAGAAGAGAGGGGAGGCAGGAGTAGGTCACCATTAACCTCCAGCATCTCCTCCTTCAGGCCCCACTAAAGGGGCAATAGCTGTGGAAATGGTGTGTGTGAGAGAGACACATGCACAGCATTACAATCCAGGGGAATTAAAATGGTAGTGGGGCAACTCCTGGCCCTCTTGTTTGAGCTCATCATATTAAAAGGAAAGACATGGATTGGGTTCAGGCAGCACAATAATCCACATTCAAGGTCTGAGTATGTATTGAGTATATGTCATTGTTGAACTATGGGTAGCTGTTGAAATGTGGGTTTTTGTGTTCTCTGAACTTAGCTGCACTAACACACTCAACCAACCTACCATACATAACCCAACAACAAACCATGGGTCCTCTCCCTGTGTTCTTCATGATTAACAAACCACAGCTTGTTAGTGCAGCTGGGTTCAGACAACAAGATCATCCATGTTTCAACTAACTGTAGGTAAAAGTGGTGTCTGAAGCCATTCATTGGGAGGGTTTGCATGACACAGTGATATCTTGTGTAGGATGGTATGTGTGTCATCTGAACTGTATTGTGGTATTTTAGCATGGTACATTTGACTTTTAGAAACCACCATAAGAAAAAATGGTCTCTTCTATGGTTTCCATACTTCACCATAGTTTGACTGGTTGACTGAATGGAAGGTTCTGCCATTTGCTACCTATGCCATAGGGATGAAGAATCATAAAATTACTCTCTGTTTGACATATAAGCACAGGTTACTTTTAGTGTTCTTGGCTGGCTTCAGAATTCATTTCAGAACCACTGAAATAAGTTCTAATAGTTAATATACAGCTTTCTAAGGAGAAATTTAATGAGATAGGGAATTCTGTGGGGAAGCCAAGAGTTAAGGTGTAATTTGTGTGCTTAAAAAGAAAGGAACAAAAGCTGTGATGATCATGCAATGCAGATTAAAAAAATTACTCTGCTAAACATGGAGGAAACTATCTAGCTTGTTTTAGGAAATGCCAATAGAGAACAGAAGCCTTATGGAACTAGTAAGTCCTGGCACGAGCAGATAAGCCTCCTCTCCTCCTCTTTCTTTCTGTGCTAAGAGGATAAATGTCTCAGTTGCAATTCAATTCTCTGTCAAGCTCAATATTTTCCTAATAGTCTTTAGGACATCATTCAGAGAAAAATATGACTAATAGGCAGTGTGCATGTTTATTCACTTTGGGGTGTAGCTGGAGACAACCCTGTTTAGTGAGTGATCCCCATCCCACATGTGAGTGTTAGAAAGTCTTGCTTTGCAAAGGACCATATCATGCTGAGAATCCATGTCATTTCTCCCCAGCTTTGGGCCCTCAACATGATTTGAACTGCAACCCTCACTTGCAGTGGATGGTGAAGATTGAAATCCAAATTTTGAGGACATCCAGTGGGTGCACTGTGCAGAATGCTAGTGTGAATATGTGCCAACTGAATTTTCATTTTTCATATGGAAAGGTCACTGTAAAAAGTAATAAGTCAGTAAGAACCTTCCCATTCTACTCTTTCCTATAGTATGAATTTATTTATGTGGGTGCTGGCTATGGCAGATGAATGCAAGTTCTTAGAAGTCTTGCTGTTGACTCTAGTGAATCAGGAGTGAAAAAGAAGGCAATCTTCAACTTTTGGGATGCCCCTTGGTGACATAACTTGCTACCATTCCAGTAAATGCATTGCATCAGACGGTTCACCATGTCTTGGGAAGCCAGCTCCTGGGCAGGGCATCAAACGACTGTTTGAATTAATCCTGTTGCCAATATTTCTCTTTGTCTGCCGTGATGGACTGCTATCTGGCAGCTTCAGTAACAACAGGATCTACTTCACCATGCAAGGAACAAAAGCCTAATCTATGCCTCCCTTGCATTCTAATAATTTGACTCATGGCACATCTTCTCACAATGAAAGTAGAAATAGAATTACGTAAGCACATGAAAGTAATGGTTAACAACAGGGCTAGGCAAGCTGTGGCCTTGCAGATGCTCTGTGCAATAGTTATCTGTCATCTCTGGCTAGGGCTGATGGGACTTGTGTCCTTCTGGATGTTTTGCCCTACAAGTTGCCTCCCTCTAGGTTACCGCATGTGAAGGCAGACCACAGGAGACAGGTGCAGTGCCATTTCATGCAGTGAGGTGACTATGAAACTGCATGCAAACTAATATGTATGCACAGCTAGTGCTGAGCTGAATATGTTCTCCCTTTGCAGGAACTTTCGGCTAAGGAAGTAAAGTGGGCGGAATTTCAGTGATTTTCCAAATGGGTGGAAAACTGAGATTAAATGGAACTTAAAACAGAGAGAACTTACTATTGAAAAAGCGAGTGTGGTTTTTTTCCTTTTTCTGTGGGATTTCCTCCTTAATTTACAATGGCAAGCATCACAATCACAAACGTTAAACCTGTGCTGGAGGTGCCACTGGGAATGATGCTACATCATTATGTAGAATCATTCTCAGGAGCAATTGAGATAGTCGTGATAAACATGGGGTAGTACAGCCGCTTAGCAGAAGATTGCCTTTGTAAATTAACTTAAAAAGTAAAAGCAGATAAAGATAAAGACGCCCCCCACACAAACGGCCTCTGACCATTTTTCTTCCTGAACCCTCCACATTCAGTTGGGCATTTGAATGTTCAGTTCAGCCCTGCGGCTCCTTATTGACCTTGTGTGGTCACATAACTATTTGGGCATAGACAGATATATCACTTATCTTTTGGAAGCTGGCAGTCTGAGCTGTTTCTTTTGATGCCTCAAAGAGTCTTACAAGACTGAAAGTGAAAGCTGTCAGAAGATTTTTTTTATTTTTATTTTTTAGTCAAAAGAGGGCCCAGAAGATGAAATAGACAACTCCTTTTCTTTTCTGGAGTACAAAGAGATGATTGACAGGTATGTTTATTCTCAAACCTGGCTTGATTTCTTGAAAATTACACCTTGCTGTGCTTCTCCCCTCTGGCTCCTGAACCAAGGCAGAACAACACAACAGTCAGGAGTTCTAGTGAATGCTAGACCACTAGGTGTCTTATTTGGCAGACAGAAATGGCTTAGTCCTACTTTAGAGACAAGTCTATGTGGAAAGGGAGGGATTCAGCAGACATGAAAGATAACAGTTTTGAGCTTATAGAAAAGGGGTTATGAAATAAGACTTGTGCTTCCTGTCAGAGCTGCTTCCTGGGTTGAAAGCATGGTCTTTATTGACACTTATAATATAAATCAAAGCATGTTAAGACAACACAAATCTGTCCGCTATTTCCTTGTATGTATCCCATCGCCTGCTGATGTCTTAAAGTTGGGTGCATTATGTTGTACTTGTAGAAGGCAGGAATGAAAACATGGTAAAATAGTTGCAGAACAGAAGATCCGATAAGGTCAAACAGAACAAGTTTTCCACGTGTTGAGGGCTACTTGCTTCCTCTTAGGTGGGAGACATAAACTCTACCATATGTTGAGTAGGGTTCAAATTTAAGTTCTCTTTCCTAGTCTGCAGATGTTTTGGACTGCCACTCCCCCTGATAATTGACCTTGCTGGCTGGGATGCTGAGAGTCTAAAACATCTGGAGAGCACTAGATCAGGGAAAGCTGGATTAAAGGGAAGAGATGGCCAAGCTCTCACCAAACACTGCTGATACTCAGGTAGCAGCAAGATTTATATTTTTCCCTGCTTCCAAACATTTTCAAATCTCTGTGTGAAATGAGTGCTTGGCCCTGCTTCTTTTTCAAATGTCAGAGATCTTTGGAAAAAGCACGCTCATTCTCTCACTTCACAGTAGCCTTGGAGTATAATCTGAATCATGAAGCCTCTCTGACCAACCCCAAATCCTGTACTAAGTGGCAGAACAATCTGTCTCCTCCTCAAGTCCTCTTTACCTGCCACAGATTCAGCAAAGAGAAGAAACCACCACAAACAATGGTGGACTGCATAGGCTAAATAAATATATGAACTGATAAAAGTAATAGTTGTACTTCTTCACAGAAGGCTAGCTCAGTAAGTCACTGTATCAGATCTTCTGTATCTATGCTTGGTTTCATCACAAAACTGAGATCTAAGCACTACATGTTTCCTTTCTTGCTTTCTGCTACACATCCTCTAGGTGGCACAGTGGTCTAATGGCATAGCACACATCCACAAAAAGAAATTTCACTTTCTTTCACATTCACAACGGAATGCCACAGTTAAATTCACTGGTCTTCAAAAAGCAGACCACCCTTGCTAAAAGTGCTGGCTAGACACAGGAGTGAAACTGGAGGGTCACAAGGCAATCAAAAGAATTCAGAAACATCTGTGCATAGGGCATGTGACTCGGGTATGATGTAGAAAAGCCCTATATTGTTGAAGCGTTATACAACAATAATCGTAATGCAGAAAGTGGTGCTGTGAAGAAAATCTATGTATTTGAAAATACAAAGTGTACACTTGTGCTGGAGTTCCATAGCCAGTTACAATTCTTTGGTGCATGTCTATTTTGTGGCCCCATGATATGAGAAGTCAAGAAGTTGCAGGGGAAAAGAAACCATATAATTTGGTGCAGAAAGTTGGTTCTTTTTTCTTAAAATCACACATACCAGATTACTCCTCTTCTCTTTCTTGAAAGAACATGGTATGTTTTCTTTTATAAAAAAATCTTCAAATATCTGAGACACTGTAAAGGGTAGGATACAAAAACTTTTAATAACTAAATATCTTGCATGACAAAGGCAATACATTTGTTTTAAAAGATATCCAAATGCTTAGCTATGGTCTCCTTAGATTATTGTTACTCTCAATCCTTTCACATTACTGAATGAAAACAGTCAGTAGAGCAAATAAAAGGACAGATGATGGGTTTTATCAGCAAGGCAAAGCCTCAAGAAAAGAGATCCAGGTTCATGCATCTGTTTTAAGCTGCATGATAGGTAATACTCAATTTACTTTCCATCTTGACTCATGTTATTGAACAACTGCTGTGAAATGACTTACATAATGGTGGCTGATTACAGAAGCTTCACATGTTCATATTATCAAGGGTTGATGGCAGATAACAGTTAAAATAATGCATCATGTGAACTCAGCTTGGGCATACTTATCTATCACTTCTTATCTCCACTGAGTAGCATGCAGAAATTGAAAGTGTGCAGAATCAGACCACACACCATAAGTAATAGCAAAATGATATTTTTTCTTCTGTCCAAATGTTTTGCATGAAACAAAATCTCAAAATGTGTAATATTGCCGTACTGCTGGCAAATGTTAAATGTAGGGTACAAATTAGCAAAATGTCTATGCCGAAGAAAATAATATCCTGCATTTCATAACTCCTACTGGAAAAAGCTGAGCTAATAAATGTCTGTTGCAGCTGCCTGTGCTGCACTTTGGTAGTTTTGTCCATTGTGGAAGATAATGCCTAACATTACTGACCAAATAGGTTTCCAAACTATCTGTTTCATTTCCAAAAATCAAAACTAGTCTGTATTAGTAATACCGTCTGAATTTGGAATGTGGGGCCATGCCATGTTTGGAATTTTCAAGTTAATTCTATCAGAAACAATGCAAGACCAGGCATAAGTGGGCACACGCAGAGGGCCCCCAACTTATCAGGGACCCAAGACCTCTGTGATTGCTCCTCCTGTTCAGCTCCATTGACCTGCCTGTCCATTCGGCCCTCGCTCTGGCCCTGCCAAGGGTGGGGATGAGTGGTGGCAACAAGGAGAAAGAGAATGTGAACCAACAGCAGTGAGGCTGATGGTGATGAGAAGATCGATTCACTGAAGAAGGGGGCCTTTAGGGGTGTCTTGCTCAAAGGTCCTTCCAGTCTGGAGCTGGCATTACAACTCATACAAATGTTGGTTCTGGCTCTAACAGCAGTGGCGGCACTCTATGCTGCTGAAGTTCCTTCTGCTGAAGTCCAAGCAGAGGTAGAGCACATAGTTTGAGACCAGGGTACTTAACAGAAGGCCTTGCTCAAAGGCACTCTGCCCATACACTATTTTCAATCTCGTGGGATCAACTTCCTCTGAGTGCCCATGCCAGGAAGGCTTGGGGCCTTGCATGACAACAAGGGGAAGGGCTTCTCAATGGAGGCCCCTCAAGTGCAGAATGGTTTCCCCACTGAGGTCCACCGGGTGTCCTGAGCAAGACACGCTGTGATATTTAAAGATGTCTCAACTTACCTAATGTCTTGATGGGGATATGCCTGTAGTTGATTCTCCTGAAATGGATGAAGCTAACAACTGCTACTTGCTCTTCAGTTTGCTTGTGCTGCATCGGGATGAGCCACAAACCTGCTGTTCATCTCATAAAATCAAATCCTTTGAGCTGCCTCCTTGAACAGCACTTTCCCTGGCTGGTAACTCCCTCCCTCCCTCCACAGCCTCTCTCTCCAAAGGCTTCCCTTGGGGGCCAGGAAGACAGTGGCTTCAGCAGCATGACAGCACCTTGGATGGAAGAGGCCCACCTGGTTTTCCTCTCCTTTCCCTGTATTGCTTAAACTTGAAAGGCGGTACAGCCACTGTTCTGAAGCTTTGAGGCTTCCATGTGCCAGGGACTGTGGAGCTGGACTACTGCTCCTGTCACCTCAGGTGTGGTCTTTTCCCTACCGGGGATGGTAAGAATTATAGTAATCTGTAGGAATAAATAAAGCCCTGGCTGGTGAGGGATGTATGCAAACAGAAGTCGGTACTTGGATCCCCTCCAGGTATCCTTGTAGAGACTGAGCAAAGGTTCCCCCTTTTTGAACACACCTTGTTTTTTTTTGAGACACCCTAGATGCTGGATATTTTCTGCTTTGAATGAAATTGAAAAGGGGCAGCATCCCATGTGCTAATAGCATTGGTTAGTGAAAACCGATGCTAAAGCACTTGCTAAACAAAGGGACAAGTGGCTATTTGCTACTAGAATTCAACAGCAAATCACAAGTTTTCCTCTTGCCCAGGAAATGCTAATGACATTGCACAGTGTGACAGACAGCACTGGATACTGCCCAAGCTTTCTCCTTCTCACATCTTTCCTCTCCTTGCTAATTTTGCTTCTTGGTTCTTCAAATGTAACAGATGACTTTCATCTTTACAAAAGTACATTAATTAACAAGGCACATTAGGTTTGCTGGACGTTGAGTGGCTTATCTATTTTCCTAGAGCTTCATCATGCTGTCACAGTAATTCATCAAAGGGATGGCAATTTGCGGACAATGCCGGTCTACCGTTGTGACACACAATTGGGCCACCCGTGGTGGATCTTACAAACCAGCCTCTAGATCTTATGCCTGCAGTGCAGGCATGCTGAACAACCGCGGGCACATGATGTGCAGCCCACATCAAGCCTTGAGGAGACAGATGCACTGATTCGGAGACTGATGATAAATACAGACAATATGACTTACAGTCTTGCCCATTTACCTCTTCTGCTGAGGTTGCCATGGCTGTAAACAGAGAACTAGCATGTTCAAACAATCAATTTGTAAGACCCAGCAAAGGTCAAGTTATTATAAGATTGTGCATTACCCAAACAATATGAAGTACCTAGATTCATATGCTTTTCTCTTGGGACAATAATAGCCAAATCTACATACAAAGCAATAAACATTTCAATTATCTTTCAGCTATATAACACATTATAACTTTCCTGAAATAGCTAGAGCACATAGTCCTTTTGATAAGTATCACAAGCAGATAATGCTTTTTTGGATGGGGTAATTCAGATTAGAGCAATTTTGGTCTTTCATGTTCTACAAACTATTTGTCCCTCCACTCTATAAATTCCAAATGCCTATTTCAAAGTGCATTTGTGGTTCTCTATTCATCTCTAGTTTGGTCTGCATGACAGAGAAGAACTATAACACTTAACTATTACCATAATAACTGTAGCACCACAATGTATGGGCAGATTGATGACCTATTAACAACATAATCAAGTTTCTATTGTCTTTTTTTCTTCTACTTTTGCTTCTGGTGGAAGTGGCTCCCTGTACTTGCCTACCAGTGGGAGAAAATAAAGTAAAATAATGAGTTAGCTCGCTTAGGATAGACAAACCTATCAGTACAAGAAACAGAGGGGAGGTACTGACAATTGCAGTTAAAATGAGCAGAGAGTTCAATTACCTTTCCTATGAAGAAAGACTTAAAGAGGTACAGGCTGCAGTCTTAGATAGATTTACATGGAGTCAAACTTGCCAATGAATTCACTGGGGCTTACTTCCGTGTAGGAATATATAAGACTCCAAGTCTCCTTAACAGGGGGAAGTTATGGTTAAAGTTTAGAGCAGCAAGATGCAAACCAAGATAAGACTTCTGCAAAAACATAACTGTTATAGGTACAGGAGTCCTGAGCTCTTTTGTATCAGGTCACCATAGCCTAATAATTCCAAGGTCATGAAGCCTGGAGGGATGGAAGTGGTCCTGTCTTATCATTTTAGTGCTTGGGGTCAGCCAAAGAAGCTGACTGGCAGTAGCTTGAAAGCAAGCAAATGGAAGTATTTCCACATGTAGCTGCAATTAGGGCCAGTGCAAGCCTCCAGTGGTCCATGGGGAGAGAGATGTCCATACCCCCTTCTCTTACATAACTCCTGAGTTGGTTCACCTTCCTTTCCTTATACTTTTTTTTTCTTTTAATGTGTTGCTGTCACTGCCTCATCTTTCTCTTGCTAAGATATTCTCCGTCCTACTGTTAGTTTGGCCAGCCCTGCTGGCAGGAGGAGACACTGAGGCAGCCATCCAGCCAAGCCAGCCAGGCCTATGCCACTCCATTTAAAAAAACAAAACACAAACCTTATACTTTGAGTAGCAGCGATCTGAATGAATCAGATGCTGGCACATTAGCAGTAAAAAGGAAAAAGAGATGCTTTTGCTGCTCCTGGAGGAATTGCTGGAGCAGCAGCAACTGGCACCACCTCTTCGTCAGGCCAACCTTGGCAGTGGCTCCTGCTGCCCTGAGTCAGGACTGGGCCCATTTAAGCCTCTAGAGCCTGGCAGCAGCCCACTCATGCCAAACCCTGGTGCCAGCTGGGGCATAATTTAGATTGCCACTAGCATGCTTATGGACCCTAGCATTTTTTCCAGGAAATTCAGCAGGATAAGTCTAATGTTTTATCAGTTAGCCACTATAAGGGCATCTGAATAGTCAGGGATAGTGCAACAATGATTACCAGACCAACAACAAAGAGCCACTGTCAACCATCCCCTGGAAATTTAGATCAGGCTTTCCATAGACAGGCTGGAGTTAGGCAACTTTTAGTTCAAAATACCGAAGGGTCACAACTCCCATCATGCATCACTATTAGTAATGATGGCTAGGGCTGATGAAAATTTTAAGACGTAAGTTCTGGAGGACATAAGTTGTTTACTACTGAATGACGTGGACGGTCACTACTAAGACTGAGCACTGGACTAGATAAACCTTAGCTGTTTGCTTCTTTGGCAGAAATGTCATTGTATGTCCATCACTTGGCAAACAGGCATTCCTCCAAGTGCCAATACGTACAGAGACAATGATGAGACCATCAGATCATAGAGAACATCAACAGGGCAGATGAGAGCTGCAGTACCAGTAATGTTGTGCTATGCCTGCAAATCCATTCTCCTAACAGTGTCTGAAGTTGCCACCGGAACCTAGATGCCCTTTCCTGCAAGGGAGGTTATGGGCATTGCGATAGTTCTCAGCTCGTTACATAGTCTACGTGAGAGAGTATAATTCCTTCAATAAAAATGTTGCAGTGGAGGACAGGGGAGGAATGGCCACCTCACCTGAACCATGTGTCCTTCATCTCTATATTTCCTCTAACAGATCAGCCGAGTGACAGTGCTGAAGAGAAGGAAGAAATGCTCCAATTCAGTCCATCCATCCATTCTTACCTTGTAATTAAGCAGTCCTGTAAAAAGAGTGCAGCAACAATTTCCTTGGCTAGAAAGGATACTTCCATGACACTCACCTACTAAAGAGATCAGAAGGAATCACAGGATTGATCCAAGCAAATAGTGCTTGCTTGGGTGACTGTCTTGCTTAAATTAAAATGACCAGTCTGGTAGTGAATGTATCATTTTCACTTTTGCTTTGGATGCCCAAATATCTATGACTAACTATAGTTTTCCCTCTAGACCAGTGCAGTGCTGTGCTTTCTAGAAATGGCAGCACATTTCACTCTATGGCAGATCTTCTGGCAATAGGGATGGAATCCAGGACAGGCTGCAGAAGATAGCAAAATCACACATTGCCCAAGACCCCAGATCAGCAGAGGGCCCAAGACCCTAATATGGACTGATTATACAAAGTATCCAAGAGAATCAGATGCAACCTAAGAAATTTATCGGTTTCCTTTTTCTGCCTCTTTCAGTTTAGGGAAGCTTTGTGGAGTGTTAGCTCCAAAATCTTAGAGCTAACACTGCTGCAATCTCTTGGGCTTTTCACATTGGACCCTGCTCCTCACCAGCAATGTAATGTTCATATAGATCGTCACAGCTTTTTGCTTTCCAAAGGCAACTTGAGTAGCAGCAGCATCCCTCTGGCTTGGAAGTGAAGAGCTTCAAAATGATGGCATCAGTCCTTTGCTAAATCTGGCATGCATAAAGATACATGAAAGAGATAGTGTGAAGATGGTGCCACAGAATATAAAATGCATCTTTGATTTCAGTTTACTTCCTTAAACACTAAGGACAGCATCCAACAGATCTACTTAGGCCATTGACACAGTGCAAGCTAAGATAATTCTAACCAATAGCCCCCGAAAACCTAGAAAATATTGCTAGTGTATACTATTGCCATGTCACTAAAGGCTGCTAAGCTAGTTCTCTGTCAATGGCAGAATGGAGCAACAGTGTTGGCTACTGTCCTAACAGATTAGGGGCAAACTCCTATGCATATGTAAACAGAAAAAATGCGGACGATTTCCCGCATGGCTGATTGGACCTGCTGAGAATCGCAGGGGCATTTTTCTGCCTGAATATGCACAAGATGGCACATGAAGGGTGCGATCCAAGACAGATTATTTATTTATTTCACCCTTCTGAATATTTATACGCCAGGTTATCTGTTAAAAAGCCATATAGGTAGAGGAAACATTCACAATACTGTTGACTGCAACCCTCTGCAGTTACTTGGAAGCTGGTCCTATTGCACTCCATGGGGATTTACATCTGAGGAAACATGATCAGAGTATAAAAGGCTGAACCAAAAGAAACATTTAGGATTTAAAGCAAGAAAGGCATATGTTGCATGCTGCATTTTGATGGGCTGAGAGAAGTTTAGCATTTGAGGATATTGAATGATTGTAAGAGTGCTTTGGGATGGGTGGGTATGCAAGAGAGAAACTCCCTGAGTCGGCACACCTGACACTCACCACCCACCTGGGGCCTATGCTGGTCCTTTGCTGATTGCTATCTCTGAACCAACTTAAAGGCTCAGCACAAGTTACACAGCAACTATTGCATGGAAGTGATGTTAATGCCAAACCCTTTGGTAGATGGTCAGTCATTCTAAACACGGCCATTAGTCTTTTGTCTTTAAACTACTAGGGCAAGTAGTCCCATTTTCCCAACAAAAATTCCAATAGAGAGAATGGTTTGGAAACTTGTGCATTGTTAATTAACAATGCAGAATTGTGCATTGCTGCTGCCCCCATTAATAGCAGAAGTTTCCACTCCTACGAGGAGGCACTTAGTTCTCCTCTTCTTCCTCTGTCTCTAAGAATTCCTCATTTGCATCTCCTTGCCATAGGGGAAAGTGGGCACTGGCAGAACAGAAAGAAACAACCCATTTATGCCATACTACTGAGTGCAGGATGCTAGTTCTACTGAGATCATTGGAATTTCCCAGCAAAAGTGTTTTAGGAGTTCATGACTTCCCCCATCTTTTTATTTTCTGCAGTAGTCAGTCTTGTTCCAGGAGTGGGAAAGATGTAATATGCCTGTTATATCCCTGGGTAACATTTCTGTGCCTTCACAAAATCCTTAGCATATAAAAGTGGCATTACAAATTAATAACATTAGGGAAAGATCTTCTATAACCCATTCCTACTTCTTCCTCCTGGGTGACAACTTTTAATAGGAATGATTTTTGTTCTGTTCCTGATAGCATGTTGGGAATATATATAAAAACAAACAAACCAAACTAGTACCCTTTGGATCACTCTGACTTTAAAAAAAAGGCTTTTCTTTCACATTCTTTGAAAGGGAGAAAAAGAACAACTCTGTTTAACCCTAGGTTTTCCATGAGCTTAAGAGGGCAGGGGGTGCTAATATACGTAGCAAGTGATGCTAATTTGTCCTTTATGATTGCTCATAGGCTCCTCTAGGATTTCTGGACAAGGTCACATGTCAAACAAAGGTGATGTCATTTTAAATTATTCAAACCTATCTTCCTTACTGGGATAGGTTTATTATATTGCAAGTATAAGTTTTTCTTTGTGCCATTTACACTGGTGTACATAAACTAAGATAACTGAACCCATGTAAATACAAAAGGCAAAATCCTGCAATTTTTAAATTTTGCATCGCTCCTACTTGCCCTAAATATTGCAGAAACACATTTACATGTGAACAAGCACCTGCTTTGCATGAAACATGTGCATTTTATCTCATGGGGGAAAAGATACAGTGTACACCATTCGTTTGTTCTCATGTTCAGAATTTAGGGAAAAAAAGATTTACAAATAGGTCAAGAGAACCTGAAACTGATCATTCTTTCTCCTATCTGTTAAGTAATATCTCCTTGTTAAGGATGAACAAAGTTACAAGTCTAAATGCGTTAAGATTGCCCATTTTGTCTTGTTTCTTTTCTAAAAAATCAGTAATTAAAATATTGCAGGAATTTATTGGTCATCTGAAAAAGTAAAACATTTAGTTCATTTAATAATTCATGTGGAAGACTGAGAACTAATACTCAACTAAGAGGTAATACCTTTGTAAATGGCAAACAGTATTTGACAGCTGGCCTTTTGATCGAAGAATCTCCTTGTAAAAAAGTTTATCTGTAAAAATAACCTCTAACCTCCAATATCTATCATAACTGGGCAGAAATGAGACAGAATCTTCTGCTCTGACAATTATGGCTTTTTATCACCATGGAAAGGAAACAGTGGGAAAATCTTCATGGATCTAAAGAAGTTATTTATCCTCTGTGTTCATGCTTTTAAAAAGGCTGCTCAAGATCACTTAGCATGGATTAATTTCCCTCAGCAGTTGAAGCCATTCTGTTGCTGTAGTCACAATCAGGGCAATTAGGAATAGATTTAGTACCCTTGCATGCTTGTGCATAAAGGAGATGCTCTAATCTGCAATGAATATTATGCATTTGATCTGGATTAACATGGAATACAAGATTTATATTGCACATATATTGCATGGAAGATGGGAAACACTCCCTAACAATCTTTGCATTAAACCAGCAAAGTCTTCCTGCCCCATGTAAAAGCAAAGGGGAGGAAGACTAGGAACCATTTTTGGGATTGCAAGAGGCAGGAGATATGTAACCCTTTCCTCTCCTTCTGAAGTTCTGAGGAATATCTTTTCTTTGAAGCTGGTTCTTTCACAGGAAGAAACCCATCCACCGGTGTCCATGGGATCCCCACTTCCAGAGCAGACACCACCTATGGAGAAGAGATTTTCTTCTGGACTGTAGCAGGGAGAGAAAGGTTAAGTCATCCCTGCTGCCCCAGCTGCCAGCCTGCTGCAGTCCTGATAACCCCAGCTGATGCTGCGTTAAAAAGAAATGAACAAAAAGCCAACAGCTTACAAGTTGAAATTGGAGGCACTACCTCAGCTTTCCCGCATTATATTTTACTTGGAAATGAAGCCACTTCTGTATCTCCAACTTCTTGAAACCCTACTCATAGGAAAGGAGCCTATGGATTGAAAATGAATCAGAGGGACTGCCATGCTCGAATCGCCAAGTTCCTGCAAGGAACCAGATCCCATCACTCCTTTTCCCACCTTGGGAATGCCATGCAACAGCACATTAACTTGAGGCCGGTGCTCCTCAATGACACAGGTTACTGCCTACAAGCTACTCATTTCAGGAGCATTAAAATGGGGGGGGGGGCTGCAGTGTTCTATGCTGTCAGGAGAGGGGGAGGAGGAATTCTGGGAAATGCAGTTATAGGCACACTTGCAGGGAACATCCATCATGAGGCTAACTACAGCTGGATTTCGTTGATTGCAAATGTATTTTGATGATTTATTTGGGTTTATATGCTTTCTGGTGAACTATCAAAGCAGTTGACGATAATGGTACAGCCATAAAAATCTAACAATAAAAATATGACAAGATAATCTGTGGTCAGCAGTAAAATGCTTAACTACCCAGGGCAGGTCATGCTTCAGGGAAAGCCTGCACGAAGAGGTGAGGTGTAAGCAGACACTGAAAGATCAAAACTGAAGACCCCCGTATAATGGGAATGGGAAATGCATCCCAGCAGTCAGGTGCTGCAGTGCCAACTGCTCAGTTGCAAGCACTCCTGAAGCGAGCCTTGGGAACACATGGGACTATCAGAAATGCGTCTTCTGAGGACCAGGCAGGACTGAGGGGGTGAGTGACTTGCTCAGGCTTGCATCATATTCTGCCTATCAATAGATAGATATGTCCTCTGAGAAGATCAGGGACATATTTCTCCTTTTCTCCTCTACGTGTTTGATCCTTGCAAGGACCCTGCAAGGTAGCTTAGGCTGAATGATAGTGAGATGTTCAAAGTCATCCAGAGAGCTTCATGGATAAGCAGGAATTCGATCCTGGATCTTCCCTGTCTTACTCAGACAACATCACACTGGCTCTTTAAAGGCAAGCCGGGGAGCAACCTGACATACCCCATCATCCCAGAGCTTTTATCACCTTAGAGGGGTAGTGCTGGATAGATCAGGGGACCAAACTTATGGGTAGTTGTTGTTGTGTGCTGTCAGGTTGTCTCCAACTTATGATGGCTCTTTGAATGAATGCCTTCAAAGTGTCCTGTCCTTGGTAGCCCTGCTCAGCTGTAAATTCAAGACTGTAGCTTCCTTTATGGAATTGATCCATCTCATAGTTGATCTTCCTTTTCTTCTGGGGCTTTCTGCCTTCAACTTTGCCTTGCACTGTCTTCCGCAGTGAGTCATACATTCTCACGCTGGGCCTTAAGTATGACAAGTTCAGTTTTCCCATTTCTGCTTCCAGGGAAAGTTCTGGTTTAATTTGATTTAGGACCCACTTGTCCTCCTGTCACTTCAAGGTATTCACAAAGCTCTCCTCAGCACCATGTTCTGAGCATATTGATTTTCTTTATCTCAGCTTGCTTCACTGTCCAGCTTTCACACCCATATATATATTGATTGGGAATGCAATAGTGTGAATGAACTCGGCCTTGGTCTCCAGTGAAACATCTCTACTTGATCTTTTCTAGTTCCTTCATTGCTCCCCTTCCAAGTCTTAGTCTTCTGATGTCCTGGCTGTTGTCTCTATCTGAAGTGATGATTGTAAAAGATTTTATATACATTTTTGTTCAATGTCAGTTTTCTCATTGTTGACTTTAAAGGGGTGAAATGCTTCTGTAGTCATGATTTTTGTTCTCTTCATGTTCAGCTGTGGCCCAGCTTTTTCAGAACTTTGGCAGCCCACAGGACAAGGAGGAGGAGTAAAAAGCACAAATTTGCCTATGCCAATTTACATATGATCTAAAGCAGATTTCCCCAACCTTGTGCCTTCTAGACATGCTTGGACTGCAACACCCAGAATTCCCAGTCAATGGCCCTGCTGGATGGGAATTCTGGAAACTGCAGTCCAAATGTCTCTGAAGGCCGCTAGGTTGGGGAAGGCTGCTCAAAAGTCTGTCTGTTTGTCTGGACAGAGAAGATGAAGGCATTTGATTTCAGAAAATTAAATGCAGGCAGAAAGATTCAAGAGAAGGCCAGGAGGAAGGGCACATGAGGACAGAAAGGAGATCAGATGCATCTGATGTACCTTTATTTCAGCAAGTGTCCATGGGCAGCAGATGGGGCAGATGGCATCCCAGAGACCCAGAGGTCAAAACGACAGATTTGGGGCTCCACCCTTTATGGTCCACCCTCTAACACTACCTCTGTCAACTTCTGGATGCTCTATTTCTTGGCCTTAAAGTGGCAAAGCTGCCTCCTCTATGTTAAATCACAGAGTCAGTTTCCTGCACTTGGAATCACTAAATTAAAGCTGGAACAACAAAACCTATCATGCTAATATGTTCAGATAACTCATAAACCAGATGTAATATACTTTAAAAATTAAAATACCATGTCAAGTAAAGAAAGTTTCATGATTCCCATGCCTATGTCATTATTTCAGCAATAATGGAGGGCAACATGACTATTTATTGAGAATCTTCATTTATGTATTCATGAAAGTAATACCCAAATGATATTATATACATTGTTACACAATGTACTGCAAGACACCAAACACATGACATTTTGCTATGGTCCCCTGTGCCAACCCATTTGTTCACTTTGCTTTTTGTAGAGTTCTTCTAGGTGAAGCTTCCCCCCGCCCCAAGAGTATAATTGTTTTGGTTATTAAAGTTCTTAAGAGCCTTATTTCATAAGTCTATGAATCAGTACAGTTCATATCTAGGTGTGGCCTAATTAACTTTTATTGGATTTGGCTAATGACAAACACACAAGCCATTTTAATTTGCTTAGGTAGGATCATTATTAGTACGGAGCATTTAACACTGAGAACTTAGCAATTGATCATTTGGATTGCCAGAATATTGGCACTTGTACTTTGCTGTATCTTATTACAATCACTTTTATATTTCTTATGATTTCAGTGTTCTTGAATTGTGTCATTTCCAAATACTTATTGCAGTAGAAGACTTAGAGATCACAATCTGTGGTTCCACTGTAATGTTGCTGACTGTTAGGCCAAGATGAACTCCTGAGCTTTTAACAGCAACTTGATCTGCAAATGTTAGGTGATGAAGATATTACTTTCCATGACTTGAAAAAACTTTATCTGATAATTCCTCTAAGCCCAAACTTATGAGAGCAGCAAACACTTTTTTCATAATCAGTTGGCAACATTATTGTACAGTGCAGCACTGTAACTAGCACAACAAGGAACTTAATGTCTTTCAAGCCAAAATGGCAAAGCTTTTTTACCCACATTTTTAGGAAACTTGAATTTCAGGTAGAGTCAATGGCCTTGTTTGCATGCAACAGAGGCAAAATTAATTAACTGCTGATTTGTACAATTAGTTACACTATTTGCATGTTTGTCTTCTGTGTGAGACCCTTTACCACTTTGCATAATTCTCTCATAGGTTGTTCTATGGGTTAAACAATTAAAAGTTAACTTAACTTTGGGTTATTTAACCTATGAATAACCCATAGTGTATGATTTGGCCTATTACAAAATACCTTACCACTGGATGATGATTATGCAAAGTAAAAGTGGCATACACATTGCATGTAAACTAGCAAATTGTGTTGCACGAAAACCTGATCAAAATGTAGCCATTTTTTATTTGGGTTAGACCTAATATAGGCATGCAGTCAGGCATGAGTAACCATTAGAAAACAGTGCCATGCAAAGGAAATTCCATTTGCCAAGCCATTCATATGTTACCTTCTCCCTGTTGCTATATTTTATAATATGATCACAGAAGGTAATGGTATGGTAGAAGGGACCAGAGCTGCAGGGGAGATACAATGAGAACATTATGTATTTATTTCTTATTAACATTTACATATACCTTATCTTAAAAACCACTTTGGCAGCGTACAACAGTTTAAAACGATAAACCCTGCAACAATAAAAACAAGAACATTAAAGCAGTTAAAGAACAATAAAATATTAACACTACAAATTTTAAAAGGCCAAATTGAACAGATGCATCTGGAAGTAGTTGCCTGGGGAAACTTCATCCAGTGATAGGAGGTAGAAGCTCCATAAGGGACCCAAGAGAGGATTAAGGGGAGGAAACTTAGTGAAGGGGCTACAGGGAAATGGAACATGTTTCAGGTCCCAGAGTCTCCCCCCTCATAAGAAGTGCCATGCTGGATGAGGCCAAGACTGCATCTACTCCAGCATTTATTCCACACAGTGGTGAATTGTGGAATCTCACAAGTCCACATGAGTGCAAGTGCACTCTCTCACCCACATTCCCAGGCAACTGGTGTCCATAGGTGTACTTCCTCCGTTTAGGCATTAAGACTAGTAGCCATTGCCAGCCTTGCCCTCCTTGAATTTGTCCCGTTTCCTTTTAAAGCTGTCCAGATTGGTAGCCATTGCTACTTCTTTGGAAGTGAATCCTGTAGGGTGCCTTTTTGTCTTAAATAAAATAATAAATAAATGGTTCAGATATGCTTTGAGTGAAGAAGTGCTTCCTTTTACCTGCTCTGAACACTCCCCCCCCCCACCTGTTAGTTTCATGGATGACTGCTGGTCCTGAAGAGGCTGATGGAGGCTGCATTCCTGTAGACAGAAGGGGTTTTCCTACAACATCAGATTATTTGAACTTCAAGCTCTTGCTGCCAGGAGCTATTCTTTAGGAAAGGCAGTTCAACCTCTTACAAAGAGGAAAAGCAGTACAAAGGCTAGGAAGTCACCACTAAATAATAGTAGTTGCAGGGAAGGAGTATGGAGAAATCCAAGAGGGCTAGTTTAACTACCCTACTCTCAGAAAATTTCTGCACTCTTATCTTTCCTGCTGGTTTCACTTTCTGCTCTGCTCTTCATCCAACTGCCTCAGATCTGCCTGTTCATCAGCTCTTAGCCTTTCTGTGTCTTGTTCTTGTATTTAAGCTGCCCCCCCCCACACTTTTTGTCTCCCCAAAGCATTTTCATTATGGTAGCCCTACAGCTGCCTGCTCTACCATTAGAATATTTGTGAACTCGATAGCTCAACAGCCTGGATAATGCCAGTGGGAGAGGTTTATAAGCGATCATCAACAGCAGGCAGCTGTTGACAGGTTTGAACACACTGTGTGCTGGGTGCCCTGTTAGCTATATTCCCTATGATTTCCGATATGGAATGATTGGTGTCTATATGCCTTTTATGCAGCTGAAAACCTATTCTTTATTCAACAAATAACCGTCTTCTTGAAAGTCTGTTAAGGGGAAGGAAATGAAAGTAAACAACAACAGGGAACAATCCTTTGTGTGTTTAGACTTAAGTCCTACAAATCCCAGCATGCCCCAACCAGAAGGATTGTACCCTTAATTATTGTTTTACATTTGGTTCCATGTTTTGAAACATGGCTTATAATATAGCATTAGATGAATGAGACAATATCATATAAACTTTATATGCTACATTCGTACCCCTCCTTTCTTCCTCTTGCAAAGGACCCAGGCAGCTTATAAAGTCCTGCTTCTCTCATTTTATCCTCATGACAACAACACTATGAGGTAGGCTAGGCTGATAATCTGAGACTGATCCAAAGACATCCAGTGAGTTTAATGGCTGGCTGTTGACTAGAACTCAGATCTCCCCAAGACCAAACCATTTTAACCATTGTGCTATGCTGACTCTTGTCCATCTAATGATAATCCTTTGTGGTAACTGGATATTATTCCCAGTGTCTGTACTGGAAAATTGGTGCTAATATTTTCATCATCAAGTCAGAAGACATTGAAGGTTTATTTCATTTTTTATTTAAAATATCTCTCTACTGCTTTTCAGCAAAGCTTCCGAACAAAGCAAGATTACATACAAGCAAAACATAAACACACTTAATCATCATCACATCAAAAAATAAGAAGCTATGCTGGATCACTTGTCTAAGCCCAGCATTCAGTTGTCACAGCAGCCAGTGAAATGATTGTAAAAGCACACTGTTCCTTAGTTTGGTGCAAAAGGTGATATTTATTTTCCAGGCAAGCTTCTCGGGGAGGAGATCCTAAGAATGGGGCACTGCTCCTGAAAGGCTCTCTCTCCTGCACCTTACCTCAGAGGGTGGGGCACATGGAAGGGAGCCCCCAAAGATTACTATACCCAGGATGGAGAACAAAGATCAGAGGCAAGTCCCACTGCATTCAGTGCAGCTTCTGTCCAAGTAAATGAGTACAGCAGTACAGTGGTACCTTGGCTCATGAACTTAATCCGTTCCAGGACACTGGCCGTGACCCAAATTGGTCATGAGCCAAGTCAAATTTTCACATAAGGGTCAGTGTAAATAAGGTTAGTCCATTCTGCAACTATTTTTTTACTCACAAAAATTTGAAGCAAAGTGACAAAGAACAACAAAGATCGCAGCCATGTCCCCCCTCCAGCGATCATGCAGGGGGGATGGGGGGAGACGGGCACAATCACAGGTGCATGGGGGTGGTGGCAGGCACGGGTGCGCTCGGGCAGGGAACACGGGCATAATTGTGGCCATCTTCCACACCCCCAGCACTGCCGTGGCCGTCTCCCCCCTCCCCGCCGGCATGACCGCGATCGCGCCTGTGCAGGGAAGGCGATTGCGCTCACGATCATCACCCAATGCAGAGTTCATGACCTGGGGCAAAATTTTTATGAAATTTCTGTTCACAACCTGATTTGGTCATGAACTGAGGTGTTCGTGAGCTGAGGTACCACTGTACTCCATAGCTTCCTAAGCAGGAGGAGGCATACATGGCCCTTTCTCGTCTGGCCCCCTCCATTTTGCCCTCATGGCTCATAGTAGTCCTGTGAGGTTTGTTAGGCTGACAGTTTGCTCAAGGGTAATTCATGGAATGCACAGCTGTGTGCCCTGTGAATCCTCAAAGAGGAAGAGGAGGAGGAAATCTGTCACAAAAGACTGTTGTAAATACACCTGTGGATAATATTTATTTATTTGTACCCTGTCTTTCTACTAATACTAGTGCTCAGGGCAACTTACTGGCATAGTTAAAATTGATTAAATAATAAAGCAACATGTTAAAATGCAATAAAACGAAATCATTACAAAATAAAGATAAATAAAAAAATGAAAAACAGTTCCCATTGGCTAGGCTCAACAACACTTTAAACTGCTTGGGAATTTTAACCGAACAGGATCTGGCATAGCAGCGGTTCTGTGTCCCTGCCCCATCTATTTATTTAATTATTTATTTAAACATTTCTATGCTGCCCCATTGCAATAAAGCCTTGGGGCGGCTCACAAAACATCAATAAATAACAATATAATAAAACCTCAGTGCATTCTTGGCTAAAAATAAAAAAAAAACCTAGTTAAATAAATAAATTAACAATTAAAATAAGTTTTAAATAAAAAGGTCTTAGCCTGGCACTGAAAAACAAATAACGACGGCGCCAGGCGGACCTCTCTGGGGAGCGCATTCCATAGATGGGGCGCCACTGCAGAGAAAGCCCTCCTCCGGGTACTCACCCTCCTAATATCATTCGCAGAGGGGTCCCGGAAGAGGGCATCTGCTGCTGACCTCAAGGGGTGGGAGGGCATATATGGGAGTAAGCGTTCCTTTAGGTATCCAGGTCTCAAGCCGTTTAGGGCTTTATAGGTCATAACCAACCCCTTGAATCGGGCCCGGACTTCAATCGGGAGCTGACGGAGAACTGGGGTTATATGAGAACAATGCCCAGTCCCCGTCAGCAGCCTGGCAGCTCTATTTTGAACCAATTGAAGTATCCGGACCGTCTTCAAGGGTAGCCCCACGTAGAGCGTGTTACAGAAATCTAATTGGGAAGTTACCAGCGCGTGTGTCACTGTCGCCAGGCAGTCGTTCTCCAGGAAGGGATGCAGCTGATGTATCAGCCGAACCTGAAGGAAGGCGCTCCTCGCCACCGCCGTCACCTGGGCTTCCAGAGACAGGTGGAAGGCTCTATAAAAGGAATGGTTTGGGGAACACTGATGATTCTGCAGCACCTTCCAAACGTGATGTCCAGGGAGGTAGGGGGGTTAAGAAGTCCTCACTGCCCCCCCCCATTTTGCAGTTTACACTGATTGCATAGCCCCTCATGGAGTGGCAAAACCTGAGGGAAATATGGGATAAGAAGTGGTCAAGGTCTGTGATTTAAAGGACAAAGCCTGCTTTTAGGCACGAGAGTTCCCAAACTCTTGAAGTGAGTCTTCCCATATTCATAGCAGGGAGTGGGGGTAGACTTCCCAGCTGTCCTCAAGTACTTCTTTTGGCACCTTGGGGTGCCTGGGAAAAGTGTTCACCGACTAGTCCCCTTGCAAGAGTGACAAACCTTTCTGCAGGTCTAGCCAAAGGACTCTCTGTTGCTGTTGTTTTTTTAACTTGACTATGACTTCTTGTATTGCCTGGATTTGGACCACATAACAAGTCATGGTGGATTTCTTAAACCCCATTCCAAGCCATGGCTTACTCCGGTGGTTGAAAAGTCACCCCAGTGTGGCTTATATATTCAATATTCTCTTTTGCCCTTGCCTTGAAGACTTTTGCTTTGAAGGTGCCAATGTGACAAGCTGATAAAGGGCTTCTCATTCCCTTCTTTGTGCCTGAATGGAATTCATGTGGGCACACACACTTTCTAGAAAAAATGACTGCACAGGCAGCCTGATTCAGCTCTGGTGCTCAATGTTTCCAAGTGATGGAGCGAAATGGCGAGGGACCCAGCACCCTTTGCCTGCTTGCAGGAAAACTGTCTGGTGAGAAATGAACAGTTGGGTTATACTTCAGCTCAGTTAAAGCTGGAAACTTAACAAAGCAAAGGCAACAACACATCTGCTCTTACCTGTTAACAACAGCCAGACATGCTAGAAGTTAAATTTGGGTGAATTTATGCAGGTGAAAAATTTCCCCTGTATTTTTTTTCTTCTGGGAACAAACTTACACTGCATTTTTTCATGTTAGATTGCTGATAAAGATGTAGTTAAGAACAATTAGTTGTAAACTCTAACAAAAATCTTCATAACCACTGTTATAATAATTTTCAAATACCATACATGCTGCTAATGAAAATACAGGAGTCCTCTTTAAAACCTGGCCTTTGTTCTTTACCCAGCGGCCTGCATCAAACTTCAGAGAGCATCCTCAGTCTGCCTACAGACTGTGCTTTCTATTTTATTTCATATTTGCCTCATCTGAGTGTGAATCATACATTGGCTAGAATGTACACTGGATTTCAAGTTGGATTCCCCCTTTGCTTGCTGCCACACCAGAACATACAAAAGTGATAAAATACAATGACAGACAGAAAGCCCTTATTACCACCAGTGGGGCTGACTCCTTCAAGCTAGAATTGAACATCTGAACTTTTCATCAAAAAAAATAACTATTTTCCCAGAATGCTTTGGGTGCAGCCTTGATTTTGACGATAAACTCTTTATTTGGCTTTCATAGCTCTCAATTTTACTAAAGAGAGAGAGAGGGAGGGAAAGAGAGAGACGCTTTTTCTGTATACATGTACGAGCGTTTAATGCAGGTAAGTCTGTAAAATACAACGCCTGCTGTTCATGATAACGCTGACCATCGTGTATTTTAGACCCCAAGCCCCTCGCTTTGCGCAAAGCACAAGCTGTGTGGCACTTGGCGGAGAAGCGTTCACAATGCATGCAACCACGAGCTGATAAACAATAGATTCTGAACGGCAGGCGCTGCATTGTTCCTGCCGGAAACTTTCCTGCGCGCGACCCTCCCCGCGTCGCGACTACTGGGGGGAATTTTTTAGGTGCGGGCGGGCGGGGGGAAACCGGTGCGCGCTGCTGTCCCTTTAAATTCCAGCTGTGCGGCTAGGAAACCGCTCCTCTCCTTGCGAAGCGCTGGGCTGGGGCTGCTGGTGTGAGACTGTCCTTTCGCTTCCTGGCTCTGGCAGCGAGAAGAGGATCTGATCACCCCGCGGAGTCCGCTGGGGGAAGGAAGAGGGAGAGAGGGAGGAAGGGACGGAGGGCGAGGAACCGAGGAAGGAAAAGGCGGCGGGACTCCTCGCGACGGCAGCCACGGCCAGAGCCGCGGGTCCGCCTTGGCGTCAGCTCATCTGCTCGCTCGCTGGGATGAGGCTTCTTCGTGGCGCCGGGAGAAGATGAAGGCGGCTTGTTTCGAATCCCCCTGAAGACGATTTCCATAGTAACCTGCCTGAAGTCGTGCAATTTAGAGAACTGAGGATTTCTCCCCGCACTTCCAAGGATGCCCTCTGACAGGTAAGGCTCCGGGCGAGCCTGCGGACTTTGGCGGAGTGTCCATCCATATTCTTACGCCCGGGGCTCTCTTTATTGCCACTTCTACGCCTCCAAAGTTCTCTTTTTCCGTTTGGTTTGCCCATATTAAAGACATGATGCCTTTTCCCGGGCTTGCATTGGCCCTTAACCCTTCAGCATCACCTTTACAATTGGCAGCGACGTGTCAATGGGGGTGGTGGTGTGTTTTGGGGGTGTGTGTGCGCTCATGGCTTCTGTTCTTCCGCTATTATTCTCTTACACGAGAGGTGTTGGCGAGCGTGAATGCAGTTGCACAGGATGCTGAACGTTGGCGGCGTAAGACTGTGGACTAGCGACTTTAGGGACCCAGAGCGTTTGCTCCAGCCGCTTTTGCAAGGCAGCAGCCCCTTTGGCCCAGGGCAGCGCGTGCTGGTTTTGGACTGGCGATGCGTGGCGAGGGGCTTTTGGCAAATCGAAGGATGAGGCTTCCTTACCTTCTTTGTTTGTCCCTTTCCACAGAGTCTCCCCTCCGCCCCATTTTCCAGTTTTCCTTTTCTTTACTCCCTCCACTCTCAACCTCTCCCCCCGCGCTTGTTTGTTTGCCGGTTTCCCTATTCCCCTGACCCCCCCTTGTGCTTCTTTTGTTGTGGGGGGTGGGCTGGGGACAGAAGAGCTGGAGAAGGAAAATGCGTGATGCACTTCGCTTTAAAAACCTGCAATCCTGGAGAACACCCAAGCAAACGCGAACCTTCATTTCTCGCTCCCCGCCCGCCCCCGATTTCCAGGCGGGCGTGCAGCTGGCCATCCGCACGATTTCGCTACTTTATTGATCTCTTCTCATCCGAGGTTTGGAGGTAGAAGCGTCTCTGGTATCCTTCCCCAGGGCCAAAGAAGCGCCTCCGCCCCCGCCCCCCAGACTCACTCCTCACGCCCTCTTGGAGAGATGAGACACTATTGTGGCCATCAGCGCTTTCTGCGAGAGATGGATGGCACCTTGATCTCCCCAGAGCCATCATTTAAAAGGAGTTAACGCTGGACATCCATTCTCCCTCGAAGACAAGCGGCTGGCAGCGTTAGGGGCGTGTGGGCGCGGGAGGGAGGGAGGGAGGGAGAAGGCAGCAAACGTGTGGGGGGGAGCGCTTTTTGAAGGGGGGCGCCAAGCCAAGCAGGCAGTTGGGCTGTCTGTGTGTGGGGGGTGGGGTGGGGTGGGGTGGGGGGAACGCTGGCTGAGACTGAGGGAGGGAGGGAGGGAGGGAGGGCGAGCAAGCGAGGCTGGAGGGGAGGGGGCGAAAGTAGAAGAAAGCAGCCTGTTGTTAATTGCCTAGGTTACAGTTCCTGCTGGGACTCTTCCGAGTCTTAGCGCCCTCCATCTCTCCAGACCGTCTGCATCAGGGCCGGTGGGGAGTCCCGTGGTACCAAGAGCGAGCAGGCTCGTTCTGAGAGGCTGAGCGGAGCTCTCCGCCAAATTCAGGCTGAGCAGGCGCGAAGGGTTTCCGACACAGAGAAAGTGGCTCTCGCCGCCCCGCCTCCGCCTCCTGAACTCTGCAAGCTCGGAGGGTCTCCTGCAAGGACCTCGTGCTCCAAAGGGACCCTTGGACCCGAGGCTGGGACCGTATGATCCTGCAAGGATCTGGTGCTCCCGAAGGGACCGCTTGCCCACCGCTTTGACCCATGCTGGGAGGAGGAGACGGTTTTCCGGCGCATTTCAGCCTGCCGGGCTGCCGTTCAAGCTGTAAGAATTCTGCTAGGAAAAGGCTGACAAGCCGATTTCAGTGCGAGGGAGCCTCATAGACCATCCACAGATAGGACTAACTCAGGGAGGCGAACTAAAGAGGGATGGGGCTGGATTATCACCCCACCCGGCCCTTTGTGGGCCAGGTGATGGCATGCTGCCATGGTCCGGGCCCATGCATGGGATGGATGGTTTTCAAGGCAGGTTGGCTTGGCTGTGTGTGGTCCCTAGGCCAAGCTGACTTGAATGGTGCACAGAGACGCCTCCCTAGCTAAAAAGCTGCCGGCTCAGTGGGAGGCTCTTCATCTGAGTGGCATCCTCCTGAATGGGGAGGCAATGGGCAAGTCCCCCCAGTTTCACTTGCCATGCAGCATCCCCATGGGAAGCCATGCACCTGAATTGTCCATGGCTTTCACCATCCCATCAGAGAGAGAAGGTTTTCTCTGTACTGTGCCCATTTCCACTCACTGGAGGAATCCATGAAGGCTCCACAGGCCAGACTGGGGAACCTCTGTAGGCTGGATTAGACCTGTGGCTCTTTATCTCAGCATTTCCACTCAGCCTTCCTGGCCTGGATTTTCTATTCTCCTTCCTCCTAACTAATGTATGGTTTGGGTCTAAAGCTGTTTCATTCAGAGAAGGAGTAAAGACTGATATGGAGGGCAGGCTAACACAAGTAAGCCTTAAATCATTATTTGCTGATTAGTTGTACTTGGGTTCGCATGAACATGTTTTGATAACATTTCAATCCTATTTATGTTTATTCTGAAGTAAATCTCACTCTAAATTAGTGGAACTTTCTCTTAGGTAATGATTGCAGCTGAAGCTGATGCACTTCCTTAATATTTAACCCTTCTGGGAAAGTATTACTGGGGGAATTTTAAACAAAATAGTTGAAGGACAATCCTAGTCAGCAGCTGGAGTGGGGTGAGCAACTTGTAACTTTCCAGATGACTGGGCCTAATCTCTCATCATCTCTCAGCTGTGCTGACTAGGGATGATGGAAGTTGTAGGCCAAATGATCTTGAATGCCAGAAGTTGTTAATCTCTGACCTAGAGTGATCTGTTCTTGAGAAGTCTTCTGAGTTCATGGATTTTTCCCCTACAAAGCTTGTCAGCTTTAAAGGAGGATGATATAGGAAAAAGGAGGCCTTGTGGAACAGTTGGGAATGGACAACTATCCATGCATGAGAGTTTGTCTGTCTATCTAATCAATAGCAAAGAAGAGCTGTTGAAAACAAACATATATTGGATTTGTGGTGATTAGAAAAAGAACTGCTTTTATAAGCAGATGAATATATTGATCCTTTATTCATTTGGAAGTCAGTGTCTAGAAGTAAGTAAATTTACTTGGGTAGCTGCTAAGCCTTTGAAACTGAAACTGAAAGTTCAGTGTAAGCTTCTCCAGATGATACATAGGACCAATGTTTGTGTTATGGTATGGAGCCACTTTTGCAAGGTCAGGTGATAGTCTATAATGCATTGGAGCTTTGGATGCACATTCTTATGAAAACCTGAAGCTACTACCTTATATTATGTCAGACTATTTATTGATTGATCTTGCTAAATTTTTCCTCCTCTGATAGGTAACCATTTCTCTAAGGGTGTCAGGCAGAGTTCTTTCTCAGCCAAACTACCTAGCACCCTTTAATGGAGTTGGCATTGGCTGAAAAGCATATAATATAAATACCTAAGTGGGTGTTACTGTGAAGTTCTTGCATAAATAGAAATTGGGTTTCTGCAAAATGAGCTTCTAGTGCTCTTTGTGAAGTTTGTTTAAACAAGCAAAAGAACTGTTAATTAAAAAATAGAGTTTGGCTAGCTAGTTAGCCTTTAGCACAGATGTTCTGACCCACTGAGAAAAGGGTATTTAAAAAGCAAGTTTTCATACCCAATTCCCTGTTGGCTCACCAACTGTGCTAACAAAAGTGTGTTACATTTGTGTAGATTGCTAGATCTGGAACTGTAGTGGCAGAGTCCTGTAACCAAGAACTGCATGTGATTTTTTGAAAACATTTGCTAAAGAATGGTACACAGATATTTTAAGTCCACAGAAGAACCATGTGACCTGCTAGAGCCTGTGTGGGGCTATTAAAAAAAGAAACCTTTGCTGGAGCAGGCTTGGGAAACAGGGATTATCTAGTCCAACATTGAGGGTTATGTGTGATTTCCACTGGGTTTTGGCATCTCATTGATAAACTAGGAGTGCAAACATGAAAAGTTTGTCTATACATGGGCATTAGGTAACCCTATTCATTATGGTCTGAAGAGAAACCCAGTTTAGGACTATGTTGCATATTTCTGCATAGTACATTGGCGGTATGAGCAAATCTGTCAAGGAAGCAAGAGACTATCTGTGTGGGATTAAGGAGCATGGGCTTACTGGAGGAGTAGCTTCATGCACATTTAGTGTATGAAATGTTGTAATGTAAGCTTGTAGTCGGTTAGGCAAAGGATAGTGTCTGGCCCAAGGTTTCACAGTGATCATTACTGCTGAGTGGGGTCTTGAACCTGGATATTCTCTATTTGACTATCAGGTGAAAATGGAGATAGGAAGCAATGCTGGCATCTGTTACTGAAGAAGTGTCCTTGCATTGGACAATAATCAGGAATGATAATGCAAGGTGCATGTGAATTTGAAGGCATGATTTGAAGGCACAGTATTATCTGCATTAATTTTTTGCTCTGTGTAGTTTTTGCATTACTGCTGGTTTTAAGTCACTGTGTGTGAGGCAGTGGGAGGGAGTTGAGGTTTAACTTTCTTGTAGATTCTGAGTTTAAATTTTGCAAACTGCCCACAGGACTGTTTTGTATGGGCTGCCTTGGAAATAAATGACATATTTTCATTCACCAATTTTGGTGAAGCTAAACTAAACAGGATATGTATGTATGTCTGGGAATCCTACATATGTCTCCTTTATTCCATGGAAGAAAGTTGGGATTTATATGTAGTAATGGGGAATACAGTGATGAAATACAACTTTTCTGTGGGGTTTTCCTTTCCAAGAATAGCCGTTTCTATATCTTAAAAAGCCCAAGGCAAGTAATAACTTACAAATGTCCAAATAATATCTGGAGACCTATGAAGCCCTTGTTATACCTGAAAACGTATATTTTCATTCTTGTTCTCAGCTATTGCCTTCCAAGCTAAACCACCAACTCTTCCTTGAGTTGCCCAGGTAAAAACTAGAAACACTTTTAAAATAATAACATATGGCTAATAATAAATATATATTTGGTGTTCATTCTCCACTGGGTTCTTTCAAGCTACTGTTTGGCATGTGGAACTGTAGTAGTTGCCCCCTTAGGAATATCATAGACCCTTTCATAGAATTTAGTTCACTCTACTCTCTGTGAAATTCTGTAGCTCTTCAAGATTCAAGGCTAAGCATCATTCTATCCAGTGAGCCCTGAGAAGGACATCTGTATAGCTCTGGTGGAGGAAAACAGCACCACCACGCACTGGGCCCCTTTCCTGTCTATTCAGTAGCATTATCAATGCAACACACACTTCATTAACCTACCTTTATCTAGATTCTGGATCTTCTGTGTTAATTTCTAATTCTAATCTATTGCATGCACATCATTTGTTTACAGATTTCCTAAATACCACTTGATGAAGTGCTAAACATGGTAGCACCACAACACTTAGTATTTGGGCTGTTGCTTTTCAACCTGCTTACACATCTCTTCCATGTCTGGGCCCTATGTATAATGGCTTATTCTTAGGGTCCTTTAACACATGCAGGTATTTAAAAATGAAATGAAAGTTTAGTTTGGGTATCTGAATTGGGGAGAGGTAGCAACACAAAATGCTGCCTAAAGCTCTTCTTCCTTGCACATGGACACTGAAATGTACAGCAACACTAAATTCTGTAGGTAAGTTATAAGACTTCTGCCATTGCCCTGATAATATCCCTATAAATCAGTGTTGACTAATTCTGAGAATATTAAGATAATGACTTATTTTTTTTTAAACTGAAGATACATTAAGGGATTTTTAAAGACTTTAATAATGGAAAGTGATACTCTTTAGTCTCTGTCAAAGGCCAGACAAATGCACAATTATTTCATTAAAAGTTATTTCCTGCCAGATACCATCCTGCTGAAGCTACTGCTCAAAGCATGCAGAAGACTGATTAGTCATGCAAAAGACTGATTAGTCATCTAATGAGTGAGAATACTTGGATTTAAAATAGAGACAATGGGTTTTTAACTTGTAAAATCTGCAGGAGATTAAATTTTGTTTAGATATAAGTCAGCATGCACAAGACAAACTAATTGTAAGCAGCACTTACCTATTTCAGAGATGAGGAGGCCAGGCTTCAACTAAAGGAAACCTTTCCTGGTACTCCTATGTAAACAAACAGAGGAACACACAGCTTTGAAATAATTATTCTAACATTCTTATATGAAGTATGGTAGAAAAAGGGTTCTACAGCAAGTTACAATGACTTGTCCATACACAATGCTAATTCTGTAGCTAATCTGTAGTTTACCAATTCTATTGTTGAGGAAAATAAATCCTGTATTCTGCCATTTTTCCTTCAAGAAGTCAAGGCAGTTTACCTAAACCTCTTTCTTCTCTACATCTAAGCTTCTCAACAGCAACCCCATGAGGTAGGTTATTCTGAGTCAGTGACTGGCCCAAAATTACCCAGTTTGCTTTGTAGTTGAGTGGAAACTAGAACCTGGAACTCCTGGCCATCTCTAGAACCCTCTAGAATTCTAGCCATCTCGCTACACTGATTTTCCTACCCTTCTGCTCTTATAGTTGGTAGAATCCAAGTGGGAGCTTGCATTCCTGCCAGTTCTCTTACAATTTTATTGTGCAAGTGGCCTCCACTGCTTGTGCAATGGCACATTAGTACTTGGGTGACCTGTAATGAATGAAATTGGAAAGAGGTAGGTCAGTGGAGCTTGCATGATGGAGTTTGCTCGACTTGCCTCCCTCTAGAAGTGAGTGTCCTTGGATGAACTGAATCTCCCTTACATAACTGGTCATTTCCATTTGTGGTTGGATACTGCCCGCTGAGTCAGACCATTAGTCCACCTAGTCCAGTACTTATAATGCAGACCAGATGCAGGGGTCGGGAGATACTAGTGATCAAATCTGGAACCTTTAGCATGCAAAGGTCCACTAAGTTACAGCCTTTCAGTTCATTTAACCCATGGTTATCCCATTATTTATTGCCCTATTATGGGCTTGTCTAATCAGATAAACTACACTCTGTTTTCTCAGCTCTGTATTGCTTGCTTCCTTCCTCCTTTGACTGCTTGCTTCCTTTATCCCAAATGCCTTTGCAGTACTGTTGTACTGGCATGTACAGCAGCTGTATTTTTTTAACCACTCTTGTCTGCTGCTTCTGTAACCTGCTGAAAAAATCTGTGAACACTTCATGGTTCCAGATGTGCATATAACTCATAGGTTAAACAACTCAAGTTCACAGCTCAGCAGCAAACCATGGGTTCCTTTTCTGAGTTATTCATGGCTAACAATCCATGGTTTGTTAGTGTTATTAGCTTTATGGACCTTGACAAGCCAGAATTCAACAACCCTCTGAACTTGTTTGGGGGCACTTTCATTTCTTTAAAAAAGCATCATTCACTCCTTTATGATGCATTGAAAGTGTCATAACAACAAATCCTAGGACAGGTCGGAAAGCGCAACTGCATTCTCGGGTTGTGAAGGGACCACATCTGCACATCCGAGGGTAGGCTGAAGAAATTCAGATGACTTTTGAAAGGGGATTTAGCAACCTGAGACAGTGGTACAGTCAGATGTTCATTCTTTTTAAACTTTTCCTCATTTTGTTTTTTGTTTGTATGTATTTTGTTTCTTTTAGAACAACACATACATTTAAAGCGCATCAATGCCAGGATGCTTGTGCTACATCAACACTGCTGTGTAAGTGGCCCATGATAAGTTTTAACACATTATTTCTTTCAGTGAAGTCACTACTTACAGTTCTACCTCCTACCCACAAACCATGTGTGCATATACATAACATTTATATGCATCTGAGGAAGTCTACAAAAAGCCTCATAATGTATTAGTCAGTCTTAAAGGTATCTCAAGGCTTGTTAGGTTTGGCGGAAGCAGATAAATGAAAACTTTGGTTTAAATTGGCCTCCCCCCGATTTAGTCCTTCTTTAAAACCCCCTTGCCTCTGCCTTCCTGTGGCAGTAGCATTTTTTCTTTTGCCACACCACATACCTTTAAATGGATGATCCTGGCAGTATCTGTATAAAGTGAGAAAGAAAGTTGGGGGTTAAAAAGAAGATTCTGACTATGGTAGTCTCTGACTGCTAAGAAACAAACAAACCATTTCTCCCAAAGTTCCCCCTCAGAGTCATCCAAAGTTCTTTCCCCACCTTCCCTCCTTTTCACTCCCATGGATGTGTTCAAAGAGGTCTGCTGTGAAAATGGGCACAGCTTTAGAAAATTCTGCTGTTTTATCATTCATGTTGTTGTGAATTTTCCAGTATATCCTACAGTGAGAACTAGCATGCTGCAGTTTTTAAAGCCTCTTCTTTTAAAATCTCTTCTGGAGATTGGTTGCATCTATCAGACATATCTGAATGTATAGAATTCGGTATTTGGAGATGAGACTGTAGGCATTATTTTTTCAAGCTGGTAGAGAACATTTACATTTAGGTTGCCACACTTGTCCTTTTAAGCCAGCCTCCAAGGCAATGTGTTGGTTCCTGTATCATTTCAATTTAAAGCTAATGATGCTGAGCTTCCTGTTGAAATGATGGAAATGTTGTGACATAGCACAGAGGATATTGCTCAGCCCTAAGGCTTTTTTTCAACTCTGGTTTGAATTTTGCAGAAAACCTCAGGCTGATCTCCATAACAGATGCAGCACTGACTTACCAGAAATGTATAATGAGATGTTCTAGTGCTAACAGCATTGCATTGGCAACTTCAGTAAAAGAGCATATGTGGCTTGTGGTAGTGTGGTATAGTGGTTGGAGCATTGGACTTGTTCTCAGGAGATTTAGGCTCTAGTTTCCACTCAGCCATGAAGACCACTGGGGTCTCTGGGCCACCACTGAATCTTAGCCTAACCTACCTCACAGGGCTCTTGTGAAGATAAAATGGAGAGGCGAGTGACCTTGCAAGCTATCTTGGGTTCCTTTCAAGAGGGAGAAAAAGTGGGATATAAATATAGCAAATAAAGATATAAAAGGAATACTACAAACAGACTTTCCATCATTCCTTATGTCAGTGTTGCTACCCTTCTCTAAATTGCATGGTTTGTAATTCAGGCCAAATCAAAGTTGAAATGTACCACCATGAAAATATTAAGGGGAAATTCAGCACATGCTGTTGAAACTCCCCCCCCCCCCGCCACCCACACACACACACACACATTTAAAAGACACACTCTCACTCATAATAGGATATGTGAGCTGATGAAATGCAGTATCCTGAAGTTTCTTCACAGGTATCACTTCTCAAATCAAGTTATAGTTAAGAACCAGATATGTTAGTGGTCAAAGACTACAGTTGGGAGAAGTCCCATGGTAGAAACGATTGTGTAAGAAACAGCCATATTTTTAGCTGTTCCACCAACATATATAATATACCAAACTATCCTCTTTTGCCAGACAGTAATTTGGTCTTTCCACTTACTCTAGCATAAATGTGTAAATTTCTGCCATGCACCATGTTATCCTATGTTTATTTATGCAGAAATAAGTGCAATAGGATTTGCTGTCAGCTACATGGAAATACACTGGAAATCCAGTCTCAAGAATATCTACTTGCATAAAGTTAATCCCCTTGTGATCAGCAAGCCTTTTCCAGTGTGGCATATCTAGGAATTCATTTGTAATTTTCAGGGTAAAGCAATCACAATTTTGTTCACTCAAGAGTGCCTTGCTAAAATAGAAAGGAAGGACCATTCATGAGAACATAGCAAATAAGAACCATAAGAGATCTGAGACTGATAAGTGCTTTCCCTAGCAGTAGTCACAAACATCATACAAACTCATTCTTTGTGTAACCCAGGCTTCACCTTTAAATATGAACGCCTCCCTTGTCAACATCCATACGCTGAGATTTTTTTCTTGCTTCCCTTCCTTGACACCTCTCTCCTCCATGGAGAAATAACTGTGGCAAGACAGGGTAATGTGTACAAGCTCCTCTCCTTTGTGCTGACTCCCCTCCCCTCCTCTTTAGAGGGCAATTTGGTTTGGGAGGTGCCTTTGATCCCTTTGCTGTGCTAGGCCAGATATTTGGCCATTGTGTGAAAGATTAAATGGGGATTAGTTATGTAGTTGGCAGGGCAGCTGCACTGTTGCCTGGTTCCCCTGAGCAAATCTGGCTCATGCTCTCTTCTGGCTAATGCCTGATGCTCCCTTCTGGCTAATGCATATTTTCCTGATGAGACATGTCTACCTGAGTTGGTTTCTTTATTGCTGAATAGCTTTCTCCTAACCTGGTGTGTTGGGCTGAGAACACTGGAGGGTAGAGGTGGGCTCAGTTGGCAGTTCAGGTATTTAGCTGTTTAACTGTTGATGAACAAGTTTAGAGGCTGAGCAATCCCTTCTTGACCTTTAAGCTGGACTTGGACTGGACAAACGCCCAGATGAACACAAATGCAGCTGTGATATCTACAACTAATGCTATAAATCCACATTTTCCATGTGCATCATTTAAACGATGTTGTAGCCTTTATCATTGTCAATATTGTTTTGTTAGAATTGCTCATTTTTGGGAGACACCTCAATATTCAGTCAGTTTTGCTTAAAACCATATAATTTGATTTTTTAAAATTATGTTACACTGGGGATAACATATGATTACTTTTCTGTGTTTAGAACTTAGTTTCTTCTTTACAATGTTACTTAGGGCTGTCTTTCCAGGATCTCCCCAGGATCTCCCCACTTCATTTATTAAGAACAGCTATCAAATGGCGTTTGTTTTACATGTATTGATGAATAATGGATTGCCTATAGTTGATTTTGTGTGTGTTGATAAAAATGATACTTCTCAAGCAATCATTGGAAATTTAAGTAGATGCACTATGCCAAGAACAGTGTACATGTCTTAATGTATGTATCTGTTTGGCTAATCCTTTAATTACATGAGAAATATCAATCAATTCTGTCCCTCATTAATGATGTTAGATTTCAGAGTTGGCTTCTCTTCATGTGTCACTTCATATTTCTTAATACCTGTGGGCACAGCCCACCAGTAATCAATGGCTTCAGAATGAAATGAAGGGAATTGCACATGACCTTGTCTGTGCAGCAATCTTTATCCTTTAGTGTGTTTCTATAAGTTGTGGGCAGCTGCAGATATAACCAACCCCATCTCTTCATTATGATGCCTTCCCGAATGGCTAATAACAGCACCTGAATTAAAGTTAACACTAGCAAACTCTGGATAATCAGCCAACACAGTTTATTAGCTGATTACTTTGCGATCACTCTGGTTAAAACTGTGAATTATGTGTCTTATCTTTCTTGGTTAATTTGCCTCCATGAAAAGTGACACTGAAGTTCAGTTATTGAACGCTACTTTATGATGCCCAAACGTACTGATTTCATTTTCTCCTGATATGAAGAATTTGTGCAGAGCTTCCATAATCTTTAAGTGGTGTCCCACAGATCCATTGTGGAAATTTTCCATGATAGAATTTGTTGTTTTGTAGAAGACTTGCAAATTTTGTACTCTGTAGCCAACTGTTAAGACAAGGACTTAAAATTATTAAAGAAGTTTTGATCACAGAAAAATGTGGCACAGATACATGAAGCATTGTTTCACTACTGCTCTCCATGGGTGTTGGCAGTATTTGCTCAGCATGCCATCTCTTGTCCTTCCCCAGCCATAATCCTGTTTCCTAAGCCTTCTTTTCTGTGCTAACAAGGTTTCCACACTGTTGCTACTTCCTGGCACAGAACTGGATCCAGCAAAGAAAAAGTGACTGCAGAGGCAAAGATCTCTCTTCTGCTATTGCATGATAGACCACATCCCAAAGAGCATGAAACCCCCTATTTCTGTAGCTTAGACGGCCACAGAAGTATTTGTGACTCTTGCTCCATCCAATTATCCATCAAAACTTCTAACATCAACATAAAGTAACTTTTTCCTTTCTGGTGGAATTGTTTGATATTTAATTAAACGTGATTGTTTCATGTGTTAAAGCCCTGTAAGATACTATAAACTGGCTACCCTGTGAGTGTGATGCTGTTGGGAGACATTCAAACATATAAATGGCCGAATGAATGAATGGCCAAAGTCTGTTGTATCATGGTTTTAGATGAATGGTTCTATTAGTTTTTCTGTGCATATCATTTTTTCTGCAAATTTGTGGTTGAGAATTGCTATCTATTTCATCGTAAAGCATCTTAGCAAAGAAATGATGTTGTTGTGGGTAGCTGTGGCAATTTTCTTCTCTCACAAGTGTCGCCTGCTTCAATGATATTGGCCTGTTGCAACTGAATACATGATGTGCTGCTTTAAGATAAGCATGTGTAATTATGCAAAACACATGTGCAAGGCCGCAAATGAATGAAAAGTGGGACTGTCACACACAGCCTGGTGGCAACAAACCTTCCACATATTGTAACAATTTATTTGGGCTGTTACCGGATACTCCTGTGATAAATTTTATTTGCTAGATGGCTTAACTAGAAATTCTCCTGATGTTAACGGGTTTGTTTTTCTTCTGTGTTGGCAAAAGATCAACTGTAGACAAGCTTGTGAATAGAATTTTATTTTCATTAGCTTTACAGCTACATAATGATTCTTCAGTGTTTTAGTGGATAAAAACAATATTTGGGTCAATGGGAACTTTATTGATTTTCAGTGAACCCTGCCACATTTTTAAAGCTGTGTTTTTTGTTTTTGTTTTGCATATTGATAGGGATGATGACCTTTTGCTATGGACAAACACATTTTTATTTAACTTGAAATAAACAATACAGGGAAATGGGCTCTATGTATTGTTGCAGGAAATTTGCCAGTTCCTTGATTTTCCTTCCCAACTATTGAATGAATGAATTCGAACTTTTTAAAAAACAGCCTGGAGGAAAACATTCCCAGTAGTCTTTCTTGTTTGTAAACAAACGGAATATACATTCCTGCATTATTTTGAAGAAATGCTTTCCTCAGTGGCCTTCCAGATGTTTTGGCCTACAACTTCCATCGACTCTTGTCAACAGATCTAATGATGAGAAATGATGAGAGATGTAGGACAGTCACAATATTTGAATGATTGCAAGTTACTTGCCCTTTTCTTGGCATAAAATAATAGATAATGTACAACTCAGAGACTACCAGATCCCTGCCTGGGGGAAATGGAACTGACATTCTTCATCTCTAGTATGACTGGTATGATGCTTGTACGTCCAGAGTTATGTAGATGGATATTTCTTTTGTTTTGTGCCTCAGTAGTGGATGCTATATACATATGTATAATTCCAGCAAAGCATTTTTCAAACTTTCTAGCAACAATGAAGTACCCAGAAAGGTTATATACTGGAAAAATGATCTCTATCAATCCTTAGGCAGTTTTTATATGAGACAAGACACAAGGTTCTGCCTTAAATGAGATCAATCTTGTTACTTATGTTTCTGCCATAATAGAAAAAAGAATCCATCATGTTGCCTGGGCTTTGTTCATCAGAAGCAGCTACTGTGACCACCAGGGGGTGCTCACGTGGCAAGAGTATATTCATCAGAAAAACAAGATTCTCTCAACATTGCAAAGACCGGAGAGGGGATGTGATGAAATCTTTCCCTACTCCTCTCCATGAATGGGTCAAGCTCACTGCAAGTAGTCCTGTTGGGAACAGCAAGGGAGGAGTGGACAGCAAACAGTGACAATGGGGCTCAACCTTGGGGATAAACACGGATGTGCCCCTGACTGATGACTCGTATATAGGGTATGTAGACTCTGGGCACTTTCATGGGTGAATACAGATATCACATTTCTATCTTGCCTTTCTTCCAGTGTGGAACTAAAGGCACCTGAGGCATAAACGTGAGGTTTCTGAGTGGTCTCCCCTCCAAGCACTGACCAGATTCAGCCCTGCTTAGCTCCAGCATGGTGCTCACCTCATTTGTCTTCAGGCAAGTCAACTGTTTAGAAGTGCCTGTCTCCCAGAGCATCCATATAGCCAATTGGTCATCTGGTCATCTGTGTCATCTGCCTAGTAAGGAACCCTTTGCCTCATGCTTATAAGAAATCTGAGGAAGAAGCAGTGTGATTGTCATTTTGCCTGCCAGTTGAGCAATTCTCACTAACATTCATTCTTTGAATGGACTTTCTTATATATTTATTAGATTTATAGTCTGCCTCTTTTCTTTTTTTTTTTTTAAGAACTAAAAGTGGCTGACATTCTTTTTCTCCTACTTTCAATCTTATCCCCACAACAACAACCCTGTAAGGTAGGTTGGGCTGAGGAGCTGTGACTGGCCCAAATTCACCAAGTTGGCTCCAAGGCTGAGCAGGGACTAGAATCCAGGTCACCTGAGTCCCAATCCCACACTCCCATATTTACATGGTATAAATGACCATATGTATAGCAGGAAGATATATATAAAACTACACTCCTCAACATGCATCCTGCCCCCCCAAGACACATTGCTTTTGTACATACAAGATATGTTTATTGCTGAATGGTGTGAATTACCTCATTTTCCCCCAAGAGGATGAGAATATTTACTAATTTCACCAGCTTCCAATGACTGGTTCTTTGCTATGAAATACTCAACTGAAACATACTTTTACAGACAGATTGACTCTGTAGGGAATCTGTCCTGAAATACTAGCCAGTTTCCTAGTTACTGGCCTGTGGAAAGAGATCATTCTGAGAAAGCCATTGCTTATTTTGTCAGAGGTCCACTTTGGACATGGTCTTACGGCCAGGTGTGTGCTTGCAGTGCAAGCTATAAGCAGCTCATTCGTGTATTTCAAAGGAGGCCAGTGCGATTTCAAAGCAGACCAGTGCAATTTCAAATCACGCACATAATGCATTGGTACAAAATATTTTATATGAATATAGACTCCTTCAGACATGATGATATTTCTCATGAGCAGAAGACCAAGTAAATAAAATGACATTATGCTGCATAGCCTTTGGTCAGCAGATCGCCTATAATAGTGTTAAACAACAGATACAAGTTCTAACTGACAGATGACAACCATCACGTCAAGATTGTCTAGCAATTCTGAAGCACGAGAATCCTGCATTTGGATTTCACATTTCAGTTATTTAATCTATTGATTCACATTTTGGATGAGCACATTTTTTTCAACTGTTGTGAAAATGCACTTATTCCCAGCAACCTCCTCCTGATGTGAAGGCAAACTTACTGGAGTTTTCTATTTGTACCCCAGCACTGTTGATCCCACTGAATCTATGACTGCAAAAAATTGAGACAGGATCTTGTGCTATTTTTAAATCTTGCAATAATCTATCAAGCATTGCTTAAAGTGTTGAAACTTGCTTCTACTCACTTGTATGTACTGGGTGACTCCAGTTCCCCAAAGGCTGACCATAATCCCACTGCTAGTATAGCTGCAAATTTTGAAGAGCAGGTGCTCATGGTATTTCCCATAGCTACACCCCCAAGTAGCAGTATGGATCCACACCTGTGCACACACATATACAATCACACTCACCAACTCAAGATTTTCCTGGCATTTCTTTTCTTAGTACTGGGGAGATTTCTTGGTTTTAAATCTATCTACCTATATCTCCAAGTCATGTTCTAGCAACTTTCCCCTCCATCAGGAGTGGGCCTTCTGTAAAGGTCATGGGACGTAACTGCTCGTTGCAAGACCAAGAAATCACAAAACAGGAATATCTTACAGTCACAAGGATATATTGTTGCCACAAAAATCCATCCCACATCCTTGCTGCAAAGCTCAGAGGAAAGTTTGGTGTGTGGGTGGGTGAGTGGGTGGGGAGGCAGAGGATGTCATTGTTCCTATGAATCAGAGAGGCCATGTACTTCTAGGCTGAGAGCCTTACCTTTGCTATGAATAGGTCAATGGGACTTATTCACAGGTAAGCCTGGCTAAGATTGCAGCCAGAATACTCGGTATTTTCTAAAGACAAGTCTACTTACAAGGAGTATTGTGAAGAGGCATTATCACCACCTGGCATCCTCCGGCCCTTGCTGGTACCCACTGGTGCTGACACCTGCCCTGGCTCCCATGTAACAAGACTCTGTTTTATATTTTTGCCAGTGCCTAGAGCAGTGGTGGCGAACCTATGGCACATGTGTCACAGTGGGCACGCAGAGCCAAGTCGCCCCAGCATGGCTCCAGCAGACTCATTAACTGCGACTCATCCAAGCTTTCGCATGGCTTGTCAGTGCACTGCCAGGGAGGGAGGGAGGGAGGGAGAGGGAGAGGGAGAGGGAGAGGGAGAGGCGCCCTTGGACTGGCTGTGAGTTCTTTTCCCAAACTAAAATCTCAGTATTCAGGTTTTATTGCAGTGTTGGCACTTTGCAATAAATGAGTGGGTTTTGGGTTGCAGTTTGGGCACTCAGTCTCTGAAAGGTTCACCATCACTGGCCTAGAGCATCCCATGTGGCACCGAGGGAAGTTTAAGATAGTTGCTGCCCAGTGGTCACTGGCCTCCCATCTTCAAGGCATCACCTCCAAGTAGCCGTGGACAGTACCTAGAATTGCCTTGAGCATGGCTCCATGGCACTGGGAGAAAAGAGACACACAGGCTGCTGGGACTGAAAAGGCTGGGTGTGCGAATAATATTGCGCTGCAGAACTTAGAGCGATTCTCACAGATTTGTCGTGTTCACTATGGCAGTATAAGTGATGTTTGGGGAGGACCCTTCTTGGCCCTGCAATATTGTTTGAATGTTTCTTGCGCGATTCTTTGCTTACAGAAAAGGGGAAGATGAAAAAGAAGTGTTCAAACCGACTCATTTGATTTTCATTTGTAGCAGTTGCCTGCCTCTCTTGTTTAAAGGCTATACAATTTTCATTTACAGCACAACACATGCTGCATTCATCAAGAGGATTAGCTGTATTCTATGAATTAGGAGGACAACCTTGCAGCGAATAAGACATTTGACTGCATGAAATGCTTTCAGCCCATTTGCTCTTTTTAACCCCCCCCTTAAGTTACTATGTTTGTCCAGATCCTCCTCATTTATGTCCTTTTAAAAAAGGTGGTTTCTTATTTGTATAAAGAGCTTTGGGATCTGTTCATGCTTGCCTGCAAGCACCGAGGTCTTATTGGCACTGCACAGTGCAGTCTGGGGCCAGTGAAGCAATGAGACAGACTTGCTCGCAGTTCAAATTGTTTGGGTTCAATCTCTTTTTAAACAGTGGTAGTATATTTTCCCATTGTAATTTCCAAGCTAGCAGATTACTTTCATATGTGACTGACCGTGTTATCGTTCCAAGAAACAGCAGTTTAATTCTATGCCATGTATTGAATGCTTTGTCTTTTAGATCAGGCTGAAAAACTGAGGCAGATATATAAATGATGAGATCTGAAAGATGTCTGGAGGATTTGGATATCTCTTGAAATTAATTTTAATGGAAAATGCCTCCCTCAAAATCTTGCAGGATTTTGAAAGATGCTGTTTTACAAAGAAGTTGAAAATGAATGCCCTATGTTTTAAGTCTGAATTTTCAGGGTCCCTCCCCAGTGCAAAATACAGAATATGAATATAAGCCAGATCTGTTTCCTGCATCTTAGCAAGCCTATTTTGCCTCAGTAATAATCTTTCCTTTCCATATCCCAAGATAATTGCATAAATTTACCATGTATAAATGATACAGACACTATCAAGATACCTTATGGAAGAAAACATATTTTTGATTATGTATGTCTTGTTAAAATTACCCAGTATTGTCTGCCTCTTTCTTTTTTGTTACACTCTGTGAACACTGGAAAAAAATCTGTTTGACATCAGATATTTGTTTGGTATTCTGGTTTGTAGTATGACATTCAACCAGAGTTTTAGTCCAGATATAACAGGAAACTATAGCTTAATATGCCCCCCAAATACTGAATGTCTAGTGCACAAAAGAAAGGAAGGGAAAAGAAAAGAAAGGAAGGAAGAGAACAGGAGAGTAACTAGGTACTGCCTTATTCTCATTTTATTAAACCATAGGCTATTAGACTGATACTATTTTAACTGGTTTTCTTAGCCATTCAAAATATGCATATTCCTTGATCAAATCCCAGACTCCGATCAAGCACTGTTTGGGGGCAAAATTATAGCAATAGGCTTATTTGCAGTAATTAGACAGCAAGCCCATCACATTTACAATCCAATATGCTGCAGATGAATTGTGTTGCCTTCTTGCTTTGTTTTAGGAGTCTGTAGCAATTCCTTGGCTGGGGGATTACATGATATTAGGCACAATCCACAGGAACCTGTCATTTATTTATAGTACTGCAATGAGCACTAGCAGCTCTTAGTGATAGACAGAAAAATACTGGGTGAGTTATGTTTGTGAACTGCCAAATGTTTGCCACGAGGCTTACCTGGGTATGAACTGCAAGGTGCAGCAGCTATATATGGAAATAAACTGGCATTTGAACTTTCAGTGTCTCTGTGTTGCTATTTCTTTTTTCTTTTTAAAGTTGCTGAAGTGAAGGCAAATAGATCCTCGAGGGCAACTGAAAGCAACACAGTTGGTGAGGGAAAAATCTGTTAATTCATTCCAGTTTTATGTAACTTTTGATTTAGGTCAAAATGACAGGATTGCGAGAAGTGTATAAGGCAAAAGCCAATGCAAAAGCTCTCAAGTATATAAATGAAGCTGCATGCCATTTTGAGCATGAAGAATTCTCAGGAGCATATCACACCCAAGCTTTGCACATTCCGTTGGTTCTTTGCTTGCTTGAGGATACACTTCAGAGTCTTGATCTTAATCTCTGAAGCCATTAATAGGCAGCTTCATTTCTATTTGAGTCTGTCTTGCATCAGCAAAAGTTGGCCGCTGAGAACTTTTCCTGGATATTTATGGCAGTTTATTTTGATAAAGTTCTGCTCCGTTCTACAAGTTCAGGTAGATTTCTTCCAAAACAGCCAAGTTCCATGCATACAGCCCAGTGAGGGTGTGATGAATGCTGTGGGCAATACCGTATAACCACTGGGATATTTGGAAAAGCCTTAACATGTAGTGCAATCCTACGGCAATTTTTCACAGTTCTTGCCACTGCAGTTATGGCTAGATATGATTGGCTGGTGGATGGAAAGTGGAGAAACAATGGGGCTGAAGTGAGGCAAAGCTCAGCCTCATGAATGGATGTTGAGTGGACTTAGGGGGAGATGAATGGAACAAAAGCCGCTCCGCATGTGGGGTTTTTTTTTTCAGAATAGCTTTTGTTTTGTCATCCATGCATTGACAGACTCAGAATCTGCACACATACATTCATGTGCATTTGCACAAACTCACACAAACACATTTGTGCAAATTGATCAAAAGCACACAAACCTCTCTCAAATGTATGCTTTCATACTTTATGGGGGAAGGGATTTGTGCATTTTCAGGAATATTCCTTTAGGTCATAGTTTTCATAGTGAAATTTGTGCAAAAATGTGAAAAACATTGGTCAGCAAGCCCCGTGGACTCTGTGTGGCCTGGGAAAGCAGGTCCACTGCAGGATACACAGGGTGGAGTTGGGAAAAGTTGGATTCATTTCTGTCCATTGTTGATTTCTTGACTAGAACACAATATGAGCCATGCTTCTAGTACTGTGCATGATTCCAACTACCTCTACATTAAGTGTAACAATTAAAATCAGAAATGGGTTTTTTAATGTAAGAACATGGGTGTGTGACAGTTACTCACAGCAGAATTCATCTTTTCAGCTACAACACCTCATCTTGTATGAAAGCCAAACTAGTTCAGTGTATGAACAGTGTCTCCCAAAATTGACATTGCATTATACAGAATGTTCTGTGAAGTTTTTTCACCTTAACTTCATCACATGCCTCAAAAAGATTGTCTTTTTCTTTGATAACATTTCTTGGTTAATGTGAAAAGCCTGAAAATTTCAAATTGCATTGCTCTGAACACTATTGGCATGAACCAGTACATCCCACATTTCTTCCTTAAATTAAAACTACCCAGACATATGTCTTTTACTCTAATTCAATCAAAACTCTTAATATTTTCAGTGGGATGGACTCCAGTATCTACTTTTGACTCATGAATTCATTCATGTTCTGTTCCTTCTAACCCTCTTTCCTATACAGTAGTACCTTGGTTCACGGACTTAATTCGTTCCACGGTTCTGGTCATGAACCAAATTGGTTGCGAACCAAATCAAATTTCTCCATAATGTTCAATGTAATAAGGTTAATCCATTCTGAACCATATATATTTTTTAACCACAAAAATATGAGCCAAGCTGCAGCCGCCTTGCCAAGCCTGGGGGCGGACAGGCCAAGGCGGAGCGGGGCTGCGGCTCTTGTGCCTCTGCCACGGCCTTCTCAGGGCAAGCTGCTACCGCTGAGCGGCTGCCATGCTTCTTCCCCCCATGGTGGGGAGAGGTGGGAGGCACCCTGGCTGGCTGGCTGTAGCCCCGTCCCTTGTCTCCCCTCGGCCCGCGGAAAGCAGCCATTACTTCCCTCCTTGCGGCCCAATCCTGGCTGGGGGAGCCGCCCTGCTCCTACCTCTCCGTGGGGCGGTGGCAAGGAGCCGGGAAGGCCTCGACCGAGGCGAGCACGCCCTCATGGCTCCCCCTTGTGTTTTGCTCTCCCTTTCAGTGGGCGGCATGGTGTCATCTTGGGCTTCTGTTACAGCCCGAGCGAGCAGAGCAAACAATCCCCGAAGCGCCGGTGGGACCCTGAAGCCTACCAGATTGACGGCGCAGGAGCCCTGCTCCCAGGCAAAGCAGGGATAGAATATCTCGAGAAAGCCATAGGAAGTGCTGTGGGGAAATGTTCATCACCCGATGTGGAGTTTGCAAACAGAAGCACAATTTTGCCAAACTTTCTTTTTGTGAACCAAAGCGTTTATGAACTGAGGTATTACTGTATTCATGTCTTGTAATTTTGCCTCACTATATTTTAATCGATTTTCTTTATGGTGCAGTAGTGATAGGGTTCAAATAGGAGATTGGGGTTTCAGTCCCCACTTGACCAGGAAGCTTGCTGAATGAATTTGGCTCATTTATGGACTCCCAGTGTAAGCTACCTCACAGGGTGGTTGTTTTGAGAATAAAATAGAGAGGAGGATTAGGTAAGCCGCCTTTAATTCCTTGCCAGAGGAAAAAAGGAAGGATATAAATATTCTATTAAAATGAATATATGTTTCCATTTTGTTGTTCATTCAGTAGCACATTTTGCTGATTGCTTCTGTCAGCCTGATTTTGGACTGATGGCATTACTACTAATTTCTGGTTTAATTGATATTGTTAGTAGGTTCCTGCAATTCTTTTGCAGACTGTAAATACTATATTTAGATTCTCCAGACACAGCTATTCATATAGCTTTTAATCCTAGACTGTCTCTTGTAGATGCCCTAACAGATATTTCAAGAAGTTGGCCATAAACATGCATGCATGCCTTTGAGAGATGCTGCGAATGGGGTTAAGGTTTTCTACTGTACATGGCTGCATGCAACACACACACTTCTGTAATTAAAGATAATACAGTGCCCATTTAAAGGTTTGCACATCACCCAATTTAGCTTAATGCAAAGTCTTTGAAAATATTATAGCTTACTGCCTCCTTGAAATGAGAAGTTTTAGAAGAAATGATTGTGTTATTCTAGTAGGAATAATGGATGCAGATAATTTCTTCTAACAAACACATGCAATAGAGATGTAATGAAGTAAATATGACTAACAAGACAACTTAGGGGAAGGAATGGTAATAAAATGGTAACAATATGGGAAGTGCATTTGCTGATTAGCAAATCTGTGCTTGTAAGGGATTGACTTTTATCATCCTTTTTATGATAGGGTAAACATTACCTGTTTGAATGAGTGGTATTCCTAATTATCCTGTGGGAGTAGTGAATTCGCTTGCATCTTTTCTCACTCATGTTTCACATAAACATTTTACTGCTTCAGTAAGAGAGGAGATCTGGCTTGACGGCCCTCTGAAGGGGAAGAAATCCTGTGCATAAAGCAAATGGGAAAATGCAAGCAACATTAAAAGGAGTGGTATGGAGAGTTGTCACAGGATCAGAGTGATCATTTAGTAGTGAAGAAGTTAACTAACCCAAGTTACTACCATGAAGAACCAGATCAGTGTTGACTCTCCGTGTCTGTGCAGCTTCTCACATGGCACAACAAGGTTGTACTCCCCAGATTAAATGGAACTTGTAAGATGCGGTGAGGGCTACGAAGGTGTGATGCTGTTTCATGCATGATTCTTTGGAAGTGTCCCACTATGCCTAGTGAGATTTTCAGGTCAGAGTGGCAGATGTTCCTGCTTTATAAAGGGCAGTCCTTTATTTTGGAGAGCTGGCAGAGGACAGTCCTACGCTTGAAACCATTCTGTGTCTGGCAGGTGGTGCAGTCCATTTTTGATTTAGTCAAAGGACCATGACCTTGACATTTCCCATCCACAGTTAGCAATTGGATAGCAGTTTCAGCAGACACACAGGTCACCTGGTCAGTCTAGTCCACTGTGGTGAGATGTACGATACTTCTATTTAAATAAGTTATTATTTCTAAATTTCCACCTGTACATTGATGTCCTCTCTTTTACAGATGCATTTTCTTTTATTTTACAGTGTGCAAGTGGACATACTACTTAAGAAGTGCATTTAGGATTACAGCACATAGTGTCATTAAGAAGAATTAGACCATGCTTGTTCAAGGGCACTTTTGGTGTAGCACACCCTTGGATGATGAGGGATCACAACAGAGGGGCTTTGATGCCTTTATCCCATGATTTCTATTTAATTTCAATTCATTTTATTATTATGTGCATATTTCACCTTTCTTCCAAGCTCTGAAGGTGGCACAAGCTATTCTCTGTGCCATTTAATCCTCAGAACAATCCTGGGAGGTTGATTAGGTTGCTTGCTGGTAACTGGCCAAGTCTTCCCTGTGAGATTCAGGGGTGTTGAACCTGGGAGTTGAACTGGGACTCCCCAATTCCCAGCAAGGCTCAGATGTACCCATTTTATTTATTTATTTATTATTTATTTAAAACATTTCTATGCCGCCCCATTCGCCGAAGCCTCGGGGCGACTCACAACATAAAATTAAAATATAATACATTCAAAATATAAAACAAATTAACAATATAAAATAAGTCTCCCTGGCCGCAGTGGCATTCAGATACTTGCAATCATCCCTGTGGTAGTAGCTATCTGTAAACTGGAGACTGGATCTCATTGTGATCCAGCAGAACAGCTCTTATGTACTTCTCCTTTTAATAGGAGAGGAAGAAGGGAGAGGGCAGTAACTTTGCCTTCCATTTCAATTGTGTCCATTATTCTCAAGTGATGAAATAAGGCCTGGCAGGTTCTACAGACATATTATCTATCACACTTTTTAAATAATTCTTTGAGGAACTTGGCATTATTTGAAGGGCATTTTGCCACTGGTTTTGTGAAGTTTGAGGGAAAAATGTTTGGAGTAAGAAGTGTATACATTTTTCTTGGCTAGCAGAAATATTCTTGTGACATATGATCTTCAACAGAAGTGGCAGTTTGAAAGACTATAGTGCCCTTCTTTCTTTGTTCTACCCTGCTGGCAAGGGTATGTATTACCAAGTAGTATAACTGATGAAAAATGAATGGAAACTTTGCCTTCATAACAAAAGACTACCCTTGCACCAGGGTTTATTAATAATCCTTATATTAACTTAATTTTATTTAAAATACTTTTATTTTATTTTTGCATTGGCTTTCATTTGCTGTCCGCAATGGCTCACCCTACTGAAAACTGACTGTGTGAACTAAGATATTTTGACTAGTCAGCAACATTATATCCTAAGATTTGCTATTCTGCTGATCTCCACAATTTTTGCCTACAGAGGAAAGAGCTGCTTTCCTTATACATGTGGAGCTGATCTTGCAAGGTGCAAAGTGTTAAGGAGGGACATCTAGTTATTTGAAACATGATGATTTTGCATGTCAGTGTTACAGTGAATGCAGTAATGTACACCTGACTTCCATGGATTGTTAGCATTATGGATAAATCATTACTGACCCCTATTTACTTTCTCTACATCTCCCTTAAAGCAGACAAACAGCTGATGACTGGTATGTTAGTTGACTCTGTTCTATATCTTTCTATGAACTTGCAAAATGAGGAGGTCTCAGCATTTGTGCATTTTTCTAGTTGTAATTGCATGAATAAGGGTTTCAGAACTATATCTGCAAGACAGGTTAATTGACTGAAATCCTGCAGTGGAAAGAATGCTATATTACTGTGTGCAGATATAAGGCAAATGAAATGTTATCAGTTACTGTTGCTACCTGTAATTAATTGTTATTCTCAACTGAAGCAGGAATTTAAAATGTCTGTTTCTTCTTTGCTTCTCCCAAAGCTTTTAGGAGCCTACTGTGAAGAAATATACCTTTGGCTTTCTAGTTAACGCCATCTTACAACTTGCTGTGTATTTTTGAGTGAGGAACTTTACATAACTGACAGCTTCTCTTAAAGGATACCCTTGAGCTCAGACTAATTTCAGAAGGGAAGAATATTTCAGAACACAACAACACAGTTCCATTTGCTATAGTTAAACAGGCTTGCCTTTTTGAAGAAGAGTAATTGACTTGAGGTTGTATTTGAAGACAGAAGAAAGATTGGAAATGTTGCAACACATTTGGAAAAACATAAACGGCTGCTGAGGAAGGAAAATCCTTTCTGAAATGCATTTGGCATATATTTTTTTGGTGGGGGTTGTTACCTGAGAATATTTTCTCATGTAAGTACACATACCTTCCCCTCTTGCCTTTTCCTGTGTACAACAATTATTAGGCCTTATCAAACCTGTGAGTTTCAAAAGCAAGAACAAGTTTACCTCTTTGTTTGGTAAGTTCAGAAAGGGCAAGAATAACTGTTCTGTGCTGCTGATCGGTGAAAAACTGTCAGAGAAAACATCTAATATAGAAGGCTTGGACTACATACGACTATATTTTTTACATTTTCCCCCAGAACTGCATCAGCTTTGTTACAGTCCCACAAAGGTGTGTGTGTGTACAAATGCCAATGCACTTTGAACATTTGTTCTCTTAATGAGGTGAGTGGCTTCATTCCTCGGACTTTTCAGAGCACCACTGCAGTTCTTTCAATACGCTTCCATGTGTGTCTGATTTAAAGCAAGTGGGGCTCTTCCATTAGGGAAGCCTCATGGGACATACCCATTAACTCCCAGTAGTGTTGAACAGTCAAGGCAGATTCAATTAAGTAGGACCGAGTGTTTGCTCATGTGTATCTGTCTGCTGCTGCAAACTGTCTTAACTTTTCTTTTACTAATTTGAATAAATCATAATCTGTACTCTTTTAAACAGCTTTTCTTAAATGGTTCTTAAGAGACACTTTGTGCTCTTTGTTTCATGCAGAAAATGCTCCTGGAGTTGGCTTTGCTACAGAAAAGGAGTGTGGCTGTTGACTTTTAAAATGACAATTCCTATGTGAGAAACTCAATTTTAAATAGTTATCAGATTAGCAAACACTTGCAGAAATAACCCGAATACTTAGGGAAAACATGCCTTTTCTAATTATAAATTGACGATCAACTATGTGGCATGCTTCTGTATCAAAGTGTTTAAAAAGTAGCTTCATTAATGACTCAACCAGCATTGTACCAACAGGACAATGAGAACTATACAGCTTGCCAAGAGGGTTCCTTCCTTTTCCTTTCCCTTCAAAGCTTCTGAAATATCCAGGTAGATAACCAATGCTTTAACAGTAATGCTCGAGGATATCATTTTATTAAGCTTATGCACAATTCCTTTCCTGTCAAACTATAGAAAGTAGATGGCAGAATCAATAACATGCAGCCCTCTTGGGACTTGCTAATACACAAATTAGGGTTTGGAGCGTCTGTGCATGATAAGCACAAAAGCCTGTTTTCTCTCAGCCTTTTATTGCTGTGCACATGAAATGAATTATGGACCATCCCAATAAATTAAAATGTAATATTTCAGGAACAAAGATGTTTACAACAAATTATTTCCTTAAAGGCACTAGTACTGCATCCATTGTGTGAGGAATTCAGCTTAACAATGGTAGGGGACAATGTAAAGAGCTAGTTATGTGCTTATTTTGTGTTAGGCTCCACATAAATCTAATTTTAATATTGTGTTCAGTAGTACCTCACACGCATGCACAGTCCAAAATGATAGCTAATTAAACTTGTCAGTTAGATATAATTTTGCAAGGTATTGCCTGTCTAGGGCTCATTTTAAAAGCTTTAATACACATTCATCTCCAAGTGACTTGACTCATCTGATTACTGTCCACAAGCATGCTTGCTTTTGCAATCAGTGCATCACTCATGCTGTCTTTAATGGAATTTATTACCTCATTTTTTATTTTAGCCTACTTAAATATTCAGTAGCCAGTCCCCCAGAAAATGATGATCTCTGCAGTGAGGAATCTTGGTGTCAGAGGTCGGAGCTCATCTTCTTCATGTGTTTTTAATGTTCTTGGAAGGGCAAGAAAGCACAACATTTGCATTTAAAGCACCACTCTTGGATGCTGCATTCCACCGAGCACAGCATTCAGATGGCTGACATTCATCATAGAATGGCTTTCGAATCTCGAAACACTGCAGAAGGGAGCTGGAGAAACCTTTACAATCATGCAGTACGAGGTAATAAATCAGAAGCTGTCACATGATTACTATGGTAACCATCAAGCCTGCTGCGTTGCAAGCTCTGCAGAAGCCGAGGTACAATTTTTAGCTCATCAAGTGTTCGCAGTGATTTACTTGTTGACATTGCACATAGGATGCAATGGGTGTTAATTCCCTCTTGAATCATGAGGGGATAATTCCAACTCCCTCTTCCCATTTCATAAGACAATTTGGCCCCATGACCTTAGGGAAACATTTAAAATGAGAAGATTGCATCTTTGTCAGCCCAATGTGCAAAGTGGTGTATATTACAGGCTCAAAATGTTCCATTTTACATAGGCAGCAACTTCAGTAGATTTAGTCTTATCTGCAATTCCAGATATTAAAAAGACAGTAGTATAGAGTGTGAAAATACTTTGTTGGCTTGACTGTTTATGCCAAGAGCTTCATCTGTGCCTTTACAGACATTGCCTCTGTTTGTATTTAGAACCTAGTCCACTTTTGTGTTGGGTGGTTACTTCAGCGTTATTTTGCACCGCAGGGCATTGACAGATGAAATATGAAATTGAACTATGAAATTTAATATGAAATTGACTTGGCCAAGCTTTTGTTCTTGCATATGATTCTGCCTGTGGAAGAACTAGATTTCAATACTGTCTAGATAGGTAAGATAACTGAACACCACTTTCAAAATTCAGACCAAGACAGGTGTCTCGTTTTCTGGGAGTGCTACATGATTTATCCAAGGTTTAAAGTAGTTTTGTATTTTGATTTGTTTTGTTGTGTCCCCCACCCTTTGAACTAATACCTAGAGGTTTATGTCAATACACAGGCTGTTTTGTGTAACCAAGCTGGTATATGTTAGAAATTTGACTGGATATTAATGGAGCCAATTTTTGGTTGCTCATTCATTTGTTATGGATGGATCAATATTGGGTTAACTTTGCACTTGCAATGTCTGTTGTCTCTTCAGGGCAGTGGTCCTATTAAAGTGGACCACTGCCAGAGCCCTAAATATCCAATAATATTCCAGTCTTGAGAGATTCCTAGTTTACCTGGCTGTGTGTCCTGTGAAAATCCTCATTCCATCCAGAAACAGGGAATTGCTTGTGGCAGTTTGATATGTTTTTGACATCTCCTCCTGATTGCCAGAGCTGAGTCTTCTCCAGGGCAGGTCTGAAGGCAATATGATGGCTGATACAACAACTTCAGTGTAAGTAAAGAAGTGCTTCAGTGAATCTGACTGATGAATTAGGGTTTGTACCAGATGTTGGGAGTGACAGAATGCAACCATGTTGATTCTCCTTGATCTCTCAGTAGCTCTTGCTAATAATAATCATGGTATCTTCCTGTTCTGCCTTTGTGGGTTAGGAGACGTGGGTGGCATCCAATAGTGGTGTCATTCCACAAACTCTAGTAGAACTTCCCCAACTATTTGATTGTTCATTATGCTTGTGCAGTCACGATCATGCAAATTGAATTTTAGTTGGATTCACCTTTCGAGCATAGTTAGGAACTCAGTTGCTGCTGCTTCGACAGCATTTGTGCTTGTGGAATGACTCAGCTGCATCTTGTGCTATGGTCAGTCCTGTCACACTTGCAGGACAACGTAGCATTGTAGAATTGTTGCTCAAGTCCATTGTATTTGAGCTGTCCTGAAGATGGATCAGAAGATTGCCAAAAAAGTAGAAGTGTGCATCCAGAATTCTGGCTGATCCATATAGGTGGGATGCCTCTCCTGAAAGAATTACAATGACTACCTTTTCATTTCTGAGGCCAACTCAGAGTGCTGATGCTTAAAATCTAATTAGCTTAGTTGGTAGACTGATCCCTATACTTACCTGTTCATGCATTAGAAAGGTCCTAATTTGATTATTTTATCTGTAAGAGATGTACATTATGCATCCAAGGAATGGCCTTTTCAGTGATGGTATCCCAGGCTGGAGTCCACTCCTGAAGAAGGGAAGACTGTTGCTGACTTTCCATTCTATTTCATGCCAAGTAAAAACACTTTTATCTCTCCAGCCTGTTTAAAAGTATTATTTTACCTGCTTGAATCATATTTATTACTTCACAAATTTTATTATGGGTTAGTTTTTTTGCTTTAATGTATTCATATTTTGAAATTTTTATGTCTTTTGCTCTAGGATCCATGTCTACACAAAGGTTCAATGTAGAGAAATTTAAAATAAATGAATAAATCAGCTGTGACTGTAGTATGGGCTTTGAACCTAGCCCAGGAGAGATGCATTCTGCAACAAGATAGGATCCTTTCATCTGATCAAAGCTGTAGTCAGATACCGGAGGGCCCTGGGCATATTGCTCAGGACATGGGCCCCCACTACAACTGGAGAATGGCAGCCACACCCCACCAGAACATCCAACCTGCCTGACCCTTGCCAAAGCCCCACTCACCCACCACCAATGGCTCCACCCACTTGCTCACTGGTCCACCTAGGCAGAAAACAATACCTCTGCATTTTTTAACATGGTGGGAGGGAAAGGGCAGCTCCTCCTCCTCCTCATTATTCACTGGCCAAGACTGCAGGCCCTACACATCTTTTTAAAAGATGCATTTAAATGTATGTTTTGAGTAATAACAAGCCACACCAATCACACACCGGCTTCGTAGGCTCGGGCAGGGAGAGAACTCATCCAATGAGAGCACCAGAAGAATGGTAAAACCTGCCCTGTGCTTCTCTGGCTGTGCTCCCCCTCCCTGAGACAGCATGCAATTGATTACATTCTTGCTTCTAAAAGTACTATTCTTTTCCTTTTAAAATGGGGTGCTTAACGGGGCCTGCAGGCTTGGCTACAGCATGCCCTGTTGACTGCAGGGCAAAGGGGGAGGTTGGTGGCCTCTACCGGCCCAGAGACAGGGAAGGGTCCTTCTGAACCTCTGGGCTCTTAGCAGCATTTGCCACAGCAGCCCTGAGGCCGGGTCTGCATCTGCATCTTATTGTGGAATAGCCATGCTCCAGATGTGCTAAAGGATCCTGGGAGAGGAAATATCAATATTTAGAGGCCTCTTTCTTTGAAATGAGACTGGCTTCCCTTTTTTTTCTTTGATGTTGATGGCTTGGTAGTTTTAAAACTGTGTTTTCCAATCATCAGAATTAACAGGAATGGAAGTTTTTCTATTCCTACTTTTTGCAGTGGAAAGTTCATTTTTCAGAGATGCAACAGCCAGATGGGTTGAGGTCTCACATAACTGTAAAAGATAACTCCTTACTACCTTAAGATGTTAATGAGCTTAAGATCTACTGCACCCAAATGGTAGCGTTGACAGAGATATATTAAACTGATAACTCTCGGAGGATTCATGTAGAATGAGAGAGGACTCACAGGGATGAAAACTGTTTCTTGCTAGTGATATTATGTAGGAGTTAACGGCTCTGAGAACAGGCAGATGGTTTGTGGGTGCATGTACGCTAGCAGTGATATCTGTAAGGAGATGATATGTGTTAGAAAATGTGAATTCTTCATATGTGTTTGTATATCTGTCTGTATAGATGGGACTACTCAAATAACAATGGTTAAACTTACACTGCAAGGGCATTTCTCACTTGAGAGAACCCACATCATTGCCACTGTGGTACTATGAGTTTCCAGTTCCCTGTTGTAGCCTCTATGACCTTGACATCTGCTTTCAATATATTTGCATTGACATTGTTTAAAAGGAAGTGTCCCTCCGCTACTGCTGTGTTCAGATGCTGGCTTTCCTAGCTCATAGGGAGAGACTTGAAATAGCTTAACTGGGCAATTAAACTGCTACTTAGGTCTCATGTAGTGTAGATATACATATATTAAGCTCTCTACAAACTGGACTTGCAAGGTGGAAGCAAGATTGCATAGTGATATTTATGGCCAAGTTACTACCACAACTCAGAAAACTGTCATCAGTTAATATTGTCATTCTGGCTGATGTTGGATCTTAGGTCAGGCATGGGTAACTTCCAGTACAGTAGTATAGTATTAAAATGTGAAGGTAAGTGCTCATCATGGCAAAATTCTGTCAGCCATGCCCAGTTGGACTCAGTGTTTTCAGAAGAATTCTGTCACAGAGGTCTTGTATGTGCCATAGTCTTGCAGTATCGCCTCACAACTTCAGGCTGCATTTTACTACAGGTTGGGAGCACCTTTGCAACCTGTGCATGGTGGTCCCAGCCTGCATCAGTTCACCCATGGCTCAAGTTTAAATTACCAAAATGGCAGCTTGTTGTAAGGGAAATGGCAGACACAGATCAAAGGCATAGATCTCCCTACCCACCAGGGAGAGCAGAGATGAGCTTGCTAGCACCGCCTCCTCCCTTGCTGTTCTCATTGCTTTGTATATGGGGGGGGGGGGGGGGCTGTCTGCAGTATCTTGGATATTCTCTCCCTGATTTAGAATCATGATTAAAATGACTTAAAATTTTATAATCCCACTTATCGTATAGGCAGACTTCCATGAAAGCAGATTCAAATACATGGAAGTGGGTAGGGATTGCCCACAATGTCGTTAGATCTCCCTTTCTAAAACTATCAATAATCAAAACCATATGGGTTTGAGATCTTAGTTAAACTTATCTCTTTTTGGCTCAAGATCTGGAATTTGGAAGGTAATGTTCATGCCTTAATTGATGATCTTGTATAATGTCACAAACTGAGCTTGGTTACAACTTACCCTCCATGCATCTGCAGGTTTCTCTCAGGGCAGGCACTTAGAAGACGACCTTAGATGATGAACACAGAAAACTTTGGTTATTGTCAATATAAATAATGTAGAAATAGTTTCATGCTGGCCTGTCTGCTAAGGCTTGGCTTCCAGTTTTCTGGCTTTATGGAACTTGATTGAAATAGCCTTAATTCTGGTCTCAAACCATCATGCTTCTTGACATTGAATCAACAAACCCAGTATTAGCAGCTTTCATCTCTACCTGGGGTAGGCCCTTCTAAAGCTAACAGGCTTTATTTTTACATTCAAGACTGAGCCACCCCAAAATACTTTCATCATGACAGGCACAACATATTTTTGCTGGAACAAACTGTCCACCCACAGTTGTGAGGATCGTAGCTAATCTGAAAAAGAAAAGGAAGTGGCAAGTGATGTAAGCATCTATTCTATTTAAAAGGTGCTGGTACAGCATTCCTGTCACCCTGGCTCTGCTGCCACGGTTCCAGTATTCAATAGAAAGCTTATTTCTGTGTTTACTGACTACTCATCATTGTGTTTGGGACTGAATGCATCAGGGATTAGAATGCATCCATCTCAAACAACATGTCTGCCAAGCATATATGCCCACTTTTTCCTGTTTCAAGTTACGTTTCCTCACAAACAAGGTACTTTGAGCCTTTCTTTGCTGGAGGTCTGCAGGGCTGCATGGGTAAAGAACGTTCTGTTGCTGCTGGCTCCATTAGATGCCTAGAGTAATCCAACATCTTGCCCGGATTGGTAAATATTACATTAAAATAGCATCTCTGCTTGAGCAGACTTGTGTGGTGCTACCTCCTTCATATATCTTGCGCTTTTGAAACCATTATGTTTGCAACGTATTTCAGCTACAAATCAAGCCACGGACGTTTCATTTCATACATATAAAAATCTAAGCTCTTGAGCGGGGGAAAAATATTAATTCAAGAATCCAGGTAGACAGCAACACAACTCATGTAGGCACGGATCACATTTCATGCTTGGCCCACATAAAGGGAGGGCACCATGGTGAGCCAGCCTACAAAGAAATAAAGGGGCATAACTTGGCTTGCAAGAAGCATGTTTATGCTGCTTTTCAAAAGGCAAAGATCTCTCAAACCCTATAGAGCTGGAGAAGATTGGCCCACTAACATTTGGAGTAGGGGTTGAGTGGATAGTGATAGCAATAAAAGTAATCTGTAGGCTGACAACTGCCTAAAGGTAGCTTCACTGCCATGGTACTTTGCTTCAGGAATTCAATGGTCTGTGGACATGGGGCGTGAAGTATAGGAGAAGAGAGAGATATACCTAAAATTAATGGCTGCCATACAAGCTAACTGGCTTGCTGCAAGTGAGGCATACTGACCATTTTTTAATGCCTAGTAATACTTTGACTTAAAATGCATTTACAGAGGGCAACACATTAAGCAGTCATCTTGGACACGGCTCTCCCAGGTACTGGCTGTTGAAATGACATGTAGAATAGGGAAGCCAATGCATCCGGTCTTTGCATGTGTTGCCTGCTTTTGGGGATCCAATGCCAATAATTTGAGTTCTGTGTGCTAATGCCTTGGTGTAAATGTGATCCCTGGAAACTATGGGTGAATTGACCACTTAAAAGACTAGGTAGCTTCAACACGGATTCATAGGAAATTTTGTATGAAGCAGCACTGAATTTATAACATTTTCACTGTGCAACATTACTCTTTTATGACCAATCTAGAAATGGAAGCATGAACAGAAGGTGCCATGGAACAGTAAAGGAGAAGAAACATGTAGAACTTAAATGCACTGCTTACTGTAGATACTATAGCAGATATAATATTGCATATTAGAAACAAATTCTCACATTTTATCCATCAGGAATTATCTTGGACAACTTTTGCCCATTGCACACATTCCAAAACCACCTGAGGAGGGCTATTATCCTCACAACAACAACATCAATAACAACGTCAATAACCCTGTGGGGTAGGTCTGTCACTGGCCCAAAGTCATGCAGTGAGTTTCATGGCCAAGTGAAAATTAGAACCCAAGTCGCAGTTCAACACACTGACCTCTGTGCCATGCAGGCTCTCAGAATTGTCCTAGTCTTGCTTCCAATCATTGTAAGCTGCCCTACTTAGTCTGTACCACACATATTGGACTCTGAAAAAGCAGGCTTTCCTATCATAAAGAACTAACCTGTGTATGCGTGTGTAGAGTCATACATGGGAGGATTCCTATTCTTACATTGGGGCAGGGCTTACCACAACAACAGCCCTTCTCCTCTTCTTTCTAGCTGAGCTGAGAGAAAGGCCTTGAATTGTCACTAGGTGGAATGGAAACAGGCCCTGCTCTTCTCTGTTTCCTTTATTCAGAGTTAAGAGTCTCTAGTGTGCTAACCAGTTCATATAATCTACAATTTATGCAAAATATTCTTTTTATGACCATTTTAGTTCTGATAGGAAAGGCTACAATCCTTTGTGAATTAATCCCATGGGTTTTTATTGGAATTTCTCTTCCCTATTTGGTTCTGGCAATTTTCTAAATCTGTATAGCTTCTCACTTGGGTCTTCTTCACCTTTCTGTCTTGATCGTTTGGATGACTATAACCTTAGCAATATACTGTTTTGAGCATTGTCAGTGCTCTTACTTAGGGAAGTAACTACACTATTCTTTTATAACTAATGCAGGATGGAATTCAGGATGGTTCCCCCAAACTATGTTTTAGATTGGGAATGAGTCAAAGCCCTTCTATTGTGCCTTTGAGAACATGGTTTAATGGATAATTTTCTGTTCTGATTAAACCATAGTTTGCCATTTTGCTGAACCAGGCAAAATAATCCTGTTTTCTGCAGCATTTTTCTAAACATAGAAACGGAGCAAATCAGAAGGAGCCTCCTGGGCCATCTAGTCTGACCCCTGGCTCCACTCATGATATGCCTACCATGTGCATGTCCAGCCTATCCTTGAACACCCTTACCAATGAGGCTTCAGCTACCTCCCATGGAAGCTCAAAACATGAACAATGCTTGAGTCGGGTGTCTCTATAAACTTCTGCAAACTTCTTATCAAGGAATAAGCCATTCTGGAATATGAATGACCAAGTGGTGGTGGTGAAATTTAGCTCATATATGTTGCAACCACTTCCCGCTGCAACCTTAGCTTCGTTATGTAAAGGACAGGCTTTGGCTGCCTGGTGGATCTGGCTCTGAAACAAGCATGTTTCCAAATACAAATGGACACAGCATACTTAACTTCAGATTGTTTAGTCCAAATCATGGAACTCCCTCATAAATATGTCAAGAAGCAACAGACGCAGAATCAGAGCTTTCCCAGGAATAGCTGGAAGCTGAATGGAAATTATTCTATTGAGGAAATAGAACAAAATGGCAATTTAATACTTACCTGTGAGGGCTGTGATGGAGTGGGAAAAGAAAGCAGGGGTGAGAAAGGGGAGAACTCAGACTGTGTGGTGGTTGGTTTGGGTTCTTGGGTGGAGAAGGAGAGAAATTGCAGTTGGAACTGAAAAGCTGTGTGTGTGTGTGTGTGTGTGTGTGTGTGTGTGAGAGAGAGAGAGAGAGAGAGAGAGAGAGAGAGAGAGAGAGAGCGCGCGCGCGCTGTCTGAAAGTAAAAGGAAATTACCAAAATCCCTAGCACCAGTATAAATGTTAAGAGAAGGTGTGATGAATTGGTGTGTGTTTAAGTTCCTTAGTGGATCCCCTTTGCAAAGATGCCCACTTTCATATAATTATGCCAGTCAGCCTGAAGCTCCTGACTCCACGTAGTCTTTCCAGCTACTTATGGAGGTCCTTTGTAAACCCCTTGTCCAAGAACTCCTTTCCTCAGCTAGCTCTGGTAAAAAGGAAGGCACTTTGGATTTTGGCTTTGACTAAAGCCCAGGAGACATGAAACTTAAATAACACATTGTGAAATATCGTAAGAACAGAAGGAGTAGCTTAGCAACCATGCAACTCCTCATGTGGGGACAGTAGTGAGAAATTCCCTTTTTAAAACAATGCAGTAAAATGTCCAGATTTTAAAAAGTCTGTTTGGGAAAGGGGGAAGGGAATGTGGAAGAACAAAGGAAGGCAACAATCTCATTTATGTATGTGCTTGCACATGTGCATATTCTATTTCCTTTTTGCATTTCTTTACAATAGCTGCAGCACCCCTCTCATCTGGTTTCAGATAACTCTAGGATGGCTTCAAAATATTTTCCATTTCCTGATCTTTTGTCATGCTACTTGGGTTTGTATGTACAGCACACAGGAAGCGTCCTTTGTGTGACCTTCTAATTTACTTTCTAAGGTTTTCTATGCTATTCCCTGATGCCTTTTGCCTTCCAATCTTAACAGTATCTATTTCATGCCCAACTCTATTTCTTCCTGTCTACTTAGTCTCTCCCCTACAACCCTGCCATTTCCTTTCTGGATGTTAGAAAGTGGCTCCCTGCCCCCTTCCTTCTTTTCTTCCTTCCTCCTGAGAAACAGGCATTGCTTGGAATCAACTGCTGTGATCTAGTTGAAACCTAAACAAAACCTGAAGCCAGTATGTTAGTTAGAAATGTAAAATATTTACAGTATTTGCAGTGCAATGTTTTTTCAGAAATAAACCCTATGAAGTACAGCGGGGCTTATTCCCATGTAAGTGGATATAGGACTGTAACTTAAATATATTTTACTGTATAATATCAGTATTGTATGAACTAAGATAAGAATGAGGGCCTGGGGATTACACTTGACCAAGGAAATGTCCAAATACGTGTATCCAGAACGTCAAGGGATTAGTGAACTTGCTGTGTTGAAAATAGGAAGACAATCTATTTCACTAGTATATTCTGTTCCTTGTGAATCTGCTACCCCTTCTTCCTAAATTTAACTGAGCGTTGTAGTGAAATAATAATAACAGCAGCAGCAACAGCAACTACAATAATAGTGAATTGTGCTTCTGCTCACCTTTTAAAGCCGTATACAATGCAGGGCCCAGCTTCCTGCTAATATACCAACCTGTTTGTGCACTGATGTCTCTTTGGAGGCTCCATGTGCTCCTACTACCAGTGGTAAGGTGGATGGCAACCAGACAGACCCTTCTAAGTAATGGCACCCATTTGTGGAATATTGTTCCCAGAAAGGACAATACTGTTAACCTTGTGGCATCAGAATATGCATTTCCCTTCTATCTTTTTAACATCCGTATGTTTTGTCTCTGTACTTTAATTCTGATGTTCTAAAGCCCATTGGATGCTCTACTGGAGGGTGGTTATCCATCTTTAAGCCAAAATTTGCACTTCTTAATTCAGAACTATGAATTGGAGTGCCTTACAATATTATGTCCAAATGTTAGACCCACATTATAGGACTATTCATTGTCTGAGAAGACCTTCAGTATTTGCTCAGACATCTCTTCTACACTTGTACCTTTCCTGCTCTGAGACAAGGATGGAGGAAGGTGTATTCCCCTCTTCTTTCTGCCACCTGGCTTCAATAGCTACATGCCTAGGTGAAAGTAATACTGGAAAATGTAGTTTTCCTAGTGCTACTGCCACTAATGACACTCTCCCTCTGTTTGATATTCTGTTTCAATTTCAATATATATTCCAAATTAAACATTTTACCCTTGATGAGTCCTGTTGATACAAAAATGGATTATATTTAATATTCAGCAGAGCTGAACTTCCCTATATTGATGCTTAGGAGGAAATAAAAATGATGTGTTAAAATGAAAAATGTCTTGGGTCTATTGCATTTCTCCTTTTGCTCTCATACAAAACTCTTCTCCCTTTTTATTTAGTTTGAGTTTGCTCAGCAGTGCTTCCATTACATTAGATTTTTCTTTTCCTTTTCTTGCTTTTCCTTTTCCTTTCATATGAAGGCTCTTTACTGGAACACAATTATTTTGTGCCAAGCATCTTTGTAGACTTCAGTACAGCTTCCTAGCTTGCTTAATGGCTTTCTGGATCTTGCAGGTTATACCTGCTAACCAGAGTGATATTAAAATTAATGTTTTGCTTACATTCACAGCACTTGAAATAAGGACACTATGAGGTGGGGCAATAGTTTTTCAGCTGTTGGCAGGAAGACCCTTGTGGGAATACCCGTGTTAGGTCTGGAGAAACTATGGAAAAAACCACGTTTAATTGAATTAGCTATTTAGGTGTGATCTGGTGGAGATGTTCCATGCATGTAATGTGTCCATCTTGTTGACAATGATGGAAAGGAAGAGAAAGCAGTTTAGTGGACCAGTGCTCCAATTAAACAGAAAACTGTTCTACATAGCTCGATTGCCATAACCAGCAATAATCTGAGAATATGCACATCATTTGGCTCTGGGAAAACATACAGAAAAGCACATTAAGTTTCTTATTTGCATGCATGGGCATGTGTGCCCTATACACCCTTGTGCATAGCCAACCATTTCAAATTCTCTTACGTTTAGCTTTTTCTGACTATGCAGTCTCACAATCAAGCCCCATCACGTTCAACCTTACCGTCATGTGGATTTTAGGATCTCTTTGTCCCTGTTCTCACTTTGAAATGAAGTACTCCTGCCTCTGCTCCACTCATTCATGTCAGAAGCACAGAAGGCTTGAAGATGCCAATATAGTATTATTTTTCTGCTGGCTAGTCCCTGGCATCATCGTTGTGATGAAGAACTGTGAGTAGAAGTGAAATGGTCTAAAATGACTGCAAGTTCAAGGTTGATGCAGGACTTCATTCACAGTATTCTAGGCTAAAGAGCCTAGAAGATATTGGTGAACCTTGACTGTTCGTTTGTTAATCATGCCATCAATTTGGATTGATGTCCCCTCAAAGGATGTCTTATCATATGGCCATAGTTGTTGCTTCATGTAACAAACTCTTTCTCTCTCCACACACACACACTGCTATAAGTAAATAAATGACCTACTATGGGAGAAGAGGCAACTACACCCTTTTCTTAATGCCATTCGATCTTAATACAAGAATCATTACATTCTCTTCACAACACCCCTGTGGTGTTGCTAGGAGAAAATGAGCGGGCCAAAGTCATAGCTGAGCAAACATTTGAATCCTGGTCTCCCACTTGCAAGTCCACTAATCCACCTGCTGTAGCACACAGGTTCTCTCTCTTGAGATAGATCATGTGTACTTTTGTGATGGATTATGAAACGATCTTGGTACAGAAGGTGCTCCAGTTCTCTCCTGTCTCTTTGTTGCCCCATTTACAGCTTGCTTTAACTGTCTCCTTTCTTTTTCCATTGACAGACTTTTCATTGTAGCAAGCAAGGCATGTGCCTAGAGGGGCAAGTTGGAAGGGGTGGACCTCATGGTGACATTTTGCCTCCAGTGTTGTCAGATGAAACACAGGTGGACTCAGAGGCACAGAGAACCTTTTATCTGCTCAGGTTGATATACCAGCCATATCCTTATGCGTTAGATGTGGGGCTGCCTTTGAAAATGGCCCGGAAACTTCTTCTGGTCCAAAACAGGGCAGCAAACTGCACTGGTTGCCCTCTCTGTCAGCACATGAGCCAAGTCACCCCAGCATCTCCCCAGCAGCCGAGCATCAGATAACAGTGCACACAGGGGCCCTGCCCATGCTTGGAAAGGAATAGCAGTGGCAGATGATGATGTCATGAGCTGCGACCCAGTGGCCACGACTCATCCAAACTTTGGCATGGCTGGTCAGTGCGTTGCCAAGGATACATATATTTTGCTTGGACTGGCTGTGAATTGTTTTTTCTAAACTTAAAGCTCATTTTTCAGGTTTTATTGTAGTGTTGGCACTTTGCGATAAATAAGTGGGTTTTGGGTTGCAATTTGGGCATTCAGTTTCTAAAAGTTTTGCCATCACTGCCTTAGATGTTAGAACTGAATGCTTTCCCACTCACAGATTCACACACACTTAGTCTGGAGAGCAGGAAAGAACAGTTCAACTTGTGCAATTTTGCATTTTAGAGTCATTTGAAACATTACCTTCATGGCTAAAATGGACCTTGCTTCCACTATCCTGTCACCCTAATCATCTGCCTTTCTGAGTGGTAATTTGGGTAACATGGCCCTGGTTTTGGTCCCAGTGTTCAGCCTTAGCCGCACCACTGAATGCCCTTCAAATGGTTGTTCACAGTGAAGAATTGAAGAATGATAACCTTCTTCAGATATAGATGTAATCCATATAAATTATATATCTGCTGAAGACTGATTGCTAAAAATTCACAGAGGCTTATAAATTTAGAGAATGTACACAAAAAGGAAACATCTGGTATCCATCCCTGCCCCTTGACCTTGTGCCTTTATTATGCCAGAAGACTCACCTGCCCTTCTGTGGTGATAAAGTTATGGGTAAAGTTTTCAGAAACTCTTCACCTAGAATAATCTATTTAAACAGTCATTTTTGCATCTCTTGCACAGTGGTTTGTGTAAAAGCAATAAATTTGAATTGGGAAATAACTTCCATTTTGGCTACAATTCTGTGGGAAATATTGTCAACTCTGAGGCAGTTTCATAAACAAACTAATTGTAGTGCTCAAAGGGACCAATTACACACATCCGTTGCTATTCATCCCCAAATTTTATATGGTACAAATTTAAATCTGTGCTTTGGAATCTTGCATATTTACTTTTGCTTAATATCCTGAATGCAACTTAAGCAAACAATCTGAATGTCAAAAGGAATTAGGTGGGAGAAAAGTATTAATTTTCATGATAAAGATATTCACTGTATTAGTTTTTTTTCTCCCCCAAAAAGGGATGTTTTGATCCTCCGCTGTCTTTCCACCCAGGAAACTAAACAAGGCTCAGCTTGCCAAAAAACAGTTGTAATGCTCAAGGCTTTTGTTGCAAAGCTTTTGGCTGCAGTGGGGACAGGATCTGCAAACAGAAACATTTCCAAGCAGGGCAGAAATGTAAGATGGGAGAGGAACCATTAATGGGTAATATAACTCTATTTGGAAAGTTCATAGTGGGGCAAAGTTGTTGTACATTAATGAAAATAGATTAATGGAGGAGCAAAGTTCTTTCATGTCATTTCATGGTCATTGGAATGAGGAAACAAGGCACACTGTTGGATTGCTGTTCTTTCTTTATATATTGTGGTTATAATGTATGTGTGTAGCTCTGCCACTTTTTGCTTGTGTATGGTGTGCAAAAGTAGCACCTATGAGTAAGTGCCAAACTGTAACTGTATTTCATCTACTTCATAGATGCAGAACACCTGGTCCATTGGTCCAATTTGTCCTGCACAGCCTCACGGAGGAGCTCTCCCTGAAGAGAATATCCGTTGCTGTCTCCAATCTGAGATTAACAATAACTGTGGGGATTCCCATGTGTGCTGTTCCCCATCTCCAGTGGGCAATGGGTTTCCTATCTTGGTTCAGAGAAAGCTGCAGGAATGTGGATACAGGGAAACTTAGAAGAGGGGTCAGTCTTCCCAGCACTGGTCAATTCACTTTTGAGCAGCACCTATGAATCCAAGGACTTGGTCAGAACTGGGGAAAATGTTTATGAGAGCCTGTGCCAAGCATGTGAGTCCATGCATTTCTCAGCATGGAGAAGTCTGTGAAAGGTGGGTTGATGATGTTAGTGGCTGTGGCCACACCCACAGATTGTCACATGATTCAATGAGGAAGAGTTAGAGGCTCCAACAGAGGATGATTCTCAGGCCCTGCCACAGCCTGTGGCACAACAGGTCCTGACTCTATGAAGGACTCTCAGGAAGACCTCAGGAAGAAGGAGAGTCTTTTTCTGATAAGGAGGACAAATGTTCCCAATCCTGGGGAGCAATGGTGCTAAAGGTGGTGAGCTCAGATGAAGTTCCAGGATGCAGAAGAGATGCATGTGGGAGGACAGCAGAGTCTCATGAGTAGAGGGCCCTCCTTATGAGGCAGCCTCTCTGCAATCACAGTGAATGTCTGCAGCTGGGCTTGAGTGGGGGCTCTTGTCAACTCCAGGATAACAAGCCCAGTAGAAGCTGTCAGACACGAAGTCTGTGTTTGACTTCCCTCTAGCCTGTGCACCCTGCAGTTTGAATTATATTGGCCTGGGAATGACTATTCTCTCTGCACAATCCCATTTTTCTATACTACCTGGCAATGACATTTCCCACTTCGGGCTTGGCTAGGACTGTCTGTGTGCTCTGGCTCAGCTTTTCGTTTGGCCTGCCTGCGGCTATTGAATCAGCAGCCTTAGCCCAGCCTTGGCACCCAGTGGGAAAATAGGCTACTGATGTCATCCTGACCATGGAAGGCTGCAATCCAGCTCCCTACCATGGCTATGTTCTTCACCCCAATCTGCTTGCCTGTGCTTGTGGGTCACCCAAGGAACCTGCCCTGGCTGTGTGAAGCTCAGGCAATTTCAAGCATTCAGAGGAATCATCTGTTGGAACTTTTTGGAAAGATCAGAGCGGGTCCTGTTTTGCAGCAGCTTGAACTGACCTGCTTTGGGCAGCACCATGGCTGGAGGAATAGATGAAGGCAGAAGCTGGTGCTGAAATGGTTTAGTATGATTTTTTGGCTCTAGATGATGGAGGGATGACCATTTGGCCCCCAGCTTATGTGGCAAAATGTATTGGGTGAGAAAGTAGGAAGTATAAGTCAAGCTTGTCTGTGACTTCTTGAGTTATGCAGAGGGAAATGCAAGAAAGGTTATGGTGAAAAAAGACAGCTACACAGGATCATCAGGGTGCCAGTTAGATATTACTGTACTCATTCTAAAACATCCAGATAATTGTACCGCAACTGGTTTTGAAATTAGCCTTTTGCTACAGAGGGTTTTTATGACAGTCATCCTGCATTCCCTTTTTTCCTCCATCAGCAGCAAGCTTCTTCCTAACCTGCTTATATTGATTTGCTGTGTCTTGATCATGGATTGTCACTTTACTCTTCACATTTGTAGAGAGATAAAAGTAATAACTTTCTTAAGGATCGGCTTGTCTAAGAATTTTATTTTCTGCATCTGGGTTTTGTCATCCCTTGCTAATGTGCCCCAATCCATACCAAAACGCACTGCTGCAATAGTTCAATGGATTTATGCCTTCGGTTGGCTATACTGTGTTTCCCTGTACATGCTTTAGTTGTGAATTAGGTTGCCAGTGCCTTTTGATCCTAATAATACAGCTAACATGCTCTAAAACAGGCTGTGTGACTGTTTCTATGTAACTTTCTGCATTTTAAAAATGCATGCTGTTTGCATGCCAGTTAGATACAACATATGGAATGCATTCCCCAGAGAGATCTGCCTGTCGCCATCATTATATGCTTTTCGGTGCCAGGTCAAGACCTTTTTATTTAACCAATATTTTAATGTTAATTGATTTTAATTGAATATTTAACTTATTTTAACTATTCTATTTTATGTATTCAGTCGTGGTATAGGTAATTTATTTTGTTTAGGATTTAGATTATATTGTAAGCTGTCTGGAGACGACAGTGATAGATGGCCTATAAATGCCCTAAATAAGTAAATAAAATTAAATTATGTTCTTGGCTCCAAAAAGCAACTCATTGTACCCTAGAGCAGTGGTGGCGAACCTGGGACGCATGTACCGCAGCAGGAACGCAGAGCCCTCTCTGTCGGCACACATCCCGAGTCACCCCAGCATCGCCCAGCAGCTGAGCATCAGATAACAGAGCACATGCTCGGAAAGGAGTAGTGGTGCCTGGTGATGATGTCACGAGCTGCGCCTCATGAACTGTGACTCGTCTGCGCTTTCGCATGGCCAGTCAGTGAGCTGCCAAGGAGATATATATACATATATATGCTTGGACTGGCTGAGAGTTGTTTTTTTCTAAACTAAAACCTCAGTTTTCAGGTTTTATTGCAGTGTTGGCACTTTGCGATAAATAAGTGGATTTTGGGTTGCAGTTTGGGCACTCGGTCTCTAAAAGGTTCACCATCAGTGGGTTATGGTTAGAAAAAATGAGGTGTCCTGGCATGATTTTGATGGTTGGAACGTGTTTAGAACAGGCTGAAATGATGAGCTGTGCAGAAAAAGCTACTCAAGGAAGGCTTTTTCAAAATCGCCCTCTTTTCAATTGAGCTTTAGCAATACAACAAATTTAAATGGGAACAATACAACAAATTTAAATATTTTAAAACATTTCATAAACCCTAACATTTGTATCCACACTAGACAGCTTACATCCCAGCCCATTCAGTCCTGCTACCATATAAAAATGGTACTCACCATTAACAGGAACAACTTTTTACTGACTAAAATGGCAAAGGCAGAGAGTAAATTTATAGCAAGATGTGCTACATCATAAGACAACTTGATTTATTAGAATCTATACAAGCAGCAGCCTTACAATAAGGCAGTGAATCCAATAGGAGGATGACAGTCCAATGGGAGGTTTGACTTCCTGGTGTCTGGTGTGCTGGCACAGATTTTGAGTAGAACCAGCTCATGGACTTCTCTAATACAGGACATGATTTGCGCATTAAAAATGCTAAGGAATTTTGCATACAATATGATTTGTGCAAATTGGCATCTTAAGGTAGATTGTTCACCCCTTCTTCCAGTGGGAAGGATGTGGTGTCAATGAAGCTGATGGATGGAAAAATTCCACTATATCTCCAGTAAAAAATAAGTGGGCATACCTTTCCCTATTAACCATGATGGGGCTGCAGTCTGGATATGCCAGCATGGCAAGCCAAATTAATCTGTGGACTTGAAGTTTCCTCTCCAATCTCTAAATGAATCTGCTGGAGAGGTGATCTGGAGTTTCAGAACTGGAAATTGTTTGAGCCAGCACTTCTTTTGAGGCCAGAGTCCCTTTGTCCAGCTCCGTTTGGTTCAGCACTTCCTAGAAAGGTTGATCTGATTACAGTGGTCCATGCCCTGGTTACTCCTTACCTGGACTACTGCAATGTACTGTTTGTTGGCTTCCTTTGAAAAATGTTTGAAAGCTAGTACCAAATGCAGAAGCCAGACATATGCCTGCGTGGCAAGAGCTTTAGAGAGTGTATATCACTGGCCTTCAGCCAATGATACAGGCTTCTGGTTTGTTTCAGAGCCCAATTCAAGATTCTGGTCTTTACCTACAAAACTCAGATTGGCTTGAGGCCAAAGTATCTAAATAACCATCACCTACCATATAAACCTCTCCTTAATTGCCAAGTTTCATCAGAGGCTCTGTAGTCTTTCCTACAATCAAGAGAATCAAGGTTGGTGGTGATACCAAAGAAAGTGTCTTCTGTCACACCACACTGGTTGTGGAACTCCCTTCCCCTAGTTGGTTCCATTCCTACTGTGGTTTAAACAGGCAGTAAAAATTGCATCAGGGACTGTGGGTGGTGCAGTGGTTTAAACAGCTGAGCTGCTGGGCTGGTTGATCGAAAGGTTGACAGTTCAAATCTGCAGACGGGGTGAGCTCCTGTGCTTTGTCCCAGCTCCTGCCAACCTTGCAGTTCGAAAGCATGCAAATGCAAGTAGATAAATAGGTACCACTTTGTTGGGAAGGTAACATTGTTCTGTGCACTTCGGTGTTTAGTCATGCTGGCCACATGACCATGGAAACTGTCTGTGGACAAATACCGGCTCCCTCGACTAGGAAATGGAGATGAGCACCGCCCCCTAGAGTCAGACATGTCTGGACTTTAATGTCATGGAGAAACCTTTACCTAAAAATTGCATCACTTCATCAGGTTTTTGCTGAGTCTTACTATCAGTTTGGTTATTTAAATAATTTCTTTGTTAAGTACTCTATTGCAATATTTTCCATTAGTTTGAGTGCCTTGGTGGGCAGAACATCAGTTTATAAATACTTTAAGTGGACATTCTTCATCATGGGGTCTTCAAGACAGGATGAAATGGCCCAAGCAGCAAAGCAAGGACCTGGTCTTGTAGGATGCTCAGCAGTTATGGAATGACCTTTGCTGAGATGTGCATCTCTTTATGCACATATTTTAATTGATTTGACATGTGCCTTTATTTTTAATCTCGGCTGACCTGTTTAGCTTGGTCTTTTGTAAAATATATATTTTCACTGCTCTGCTTATTTTTGCCATCTTGTTCTCTGTTGCTTATTGATTTAAATTCATGTTGCTTTTTCATTTGTGTGTTTTGAGTTTGTATTCCCTAAGAGGGATGTACATTAAAAAAAATCATTGAAAAATATTTACTCTGGGTATTGCTGGCAAGAGAAAAAAAAGTCTGGCCACTACTTTTAGGTTTTAGGATGGTCATTTGGGACAAGGCATTGCTATAGTGACTCTCTGGGCTCAGACAGTTCTATGAAGGACAGATTCATGCACTCTCTATTGCTGTGGTATTGCATCCCACACCAAGTTTGGTCTGTTCCCTCATAAGCAGGTTTCCCTCACTCCTCCCAGACATAGAAGTGAGGTCTGCTACTGCTGGCACAATCTTCAGGTGGGGGTTAAAAGCAGCAGTTATTTGAAACACTGCAAGTAGGGGAAAAGATTGCCTCAATCAGCCTGGAACAAGATTATCTCCTAACTTTAATGGACTGAGAAAGGAGGGTGTTCTTTGTGATGTTCAGCTTTTATGCTTGCCTGCTGTACTAGTTCTTTGCACCAAAGCAAAATGAGACTTCTCTTTCACTGAACACTGTCAGTGCTACTTTTTAGGTTTGCAGCAGTGTGTGTGTGTGTGTGTGTGTGTTGCTTCATGAGTCCAAGCCACTCTTACCTTCTTGGCCATCCTCTTCCTATATATTGTTTTTCCTAGGGTGTAAAGCACTATTCTCTTATGTTTCTCTCCTGAGATACAGGAATGACTAGCTAATTGTTCTTACCAGGTTAGCTAGCAACAGAGTTGCTCACTGTGAAGCACGTGTCAGGGTTCAAGTAGGTTTGGGATAAAAAAGCATAGTTTCCTTCAAGCAAAGGCTAGGCAAAGGAGTCCAAACCTTTGCATATTAATTTATCAGAATAGATTTGTGTATTAGATCATTTGGACAGAATGTTGTTCTTAGGAATGGCTTGGGAATGCTGTGAACTATAGGATGCTTTTATTATCCTACACATGCATAGGATTGTGTCCTTATAGGTGAAAGAGGCAAAAGGCCCTGGATATTACCCTCTGGTACTACTACATTCACTGCAGGACTTCTTGTATGGGGCTCCAGGCTAGAGAAGGCTTCTCTAGGCACTACCTTACTTGTATATACCATTTGTTTCGATCTATGTTGCAAACCTACTCTATTTTGCTGGCTCAGCCAGAGGGGTGGGAGAAAATTTTCCTAGCTAACCAGTAGGGCGGTTTAAAAATGAAAATGAACTAAAGTACAGACTCTGGCCTGGCTCCACTGGCCTGCAAAGGTGGATACTGGCTCACCACCTGTTCCATTCAGATCCCTCCGTTCATTGCCTGTGATCACCAAGTTTTACCTGCCCAGGGTAAAAGTCCTAGCCCTGTTCTCTGGAGGCCAGTATTTTTGAAATTAAAATTGGGCAGTCTGAATCTGAAGGCAGCAAACATACAGAATATGAAGGGTGTGGTGAAACAAAACAGGGCAAATACTGTAGATACTGGTTCACCTGTTTTACATATAAGTTAAATAAGTGGCTAAGAAGACATATTAATTTCCCACTTCGTTCCTAACTTATCCATTCCCAAGGGAGTGAGAATATCACTTGGGGATAAGAGGAAAGAAATACTAGTTATTTAATCAATTTATAGACTGTTTGACTATCTAAAAAGACATCTTGAAGTGGTTTCCAGTTTGAAAGCTTAAATACAAAACTGCCACAATTTAAATATTTAAGAACAGAAAATAAAAGCAAGCAAGCACCCTCTCCTCATTATAATATTTTAAATAGGAGATCTAAAAATCAACAAATGGGGTAATACAATCAGGTGTTTTTTAGGCAATTTGGTTACCCTCCTGCTTCCAGTTTTTTGTCACAGAGTTAAGATCTGCTCTTTGCATTACAAGCTCTGCTGCCTTCCCGTAGTTGCTGCTACATAACATCTAGGTAGCACTGTAGCATAACACAATTACACTAGCGAGAATTTTGAAAAATACCATATTTTCTCTAACACCCCATCCCCAGCACATGTACATGAAAGAGTGCTTAAAAAATGGAAGCCAAACTGCATGTAGAGGGAGGTCATGACATTGTCTGAAGCACCTATAAAGGACCATAAGTGAAGAATGACAAATGCACAATAAAAGCCTTCTGTAAAAGACTGTCATTCAAGGAAGGCCTGGGGGAAAAGGCAAGTCTTTAACATGCACCTAAAACATGTCACGTTGTAACTCTAGCATCCTAATGTGCAGGCACTGAAAGCAGTAATGTTTCTGTGCCCACCTTGCATTAAAAGCCTGTGGAGGGCTCCTGTTGTGATGGGGATCATTGCCCAGTGACATCTCCAGAACCACAGAATAGCTTCCCCTGCAAATGCACATAGCCTGGCATGGATCCTGCCCCCACAGTGTCTGTCCATCCCTCACCATGCATTCATTTTAGCACTAATGAACATCTGCAAAGGGTTTTCTCCCTCACAGAGACAGACAGCTGTGAGCTACTGTGCTTTTTGAATGCAGACTGCTGCTGATTGCCATTGTGGGCTGCTTGTTTTAATGGATATAGAAATTTCCTCATCCTCTAATATATGTGAACATAATTGGCTGTTTTCTGACAATAGGCTTGGAATTTATTTTTTACATCTGTCTGAAATGTTAGTTTCTACTATTTTGCTGGTTATTTTCTTTCTTTCCCCAAGGCTTAATATGTTTCTCAATCTTTGCATAGTACAAGGTACTGTGAATCTACATAATGTGTAGAAAATCATTAAAATTTAAGCTGAAAAACTGGTTGCAGCATTGTAAAGTTCATTGAGAAAGGTTAATAAACAAAAGCTGTGCATTTGCTGTCCACAAGATTGCTATGTTTTACAGTTAATGTGCACCCAGTTTTCTTCATAACAGTGGAATCTAAACCCCCTGGAAAATAATTCGCATCTATTGGACTGCTTTTCAGAATGAATATTTCTCTTAGTCATAAATTTGGAGACAATGTTATGCAATCTTTTTGCTGCTTTTAGGCAGAGAAGGAAGTGATCCATATGAATTCGAAGACAAAATAGATTTTAACATTCTGCCTTTTTCAGCCTCCAAGCAGAGATGAGGGAGAAAGCACCCTCCGGGTGCAGCTGCAAATCTCTGAAATTGGCAGTCTGAGGCTATGAATTGAATTTAAATGAATCAATTTGACCCTTAAGAAACTCCATTTTGTGAGTGGGTGAAGATAATACCCTATTTCAAAAATAATGGTGTGTTTGTGCAATAAGACTAACATATACTTGTGCTCATGTGTATTTACATCCAGAGGCATACTTAATATACTCCTCTGCAGAGGACGTGAAAGCCTTAAAATCACCCAAAGAAAAGAGGGAGCCTAGGCAAGCTGCTTTTGAGCAGATTCCATTATACTAGTTAACCTGTGGGGGAGATAAGGAAATGCTTTCAAGTGGTGACTTGAGAAAGTGAGCTGCTCTTTTGTATTGTGTTGGCTGAGCTTGTTCCCTATTCCGGCACTTGGTTTTTCAATGGCTACTGCTCCATGTGCTTATTTTGCTGGTGTATGCCACAAGGATGTGGTATTCAAGCAGTATTTCTGCAAAACCAGTCTGCCTCTCTATTTCTTCATGCTACATTTATACAACTGGGGTCTGCTTTTCAGAATGCTTCAGGCTTGAAACACCTTTCTTCTCACTCTCTGGAATAAATTTCTGCTCTTCTAGACTTACACATTTGATTTATAGAGCACTATTTGCTGGACTAGCCATGAAAGATGTATATATCTAATGCCAGGTCTGCTAGCAACTACAGAAGCAACTTTCAATAACTCTTTTGAGGCTGACTCCCTGAAGGAACCTATATTGTGCCAAGAACTTAGAATGACTTATTAGTGAAGTTATGCCAGAGAGTGAAAGGGTTCTGGCTGAGCTGCAGGGCACAGAGTCTCAGGTTCAGACCCTGGCATTTCTGGGCAGTAAGTTAAGACTGCTGCTGAAAACCCTGCAGAGTCATTGCCAGCCTGTATAGGCCAGGGGTGGGCAACCTGTGGCCCTCCATATGTTGTGGCCTTCAATTGCCATCATACATACAGTAAGCATTGGCTCTGCTGGTTGGTCTTTGCTTATCATGACCATAAAACTCACTGGTGACTTTGGGTCTTGCACAGACTCAGCCCAACCTACCTCACAGGGTGGTTGTTGTGAGGCTAAGCCACTTCAGGTTCCCTACAAGAGGGGAAAAAGGCAGGATGGAAATGTAGATGCTGCTGCTGATGCCACGTCAGCATTGGCCATGCTGGCTAGGGCTAAAGGGAATTATAGTGGACAAAAAGACCTGGTCAGACAGTTCTGACCTGACCTGAATTGCAGTAAGGAAGCTTTCCACATTCCTGTTATTGTTCCTGTTCTGAGCTTTCTCAATTTTCTAAAGATGAATAGCGGTAATGTCTTGGGACACAGCATATCCTCAAGCATAGTGGCTAACAAACACTCTCATGCCTCTCAAGCTAGCATAATGCAGCCACAGCTGGGATGATGCTAGCTTGAGTCTGATAAAAAGATGGCACCCTAATTGGAGCAGCAAAAGGAATGCTTCAGCCATCTGGTGACAAAACTGGACAGTACCCAATTGAGTACCTCAGGGAAGGGAGCTTGTTTAGCACAGAGGGCTACATTAGGAACACACAATTAGCTGGAAGGCTGTAGTAAATTTTCATGTTTTATTTACACATAATTAACACAATTTGCATAGCATTTGTAAGGACATTGTGAATTCGGGCCACAGCTGGTGGACATGTTGCATGTCTTTTGTGGTGACATTTGAACCGTTCCCATTGTGCAATTAGCGGCAACAGATTCTAGGAGGTCTCTCTCGCAGATTATTTTCAGTGAATGCAGATTAGCATCACAGGTCTACTAACCCTATAGGCCTGGGAGTCAGGAGTTGAAATCATAGCCGTGCTTTAAAAGAGAGTTAAATCTTGCATCGTGCCATGCTCATACTCATTAGTCTATTCAGAGAATGGTCGTGAATGGCCACTGCGTGTGCCCTGCTGCCAGCTAGCAACTGACTGTAAAGCTTCAGCAGACCCTGCTTATTCCAAGGCAGGCGTTCTCAGCATGAAGGAGACATGACGTTCTTCAGCATTGCCTCAGGGCTAGCAAGAGATAATAATTTTATAAATGTTTACTTCTTCAAAAGGAAAGAGGGTAAGAGCAGTAACAAAAGACAGTGGTTACATCATCCTGATTCTTCTTCTAGTCCAAGAGAGTTGACCCTCAGGCCGAAGGAACAAATCCAGCTCACCTCTGGAGAGCCAGAGCTGGATCCTCTGGAGTTCCTCAAATGGTGAGATTAGCTTCTTGAAGCCCCAAACATCCTGCCCGCCACTGCTGATGGGTTGATGGTGGTGGTAGTGGTGGCGGCAGCGGCTGCTGATTCTCCCTACGCCCTCCCTCTGTGTGTCTATATCCTAGTCTAAAAGCTTGAAAATCCTCTCCTAAGGCTTAGTTACTGATAGTATGCTGAAAATGCATGCTAATGGATTTGTTCCTACTTCTTTTGCCGTTGCCTGAGCAAGCTACTGGAATCTGGCACCCAAGTGTTTCTCCAAAGGAGAATTAGGCCCCTGCGCTGGAAGAAGTTTGACAGGGCTGTTGTTGCACCCAGTTATGGGTTTGGAAGCTGGCTGTCATTGCACTTACAAAAATAAACTTACAAAGGCAAAGCCTTCTGGGAACAGAGATGCCTCCCACCAACTGGCAAGAGGCATCCAGAGAGGTGCTAGTTGCGTGCCATGGGTTCAAGTGTTCCACAATATTGGTGGAGCCCTTGAGTAGGCTTTCTTTCATTACTAGCATTGGTGCCTCCACCCTACATAGGGCAGAGTCTACCCTTTGCTTCTGGACTTGGTGAACAAGCAGAAGGCAATCCTCTGGTTTCTCCTGGAGACAACTCATTTGAATGGTTCAAGATAATCAGCACTGAATTGAGATGTGTTTACAAGCAAATTGACAGCCAATGCACATTGTGTGATAGGTCTAATATATAACCTGTACAGGGCATGTGCCCACTAATGGCCAAGCACCCACTATTTGCTGCTGCATGTTGTATCTGCTGCAGATTCTGGAGACTCTTCAAAGGTAACTCCATGTACAGCTTGTGTCAATAATCCAGTCTTGGTATAATTAAGACATAGCCAGGTCTGGCTTCATTAATAGGTTCAATTGGCACACCACCGAAGGTGGCCAGAGGTGTTCCTGGATAGTCATCCAGGAGCACCCTGAATTTAAATCAGGTTAAATCATTGTACCAGCATCTGTGCCTCTTCTGATCAGGAGAGACCGAATCGTCCAGCCCAAAGCTACCTCTGATGAGTATTGGATAAAAAATTGAAATTCCAATCTAGTCCCAATTTGGTCTCCTGGGGTTCCCCAAAGGCCCTACCCCAATTTCAATCCATTTTATTCCTTTGGTTTCGGAGTTGATTTTTTTCTTATACTTATATCCCATCTTTTCTCCAAGGAGCCCAAGGTGGCACATATAATCTTCATCCTCCATGTTATCCACACAGCATTCCTGTGCAGTAGGTTATGCAAAGTCACCTAGAGAACTTCACGGCTGACTGGAGACTAGAACCCAGTTCTCCTGAGTCCCAGTCTAGCATTCTTAATCACTCAATTGCACTGGCCCTTATCTCAGCATTCGGTCATCTGAACTATCTCAACACCTTGTCCCAAAAGAGAACACTTGTAAGTTGGCAATGGTTGCTAAAATAAATTAAACATGATATAAAACTCTGGTGCAATAGACACTACGAAGTTGCTACAAGGAGAGAGTTTGACTCATCCAGATGGGCACAGTCAGTAATTTTATCCACAAAAATATTAAGAAGACTCCTTTACAAATATTTATCACCCATCCTCGTGGATTGAAGTCTGTATAAAAACTGCTAATGCTTGCTGGCTTATCCTTGAGATTTTTTCCCCTGTCAATTGCAACGACTTTAGTAGATAACCTCCCCACCCCAACCCAGCAGTTATAAAGTGGTAGTTTCCATACTGAAAAAGAAGCATTATTCAAACAGAACTTTGTTAGCAATTCTCTATGCATTAAGCCTCATTACTATCGACAGTGAGGGTATAACAGAAAATCAGTTATCTAAATTAAATTGCAAATTAAGCTCATTATGAAATGTTTTATGGTAATGTGATAGTGTATTTTAGTCTCTTATCACAATGTCAGTGGTAGGTTGTGGACAAAATTGAGCCCAGGTTTCTACTGCAGGCCTTAAATGCCAGAATCATGCTTTGTAGTTAAAGCATAGAAAGCATAGAAAACCTAAATAGCCTTTTGAAAAAAATAAAACCTTACTGAACTTGAAAGATTTCTGGCTTTATTGATACCACAGGGTATATTTAATTAGCATTTATCAGTACTCCACCATTAGTTCAGGAAGGATAATGCTCCAAGACACATTGTGGAATATTACAGGAAGAATATGTTTGATAATCGTGTGAAGCTTTCCAATACAGACAACTTGTATGTGCTGGGTATGGCTGCACTGGGCACTGGGCTTGCACAATGCAAAGCATGAAGCACAACAGCATGTAGTGGAACCATATCTCAAAGCACTTTAAAGCTTACTGCCTGGTATTCATCTATAATTCCACTGAATTCCACTGAATGAATGTGACTTAAGTGACTTAAGTCCACCCAACATTGGCTGGACCGTGTTAATTTTCTCATGCAGTCACTGCTTGATTCAATTTGAATGCTGATTTACCTTAGTTTAGAACCTAATGCATGCCCCCTAGAAATTGGAAGTCAAACATTAGGTTCGATGAGTTATAGCACCTTTCCTAAATCACAATGAAACTCATGCACATGTTTAAATTTACTGGAAGATAAAAGCACACTCATAGTTGATGAAGTAATGATGGCTAGCCATGTTTGTGGCTTGAAGAAAGAATGTCTGAAGTTTGGTCTTGTTAGACATTATATTAAACAGCCCTGGGGTGCTTTCAAATCTACCATCGTATCTGTAAATCTGACTTACAGAAATATCCAGAATTCCCATGTTGTTGATCAACAGTAATTCTCTTTTTCACACTGGATTACTGCAAGAAACTTCAATATGATGCACTTGCTAACAGCTTGGAAGCTTAATTTGCTGAAAAGAATGTTAATATTAATGGAGAAAGTCCTCTCTGATCATCTTCACTGCAATCCTATGACCAATTAGACCTATTCAATGAGAGTTACTCCCAAGAAAGTGGTCATAGGACTGTTGCAATTTTTCAGTATTTATAATCTTTCAAGTCACAGACATTTATTTAGTTTTGATTTATAGCAACCTACATTACCTGAACGCATCCATCTGAAGAGACTAGATTTCCTCTTATGTCTAGCCACAATCTCACCTTGCCATAATCACATGAATCAAACACAAATGCATTAAATATACCATTTCCAAACCAAATGGATGTTATTTTGGATAACAAGGAAAGTAGGACAGGGTTTTTATTGGCTTTCTCCAACTATAGAATCTCATTTGTTGGAGATATGCCTAATTTTAGTTTTAGAAATTAGTGTGATTCTAAGCATGTACCTTTCTGATTGTATAAATAACTAAACAAGGGAAAATTAACTTAAAGTTCAATATACTGTACAATTCCCCATATCATTTGTTTCAAATGGAGGTGTGGGGCAGAATGGGAAAACATAATCAAAGGAATCACTGTTAAATGGCAAACCCAGTGTGAACCCGTCCAGTGAATATTATGCTGAATGTAATTTATAAAGCCTGTGTTCAGATCAGCTGGGACATGCTGCTACCTCAGTAAATCTGTATAGATTTATTGTTATTCATTCATTCTATCCTGCCCTTCCTTGTAATTGGCACCCAGGGTGGTTCACAACAATACATAAAACCATTTAGTTAGGCACGTGACATAAAAGTGCAATTGAAACCCCGCAAATTTATAGCCCAAAGAATATCACAAAGGAGTATCACACCACTTCATTTTTCAGCAGTGCTAACCACCAGAGGCCCCGTCAAACAGAAATGTTTTCAAATGTCACCCAAAAGTGTTCATGGTGTTCCATGAATGTACTTCATTTCCTTTTCTTGAGAATCAAGTTCTGTTTGTTGACTGCTATTTATTTTCAAAGCTGTATTTTTCCTAATAGGAAATGGGAAGTTGTTTTAAAAGAAAAAATGATTTGTAAAGATACTAAATTGTGTGCCAGGTTCTAGATGTGCAGAACATATCCCCATAGAGATGATATATGAGTCTCTATGAATGTTCACTGAAGGCAGGTATGTGATCATATCTGTAGGCAGCTGTGTCTGACAACTGCACATTTAGTGTTGGTGTGAAAGGAGTTCTACCTGCATGCAATTTTTCTCCACTGTGGATCCCAGATTTCCTAGTGCTCCCAATCTGGTTAAAGAGCAATAGGCATGTCCAGCTGTTTGCATGCAAGGGTCCTTCCAGGCTTGCGCTGCAGATGTGGCCATGTGAATCTATGTCAGACGTGGCTGCTTGGCATGATCCTAGTTTCCCTTCATTTCTTCACTTGAGTGAGTGAGAGTATCTGTTTGAACATCTTGGATTAATACCTCTTATGAAGCACACTTTAAGATCAGCTTCAAATGATGCTTTTGATTTTGTTTTGCTCTGTTTTGTATAGAGGGTAATTCTAGAGTGCAAGATATTCACATCTTGGTTCTAATTTGAATTGAACTTGAATGTGTATTTGTAGGTGCTTGTCTCTTTAAAATATTTTCAAGATGCAAAGAGAAATGGGTCTCAAAATGGATGAAGATGGGCCTTTGAATGAGCTGAATGAGCTAGATTATCAATACTTCTGGTTAAGCACATCTTTCCTTAATATGCTTTGCTTAAATCTGCCTCTTTGTCTCCAGCACAGCTATCCAAATAAACATGTTAATAACATAAAATATCAAATATGTTGGTTTCTAAGCTCATGGATATGTTGTTCTTTTCTTACAATATTTTGACATTGACTGCCTGAAATGGAAGAAAAAACTTGCCTTCCGGACTTTAAGATTCTAAAAGGGTTATTGTAACTTGGCCATACATGAATTTCTAATGCTAAAAACTAGCATACTAAATTCTAAATGTATCACACTGAATTGCAATGTTAATGGTTCCATAATGAGTAAGCTAAATTATCTATTGAATAGTGCACCACTTGACAACTGACCATCCCTGATATATGCAGTTTTTTCATTATATAACAACAACAACAACTTAACAACTTAATAACTTCTGGGAAGTTAGCAACAATTGGAACCTCAAACTGCAACATCATTAAAAATAAAACATTTGGCTGGTCTGAAGTTATCAGAAATTATTACAGTTAGTTTAAATCTTTCTACGTGACACACACTGGTTTGATTCACTTTTTATAACAAAGGAGACCATTTAAATGTGTGGTCTGTCATTCTGCAGTCTGAAGCAATTCCATCTAGTGAGGACACCCAAGTGAGAGAATCTTAATTCACGTAACTTGGCCCTGTGAATCATCATTGCTCTTTCTGCTTCTTTGGGCCTGAACCTGTTCTTTCCCTCATTCATAAGATTAGAAGCTCATCCATTCTTTCATGGGATACTTAATAAATTAATTAGACTACTTATGACCAGAATACTCTTCCAGCTCAAATAAATAGTATTTATTCTTTTTATAGAAAAATATGGTGACTAAGTTTGCATGGTCAGGGAATGAAAATAAGAAACTAGCATATTTTCCTGCATTGTGAATGCTGCTTGTAGGCTGTAATTATCTGGAATGCAACTTGTGAGTGGACCTGGCTAGAGCCAGGGGTCAGACTAGATGGCCTGGGAGACCCCTTCTGACTCTGTTTCTATGTTTTGTTGTGCACCTCAGGAGGCTGGATGAGGTGCAAACCATGCTGGAACCCACGGCTTGTTCTAGGGCTGTGGTGTGGTTTGCAAAATCACTCTACACCAGACCCTCACCAGATTCTGATGATGGATTAGCCCAGGCTTGGAGATGGCAATTATGGTAATGCAGTCAGGTGTATGGCTAGTAAAACAAGCTACTTGGTTTATTTTCCTTCCCGATTGTGCAAACCCACTCACTGTAGAGTCGCAATAGTAATTTCTTGCTACCCTCATCTAATGCACTGTCCAAGGTACTACCAGTGAACAACTCTAGGAAAAAGCAAGGCTGAACCGATTCTCATCCTGTGCCAAAAAGGAATAATTTAAACAAGGCTCTAATGGGCTGATTTTAATCTTTTCTCTGTCACCTAGTAAGTAATGTTGCAAGCACGGTGACATGCACCGTTTTTATTACCCTCCAAGCACCTCTGCTATATGTGGCTGTTAATGGCCCTGTCGTGAACAATATCCCTGAAAAAGAAGCTGGCAGTGACTGTTCGGAGTCACGAGGAACTTCCACAACAGGATTATTAAACAATTAGTCTTGATAGGTCATATTTTCCTGAGCCATTAATGTATGCCCCAAGTGCGTTGTGAGACAGACAGCAATAATAGCTTCAGTGACACTGAAATATATAACATGTATGCAAGTGCTCATCAAGTGAGGCTATTTAGTTGTTGAAAGCTGAACATTGCAAGGTTTGTGAAACTTAACATGAAGTAATGAGGTGGCTAAGGTCAAGCCAGATATGCTGTAAGGGTCCTGTGACTGGAACTCAAAACATCAATTTGTTTTACAAAAATTAACTGCTGGGCCCCTTGATCTAGATTTTGTCCATGTGTTCAACCCTCCTTCATCTGTGCTGCTATCACTTTGAAGATATCTAAAATAGCCTCATACTTGGATCAGCTTCCCCAGTCCCCATATATTAATATAAAAGATATTTATTTTAAACGGCTTTATCAATGGTATATGGCTCCCTACTGGTTAAGCTGAGAATTCAGAAAATTATGATGTATATTGGAGGTGTGGAGTGTGGAGGGCTGATTTTATTCTTATTTAGTAGCAATATTTGACTATCTATCTTTTCTAGAATAAAATTGTGGATGTAATGTCTGCCATAATTCATTAGTGATTTTATTAACTCTATTAGTAGTTTTACTGGGGCTCATTAATGATTCAAAGAAGAAAGAGGTTATGTAGAATTTGTTAGCAGCAGCTACATTTTGGGATCTCAAACGTGGGGAACATATATGAGCTGCCAGTCTTTATAGTCTCCCCAAACTTTAGGAACCTGTGGGCACATTTGGGAATTTAAGAAAATGCTGAGGACCCTACCACAAAATGCCTAACCAATGGATTGCCTTTTTGGCTTCTATTTGTCATGTCTATGGATCTTGGCTATAAATATTTAGAAAACATCACTTTTTAATGTCTACCACAACACAACAACTTCTCTTTAATAAGGGATTGCTTAATTTATCTGATTGCTGGTGGTAAAATACAGCTAATCTTCATTTAAACATATGTTTTGACAATGTCCAGTAGATGGTGGTTGAGGCCCCATCAGTGAGGGTGTTCAAAGATAGGCTGGACATTCACATGGTGGGCATGTTGTGAGTGGAGCTGGCTGGAGCCAGGGGTCAGACTAGATGGCCTGGGATACCCCTTCTGACTCGCTCTGTTTCTATGTTTTTTTTTTTTTTTGGAATGCGATTACTGTACAGATAAATCTTGTGCTGGAACAGTCTTCCTTATTCACTGATGTGCACAGGAATGCTTCATGGAAATTAATAAATGGTCAGGAAATGGATTCCTGCACCCTTTTGACAGCTATGACTTTTTATTTAAACGTCATTTTAATTGTTAACATTATTTATTGATTTTATATCTTTGGCCAGGACACCTCCAATTATATTGTTATTATATTGTTTTTATATGGTTGATATGTATTTATTTATTGTTGTGAGCCGCCCCAAGGCTTCGGTGAATGGGGTGGCATAGAAGCTCACTAAATAAAATAAATTTTATTTATTTTAAATAAATAAGGCTATGGAATGTGCTCCCCAGAGAGGTCTGCCTGGCACCGTCATTATATGTTTTTCGGCGCCAGGTTAAGACCTTTTTATTTGATCAATATTTTAATATGTTTTAATATTGAATTTTATTATTGTATTTTATTAACTTGCAGCCAGAGTAGGCCATCAATTTATTTATGCTGTTAGCTGTCCAGAGATGTTAGTAATTGGATGGCATACAAATTTTATAAATTAATGAATAAATAAATAAATAAATGACGTATAATGCAACAGGCTGAGGGCTTTATAATGTTTTCAGTATTTGAATGGGTGGCACATGGACAACTACGTTCAAATGCATATTTGATAATCTAGTCTGCTTTTGTTGAAGGCTATGTACAATTGCTAAAATATGTATTTTATACATATACACACATGTATCTTTAAAAAACCCATTAAAATCAAACAAATACCAAGATGTTCACAGGCGTCATGCTGGGGACCTTTCCATGGATGCCATGGGAAGTCTGCATGGGTGCTGTGGGCAATGTGTTGGAGATCCCTTCTTTGCAAAATGTTGGTCTAGCTATGCAAAGTGGTAGAGATGGCAAAATAAGGACCCTTGAGAAACAGTAGACAAATAAACATCTTTTGCAGTATTTATCAATTCAATAAAATATAATTTAGGCAGAACTGGAGCAGACAACTTCAAGGGTTCCAAGGACCAATTTGTTCCTTTCTTGGATTCCTTGAGCAGCCATCATACTGCCAGATGTTATGATAGCAAAGAATTGGTGGTTTGCTGCTGAATGTTGATGGTAAGCCACTTTGGAATAGGCAGGTTGTTCTGAAGCTAAGTTTGGCATTTTTATTGTTTTGTAGCAATTTGCTGCTGAGATTAGGCAACAAACTGATGCTTTTTTGGCTACTGCAAATGTGCAATGGCATGGGGGCACTGGGGCAAGGAGGGCTCCATGCTTCTGGTTCCCAGTTGAGCCACCATATTTATCTTCTTATTGTCCTGATCCACTTCCTGTGAATCCTCTCTTCCTGCCATTCTCCATTTCTGTTCATGGTATGTAAAGCATAGCTAGAGGAGCTGGCAGCACTGGTGGCTACTTTTCTTCTGTGTCCTAGAACCTACTTAGTTCTCCAGACAGCTTTCTCCATAATGGCTAATTCCTCCATTTAGAAGTCGCTACCATAAGAATAGGGACTGCTGGTGGCACAGTGGTTTAAACCACTGTGCTGCTGGGCTGGTAGATCGAAAGGTTGCCGGTTCGAATCTGCACAACGGGATGAGTTCCCATTGCTCCATCCCAGCTCCTGCCAACCTTGCAGTTCGAAAGCATGCAAATGCAAGTAGATAAAAAGGTACCATTTCGGTGGGCAGGTAACAGTGTTCCTTGCACTTCGGTGTTAAGTCATGCCGGCCACATGACCATGGAGACTGTCTGCGGACAAACGCTGGCTCCCTCAGCTAGGAAATGGAGATGAGCACCGCCCCCTAGAGTCAGGCATGACTGGACGTAATGTCAAGGGGAAACCTTTACCTTTACCTTTACCATAAGAATATTGGCTGGCACATTGACTTTTCACCCACCTTCCTGGGATGCCACCAGAAACATGGACACATTTCCTAGATTTCATTGTCTGAAATGTGTGGTTGGTGTTTCCTAATCCTGGCAACATACACTCCAGTTCTTGGTACAATGGAATGATGAGTGAGGAAAACCACACTGGAGCTGATGCTACTTTCAAGGGCCTTTTTGTAAGCTGAGCTCATTTCAGCTCAATCGAAAGTGTTTCTGTTCATTTCTAAATTGATTTTTAAAACATGCTTTTGAGCTAATAGGTATGTTCAAAGTTTTGATTAAAAATTGTACTGGGAGCAATCACCTCTCTGTGTTAACTTTAATTTGGATCCAGCTCTTAGATGGGAACTGTATTGTAAGTCACCCAGAAGAACTAATTAGAAAGGTGATTTAAGAAGTTAATATATACATGACAAAATTCTCAGCTCTTTGTGTGAACCAGAGAGCCACTCTCAAGTACGGTTACTTCTGTGAAGGAGTGCTTTGCGGAACTTTATATTCCAGTCCTCAATAAAGAGAGGTAAATTTTAGTCTCATTGGTTCTGTAGGAGCATAAACACACAAAACTCTGCTGACTAATCCTTATCGTTTTGGAAAAAATGCTGCAAAGAACAACAACCTGCTGTGGGTGTCAGCCACTGTAGCCTGACTGGTGCCCAATTTGTCATCTTTTTGACACCAGCTTAAGGAAGCCCTCTTCTCTGATGCCTTTTAAGACTTACTTGCCCACCCAGGAGGTTGAGGAGGATCACCAGGTGTTTCTCACAGTCATTCCTTGCTATTCTTTGCTTTTGCCTGTTTTTAGCGGGTTTAAGCATTTTGATGATTGTCTGGTTTTCTGATATTTTATTGTATTTTTATTGTCTGTTTTTATGGACCATCGCAAACCAACCAGAGAGGTTCAGCTGTGGGGCAGTGTAGCAATGATATAAGAATAAATATAATCACTTTTACACTACTCCACAATTACATGAATCCCACTGATTTCAAAAGTGCTTATTAAGCAATAGTGCTGGTAAGTTGCATCTTTTCTGCTGTTCCCATCACAGCCTACCTTTGCTGCTCACTGCTGGAGCTGCGCTTGCCTGGAGAAGAGAATTTAGCAGTGGAATCCCAATCAATAACGTTAGGAAGTTTCTCATTAATCAATATTGCTGTTTGGCTTCTGGCACAGGCAACATTTTGTTAACTTAAATAGATTTAGATTATCATATATTTTTTCTGAGGGTTTGCAGCAAGACAGTTATGATGAAATTCAGAATTAAAATGCCATTATTATAAGGCTATCAAAGTTCAGTCATCATTAGTCACCATGGCTATGGAATGAAACAATTTTATGAAGAAATATCTACATAATTTATTATTAAAGCTAACATATCTTTAAATTATTCACAAGATTTTCATTGGCTGGATTTGTCTATGTCATTCAGTTTGAACTCCTCTTGAATTTGCAGAAATCCCTTAAAATGCCTCTACCTGCATTACACATTTTTCCACTACTGTAACACAGTGTTTCCTATAACCTATGGATTACGCATATAGCTGAACAACATTCACATTAAGAGAAATGTAGATTTCCCACATTGTTGATCTGAATTCTAAGAATAAAGCTAATGAAAGATTAGCTTATATTAAACTGGCTTTTGGATATGCTTGTTCAAAGAAATAATGGCAGCATGTCCTAGGAGTCATGGCAAATTTGCATGGAATTGATTTGAGAGCAGCATTTGCAAAAATGTGTAGCTGCAATGAGAGTCCTACCTCCATTTTTAGCAAGTAACAATGATCAGTTAAGATCAGAAAACTGGTGAGGCAAGCAAAGTTGGCTTCAGATGCTTGCCATTCATCTACACCTATACAGATGTATTTATTTTTATTTATTTTATGTACATAGTAGATTTATATCCTGCCTTTTCTTTTTTTAAAGAACTCAAGGCAGCTCACATCATTCTCCTCCTCCTGCTCTTATTCCTATCCCCACAACAACACCCCTGTGAGGTTGGTTGGACTGAAAGTCCGTGACTGGCTCAAAGTCAACCAGTTGGCTCCATGACTGAGGAAGAACTAGAACCCAGATTGCCTGAGTCTCAGACCCATGTTCTTCACTAACACTGACTTATGAAGATTCAGTTTTCTACAAATAGCAGTTTATCTGGTGAAGGTGTCCTCTGCAGAACATTAATCATTGTTGAAGGCAAGCATACATGAAAAGAACAATAGAATTATGGAAAAGGAGATTTATTTTATTTTTTTTATTTAGAAAATTTCTATGCCGCCCCATTCGCCGAAGCCTCGGGGCGGCTCACAAATAAATCAATTAAAATATTATACATTAACAATATAAAACAAGTTAACAATATAAAATAAGTCACCCTGGCCAAAGAATAAAATAAATAAATACTATTAACAGTTAAAATGACGTTTGAATAGAAAGGTCTTCGCCTGGCGCCAAAAAACAAATAACGACGGCGCCAGGCGGACCTCTCTGGGGAGCGCATTCCATAGATTGGGTGCTGCTGGAGAGAAAGCCCTCCTCCGAGTCCTTACCCTCCTAATTTCCTTCACGGAGGGTTCCCGGAGAAGGGCCTCTCCCGCAGATCTCAGGGGGCGGGTGGGCATATATGGACGTAAGCACTCCTTCAGGATGCTCTTATATATCTTCCTGCTTTCTTCCATTCTCTAATTTCCAAGGCAGGGAATAGCAGACTGGTAGGAGGAAAACATCTGTTTAGCCCATTGTTACTTTTGAAAGTAAAAAGAACAGCACTTCTACACAGTGGTCCAATGAATGGGAACACAGCTGTCAGCTCTAATTATTGATTGTGGATGATGGGACCTGGAATCAAACATATCCAGAGGCTACCCAGTTGGGGAAGGATAATCTAAACACATATTTAGCATTTTTTTCATTCTTAATCTAGATGCAGGGGAAGAGGGGGAAAGATCCTGACCTTTCTCCAGTCCATACTATCCTGATTCATGTTGGGGTATCTGTACCTACTCTAAATATGTGGAGGGAAAACATCACCATTAGATTTGAAGTAATCTCTGTTTTAGCCCTCAGAGAGCTAGGGAAGTTTACCTTTTGAGTAGAAGGAGAAAAAGAGGCTTTCAGGCTGCATTGGGATTTGCTGAGAAACAAGTTTGGGAAGACCTGTTTTATCCACTGTACTGTTACTTGAGGGAAGCATTATAACTAATGTTGAGCCTTTGGGAATTTGGCAGCTGACATGGTTAAAGAAATGGTGTTTTGAAATCATAGCAGGATGATGTGACTCTAAGAGGTCTCAGCAATTCAAGCTGCTAATGCTGAAAAAAAAAATCCATACCTGCCCTCTCATTTCCTTTCCTGTGGACCATCTGGCAATCAAGCCGGTTCTGGATGAGAAACCAGTGGTATACTTATTTTTCTTTCGAAAGGTGGGTTGATGGATTTTTGAATAGCATTGTCAAAATTCCCAGTATGGCAAATAATAAAAAAGATAGTCTGCTTATTAAAAGCTAAGCATCATTAACTTTTGATTCCATTAGATAATTCTTATGGAATAGCCTTAAAAATTCACAGCAGACTATCTTCCATGTTATAAATGTATTTAGTGCCTGCTTACTAGCATGGTTCTTGATATACTTGCATCTTATTAGTAATAGCTGTCAGGATGCTGTTTCTGGAAGTTACAGTAATGTGTTTACTGCTACATGTTTCTCCTTGACAACTAATAGATACTGACATTCTGTGACCTAGATGACGCAAGTAACTCTTCACATGAAATTCTCTTGTGTCTGTGGTAAGAACCTTAAAATCAATACGTTCTTTCATTGATCACTGACAGGTGCATATCTTTGAGTGTGAGAGACCTGAATGTGATTGGATTGGTTTAAATCTGAACTTTTCAACAATAAGTAAAGATTTGCTTGTGCTTAGGAAGGAAGAAATGTTTGGGCACTGGAGACTGACCTACTAAAGCTGCAGAAACTTGACAGTTAATTGATAATTTAGTGCTGGGTACAGGTGGATGTTTCCTTTTCCATGGAACTGATGAAAGAGGTAGATTTTCCAAAGAAAGCTAAAAAATGTAACTTTAAAACATTTCATGTTAACACTAATCCAATCATATGTTGGGAATTGACACAGACACACTCCTGCCTTTTTCAGCAGGAGGAAAAAGCAATATTTAAAAATGAGAAAGAGTGCTGTGAGTCAAATTGTTATATATCTCTGTGAGTTGTACACATGTATTTGGATGGAAGATACAGAGAAATTGAACTTTGATGGTTTAATGGTATAATCGAAGCCACCTTTCCCACCCTGGTGCCTTTCTGGTGTGTTATATTTCAATGCTTGGGGATTATGGGACTTCTAGTCCAACACACCTGGAGGCACCATGGTAGGAAGGCTAGTCCAAGCCAGAGCTGGGCAATCTGTGGGCTTCTAGATGTTTTGGCCAGCAAATCTAATCATCCTGTAGGGCATACCTAGCTGGCTGGTATTAGGCAGGAGCTGGCTAGTTACATCTGAAGCATCCACAGCAACAATAGGGCATCACCAATGGCTAAGGATTAAGCAATCACCCTCCAGAAGCCCTCAGCCCAGCTCTTAAGGTGACCCAGCCTCTCCAGTATACATGGAGACCACCTGCATTCAAATCAGACAGAAATTTCAATTCAATAAGATTGAATTGACTCTGCTACCTTGTTATCTGGTGTATAAAAGATGGCTCTGCCATGGTCCTGGGGTTGATTGTCACTTTGCTGTGAGTAAACTTATTAGTGAGAATAAAAATCTGATCCCTCACCCTTGTCATACTTAATTGGGTCAAGTATACCATGGTCTGGACTCCCCGAATCCAACAATCATTTCAACCATTTAGACTATTCCTGCATTTAGATATGTTTGGCTCTAATATAAGATTTCTCTTATATTTCTCTTCCTTCTATAAGATTTCTCTTAGTGCTCTCTTGATTCTGAATAACCTTTAGATGGAAGTTGTACTGATTGCAGTGAGACTTTCTTTCAAGAAGGCATGATTAGATGCAACTATGTGTCTTTTTTGGAATTAAATTTCATTATATTGACCAAGGTAGCAGTGCACAGGGTTGTAGCCCCAGTCAGGTTTGGCTGACTTATGGTGTTGAAATTTGGCTGCTACCTCCATATGTACATTTGAATTGAGATATGTGATGTTTATTCACAAATGAACTTTAAATGACATTTAATCTAGGTAGGAAAGTGCCTATTTCAAGAACAAAATCATTCATTTTTTACACTTTGAAGATACCACTGTATATATTTTCTCGGGAATACATTTTGCTTTCCCCCCTTCACCCCCAAATGCTTGTGTCTTATTTTTAAAGGTTAATGTAACCTTTAGAATGCAAAGAGACTTTAAGCTTATTTCTTGTATGCCTAATAGATTCATTAAACTAAAGCACAGGGAATGCTGTACTGTTCATATTTGCATACCTATCCCACGTATATCGCCTTGGTGTTCACCTCTCTTTCTTGTGAACAAATCAGTGTCCTGACGAATCCGCTTCTTTTGGCATCATATCACCAGTAGCAGACCTAGAGCAAACATTTAAAATTTGATTTTAAATCATATCACCATGATTAAATTACCTGAAAAGTACCACATTAAAAGCCATGCTGAATTACAGACAAATCTAAGAAGACATTGGGATTATGTGCATGGTTCTTAGTTACATTGAAAGGCAGTTTATGGCAGTGATTTGGAGTGCTGGGTGAGGGTTCAGGAGATGTGGATTATTGTCCCCAGTTGTCCATGAAGCTCACTAGATGATTTTGGGCCACTCACTGATACTTAGCTTAACCTCCCTCATGGCATTGTTGTAAGGATAAAACAGAAAGGAGACGGACCGTGTAAACTGCCTTGAGTTCCTTGCAAGAAGTGAAGGGTGGGGATATAAATGTAATAGTAATTATTACAGCAAGATTAATAGGCCAAATTCAAGGTGTGTTTAGAGTATGGGTGGAAATGGAAGCCCACAAGAAATTGTAATGTAATGGCAGAGAAGATAAGTCTGAAAATTCCATGTCACTGAGGATGCAAGCAGCTTAAGATTGGTTAGAGGAATCTGCAATTGACTCAAATGCGTTCAGTATCCAGCAATCTGACCTGTAGTTACTGCCATGGGATGGACCACTTTTGTATTTTACATAATTTATTTTACACAGGTTTAGATGTGGAAAAATAAATACAGATGAAAACAATGCACTCCCACAAAAGGCTAATGTGTGAAAATGCACATTTTTCAGGGATTTCTAATTTTTGGGCACACTTGGGAGTTTTGTGGAATGCAGATTTGCAGAAATGCATAGACATGTGACTGAGTGTCAAATGGAACAAAAGGCACCTGTCGATCTGTGAAACAGACAGGATGGGTTTTACAACTTTTGCTGTAGACAAGTTACCGGGCAGGCATGTCTGACTCTCTTATGAGACAGTGGGAATCCCTTGCCTCAGGTGAAAGACTGGGAAGAGTAGCTCCCTGCTGCTGGAGTGATGTTGAGGCTCTAGCAGGTACTCCAGGGGTCCTGCCAGCCCTGCTACCCATTGTGGTTGATGCCACAACTGGAGAGCAGATGACAGTCTCTCCAGCAAGTGGCCAGCCCCTGGCTTGCTCTAAGAACCCTCACCCATGGCAGGGAGACTGGCTCCTCGGAGTGACAGAATCAGAAATGCCTGGCTCTGAAGGGGTCCTTCTTCAGAGCCAGGCATAGCCTTGAAAGGGAGGTGCCTGAGGATCTCCCAAGACAACATTTTTGCAGAGCATCTGCTTTTCTCCTTGAGCAGAGATGGCAGAGGACAGGCAGATCCTCTGAAGGAGAAGTGGCCTGAGAGATCTCTTGCAGTACAGGTGATGTCCTTAGATGCCTCTCTAGGCAGTGCCTGCTCTGAAGCATGACACTGTTAGAGCTCCTCAGGTCAGACTCTGAAACTCTTTGAAGAGAAGTGCTGATTGTTTTCACTGGCCAGTGCAGCTATCCAGAGAAAGATAAGCAGATAGTGTGGGTGGACAGGCACACACACGGTCAAGTGTTGCTGTCACAATGGAAACCAAAGAGGACTCAGCGGAGGCTGGGAACGTGTGAGGCTTGTGCTACAATGGCAGGTGGTCGGTCAGGCTAGCTGGGTCCCTTGTTTAAAGGAACAGGAATAATGGAATGTACAAATGAGTTCTAAACCAGTTATGAAAATGAATGAATGTTGAAAGAAAGAGAATATTGCAGAATCCTATTTAAAAACTCTACGTGTACATACTTTCAGGAGTAATTCCTAAGTTACTTATCCACTGCTGGGCACAGTCTGACAACAACATTGTTGATCACAGGTGGCCAGGCAGGTGCTTTGTATTATCACATCAGTGAAGTTGGACACTAATATTCATCTGTTATCCAACAATAAGAACATTTTCTATTGTTCTTGGATTGAAGTGGAAATCTAAATGCCCTCTATCAAACATTGCTTAATACATTTTTATGTGAAAGCCTCAAGGTAATATTTTATGGTTTGCAAAACGATGGAGCTTATAGTTTTGCACTTTGACACCCACATACATGACACAATTTAAAACTGTTGTGTCAGAATGGGCTTTCACCAATTCTACAGATAATTTTATATCCATATATTTTATAATATTCTGAAAAGCATTTGTGTTTTTATACAAATAATTTTACAACTGTGTATTTTATAGCATCTAGAAATGTACTTGAGCATCATAGCAGAGCACAAAATAATTCTAATGTTTCTGGTTAGTTTTAAAATACACTTTAAAATAGTGTGTGTAATGCAAAACCTTTTGAACTGAATTTGCAATTCTCATTTTGCTCCTCTATCTTTCTTTATTGCTTTATTCTTTAAAACCTTTGTTTAATTTCTGCTGCACAGTGATGCCAAGATTTTTCAAATTAAATCAAAATTGCTTAAAAGCAACCAATGGTTTACTTTCAAATTACATGGTCTTTTCCCAGTCACCATAAAACAATTTATTGCAGTCATACGCATTGCCAGCAGCCTTGTTCAGTTAATACAGAATGTATGAACTGCATATGGAAGCAGCAAATCTGTGATCCCATTACTGGAGCTAGTTCTGGGCTTTTATTAAAAGTGCATGTGTGTGTGTGTGTGTGAATGTACATGCATATACACATACACATCCAATCATGATTTGTAAGCTTGTTTGTAAAGTTAACTACACTGACAGTAAACACTGGCATTCAGATTAACTTTAGAGGTTATCTGAATCTAACATCTTGCACATTGTCACTGCATACATGCTTGCCTTTGATATATGCATCTCATAGCAGGAAGATGTTAGAGCAGTTCTGAACTCATTGCTGTTCTTTATTTATGGTTTCATCTGATTGGTCTGATGATCAGCTCAGTATTCATCTTTGTATTCTGTTCAGCTACAGCCTAGTGCTAGTTCAAGAAAAATAGCTTAGATTTTTTGAGTGTGTGTGAATATGTCTAAAATGAGATCATTCTCAATGTCAGAACATAATAGCTTAGAAATGATAACTTATTTAAATCTAACATACAATCAGCATAGAGTGATGAAGTAAAAGTATGCAGCGGAATTCCTCCAATAAGTCCAAGATATTCAAGGCTATTTCTCTGAAAAGCCTAAGATCTGTCTTCCTGTGCTTTGTGTGAAATACTGAATGAACTTCTGTCTTAGTAATTTTTGATGCTTTAATATGGCCTGCGTGACCCTGTTTCCCTGGGGCTAGAACTTTGCATTTCTTGAGTTGTACCATTTCAAAAATTCTCAGAATCTATCACTCTTTCTATTAATAACATTGTTTGTTCTGGATTCTTTGTACCCATCCAAGAATGAAAATCTGAAATATGTCACAGTGGAAAGAATTCCAGAACCTAAGGTAGCACGTTCCAGTTGATGGATTAAGGGTAGAGCACCCTTGTCTTTGATATTACAGAGAACTTGGCTGATTTGTTTGTTTGTTTATTTAAGTTCTATACCACCCAACAGCCAAAGGTCTCTGGGCAGTTTACAACAATCCATTAAAACACAGTCTAAAATGCATCACAATATACAAACATTTGGAAAAATACATTTTTAATTGTTGGTTGTTAATAAGGAATCTGTCAATGCACCAGTACCACTTTCTTAATTATTTCTGCTCTTGAAATTCCAGAAGTATCTCTAAAACCATAAGTACCAAAGTATAGCTGATAACTATATCTTCCATTACCTAAATTCTAACAGCCTATAGCAGGGACGTCAGATGTTATGCTTCTAAGAACTAATTTGTTTTTCCTAGAGACCAGATATCCATTTAGAATTAAAACATTATGAACCCAAGAATTTGTTTTTGACTACCAAAACTGAATGTAATGTATAGCCCTTCCACACAACACTTCATTCCTGGTCACCCCAGGCTTTCTACATTTCAGTGTATAATTTAGGTAGAGTGGATAGAAATTTTGTTAGTGTTGCTGTTAAGGAATTAGGAGTAAAAAATATTTTCCAATCTACTTCAGATCATCCAGAAATCTCCCAGAAGGTCCTGATCCACCTGCATGCCCCTGGCTATGGGGATTTCGTAATAAATTGGCTATTTATTTATAACGTTGCCACTTTGAACATGGTAGTGGGAACGAAATCAACATTATACAGAGGAGTGTCACAAAACAACACTCTTCTAATATACATAAAAGCCCTGTAATGACATGCTGTAATCATTCAGTTTAAGAACTGATAGCTAGTTTTCACCGATTCATCTTTTTTTTAAATAAACAAATGAAGGACTGATGTAAAGCATAGGATGTTGATATGGAGATGTGAATAATTGCTTATCAGTACTTGTTCTTCATTCATAGAATATACACTTTTTTTCCATTCTCCTCTTCGCAGGGCCACACATACCCACACACAGAAAGTGAGATCTTATTGGCAATAGTTTCCACAGCTAAGAAAACTACAGTAGGATCTACTGGTAGATCTGTAGGTGATTTTCAGTAGATCATCAAAGGCCCCTGTGAGCCTGATTCTGGTACTGAAAACAAATTGTAGCTTCAGATATGCTCACAGCCACAGTTATTAAATCAAAGATATCTCCTCCCCATCTCCCACCCATTTTTCACTTGGCTCAAGTTGGTGGACCTTGGCATTTCAGCAAAAAAGAAAGAAGATCCTGTAAGCCTGAAGTTTGCCACCCACTGGAACAGAAGAATAGAATGACCATGGCTATGCATCTGTTCTTCAACCATGGCTATTGAACATGTGACTGGGAGGGCTTGGGAAACTAAAAAATGTTGGAACATGATCTTGACCTGTTGATGCCAACAAGAAGCTCTTGTGCTAATAAAGAGATGCAGGCAAAACATGTAGAATGTAACCAGATTATGTGTACTTCTATTCCATTCCCTGTTACTTTGCCTTACACGAGGAGAACTCTGCCAGCATCATGTCTGTGGAACAGTACTCATTTCAGAATGGCTTCTCCCCTCGGTGAGGTTTGAAACAGTTGTGATAACGATACCTCATGTCTTAAGGAGTTCTTCAATCACACCACTGAGTAGTGTACCAACAAGGAACTACGATTATCCTAGCACTACAGAACAAACAATTCTGTGTTGACTCCTGATAGTAGATTTCATCCACTTCCAAACTGTGTTTATTTGTTTCTCCTTTAACACAATTTGGTGACACACCATTCCATTCTATCTTGAGTATATTGTTCTATCATTGAGAATCACATTCTTTATCAGATTGATTCAAAAAAATTTAAATCTGTGGAGCCATTTTTTGATTCTTGGGACTCACCCTAATGGCAAGTCCATCTGTTTTCTTGATGGTGGACCAAGTGCTTGCCATTATAGGTAGCTTGTATCATGTCTGTTATATTTGTATGCTGTCATATTCATTTGGTATATGGTCATAAAGAGAGGTTTAACATTCACATTGTTCCATAGTATTTTGTTTATGGGCTAATTTCTCTTCATAAGTGAATGTTGTCAAAGAATGTTCTGCTTCATAGATCACATTTAGCGTGAAGTTGTAAAGTTTTTGGAGTTTACATTGGCAGTTCATCAAGTCAAGATTATTTTATTCTGTAAAACTTGGCTCGTGTCCTGATGCTGCTGCATTCTTCTTCAGAACTGTTGATTTGATGCCATTTGTTGGTCATTGTCATTGTAATGATTAGATGCTTATATTTTTTCCATTAAGAGTAGAATCGATGTTTGTTTCCAAGTCCAGTTGCATGTGAATTTTTCTCCAGCTTTTCCAGTTTCATATGCTGCCTGCTGCAACCCTTGCATTTCATCTCCAACCTGCTATGTGATATGATGTCAGTAGATCCATGTACAAACTCATACACATTCCAGTGAGAGCCCACGCCTGTTATAAGGAATCTTTTGACACTGGCAGAGTGTCTTTGACTAAGAAGGCAATTCCTTCCCAAAGAGGATAATGCCACAGGGGTTCTTTTATTGAGAGTTACCAAGATTCAAATGCACCAACTGATTTTGGGGGAAGTAAATGAACAAATGAATCTCTTAAGGTTTACATCCATTGAGCATGTTCCAGCCTTCACCACTTTATGCCTAAATGAGAAATAAGCTACCTTCTTGGCAGCTCCAAACTTAAAAACAAATTTCAGGGGTATGGGACAAGATTCTTTCCCAGGCTTGAAGCATGTGCACACATACACCACTGTATGGGATAGGGAAGGGGAAGGCAACTTGTCCTAAGAACCTTCAAGACTATCTAGCTTTCCCTAGGCCAGTGGTGGCAAACCTATGGCATGTGTGCCACAGCAGCCACGCAGAGCCCTCTCTGTCGGCACACGAGCCAGGTCACCCCAGCATCACCCCAGTAGCTGAGGATCAGATAACAGTGCACATAGGGGCCATTTGTATGCTCAGAAAGGAGTAGCAGCGCCAGGTGATTAGGTCACAAGCCACGACTCGTTAGCTGTGACTTGTTGCAGCTTTTGCAGGGCCGGTCAGTCCACTGCCAAGGATATATATGTATTTGCTTGGATTAGCTGTGAGGTGTTTTCAGGTTTTATTGTTTTTAGAATGGGCAGAAATGATGAGCAGTGCAGAAAAAGCTACTCAAGGAAGGCTTTTTCAAAATCTCCTTCTTTTCAATGGAACTTTCGCCTGCTATTAGTGTTAGGGGTGTGCACCAGGGTAGGGTTAGGGTTAGAAAAAGAAGGTGTCCTGGCATAATTTTGATGGTTGGAATATGTTTAGAATGGGCAGAAATGATAAGCAGCACAGAAAAAGCTATTCAAGGAGGGCTTTTTCAAAATTGCCCTCTTTTCAATGGTATTTTAGCCCTATATTAGGGTTAGGTTGTGCACCAGGGTTGGGTTAGGGTTAGGGTTAGAAAAATGAGGTGTCCTGGCATGATTTTGATGGTTGGAATGTGTTTAGAATGGGCAGAAATGATAAGCAGTCTAGAAAAAGCTACTTAAGGAAGGCTTTATCAAAATCGCCCCTTATAGAAGTATTTTACTTCTATATTAGGGCTAGGAGAGTGTACCAGGGCAGGGTTAGGTCAGTGGTGGTGAACCTATTGCACGCTTGCCACAGTGGGCATGCAGAGCTTTCTCTGTCGGCATGCGTGCCAAGTCACGCCAGCATCACCCCAGCAACCGAGCATCAGATAGCAGCACACATAGTGGCCATGCGCATGCTTGGAAAGGAGTAGCAGTGCCAGGCGATCACATCACAAACTGTGACTCATTAGGCACAACTTGTCTGAGCTTTCACATGGCTCGTTAGTCCACTGCCAAGGATGTATATGTACCTGTATATGTATATGTATACGTATATTTGCTTGGACTGGCTGTGAGTTGTTTTTTCTAAACTAAAACCACAGTTTTCAGGTTTTATTGTAGCGTTGGCACTTTGTGATAACTAAGTGGGTTTTGGGTTGCAGTTTGGGCACTTGATCTCTAAAAGGTTCACTATCACTGCCCTAGCCTGATGCCTTTTCTTGGGGACAAGAACCAGAGAGCACTGTGACTCCACTTCTCAGGTGAAGAGGAAGGAGAACAGGAAGCCATAATCATGGAAACACAGCACCCAATGATCACACCTTACTTTAAGTACTGAAGAGCTTAGTAATGCCAGCATACAGTCTTTATTTTGTGAGGAGAAACTCAGCGTTTTCAGCAGCATGTCCTCCCTGTGCCTTAGGGGAAAATGTGCATAATAAAGGAAGTGCTTGGCGATGATTGATGTACTTCCTGGAAACATGATTCTTACTGGTTCTGACAGGGTCTTACATGTTTCTTACACTTTCTTTTGTCAACAAAGGATGATGGTAAGGGCAGGTGTCAAAGCTGGAGTGCCACAGTAGGAGGACATTCAGATTGATCATAAGTTCTACCAGGTATCCCTCTCGGTATTCAATACTTGCATGTCTTACTTATTATATCACCCCCACCTGTGCCTTTGAGGAATACCTATAAGGAAGTCTGTTAGAAACTGCATTGCTTGTTCTCAACTCTATTTCTGTGCTTTTCTCCTACCTTTGCTGAAGGAGGGGATGAAGATGGCTAGTCTATTCCCTTTAAGTGTATCATGATCAAAGATAATCTTGCCACTGGCAAAAAGCAAATGCATTAGCCATGATAATCCATGCTCATGCTTTAATTTTTGGATAGTGGTTCCAGAACTAGGATGCCAATATGCTGTTCCTTATAAATGTCAGTGGTCTGTCACTGACAGGAGACAGTGACTGGCTTCAGAAAACATGATAGACTGCACTTGAGAGTTGAGTGTATGGATTGTCCTTGAACAATGGACTCTTGTTGGACTGTGGATTATCATGTTTTCTGACCCCAACCTACTTAGCAAATAAGGGCAACAACTCACAGTTTGTTCCCAGCACTAAACCATGTCTTCTCTTCATGGGTTAGTCATGGTTAACAGCCTTGGTTAGTTAGTGCAGCTGGGTCCACACAATATGATCCATGTTTTGATAACAATCCATGGTTCAATGACAACCCACATTCAACCCATATTCAACCACTGAGTGTGAGTTATGATGTCTTCTGAATCTAGTCAGTCTTACATTTGGAGGTATCCCTATCTGAACCTACAAGTCTGGTTGAAGATTGAAGACCGGAAGAGACCTGAAGTTGCCCATCAACAGTTACAGAAGATTGATAGAAGATCAGGCAGTTGTACAAGTCAGTTATAGCCTTTTTCTTTACAAAGAGATGTAGTGTATGTATTTAAATGTTTAGTAATCAGTTCTTAACATGCTTCTGTATATATAAATGGATAGTCACATTTAGTATCAACACATTTTATGCAGAACTGTGTCGTTGCTTTTTCATTTTTGTGGTGCATTTCTTTTCTATTTTGACAATATACAAGTGGTCATTCTATCTCGAACAGCAGCAAATAATTTCTGATGTCATTCCACCATACTTCACAATTTCCAAACATATATGCAACACGGATGATTGAATAGCATCATGCAGTCGGTGTTGATTTTCCTCAAGCAAATTGGCATATGTTTGCCATTTAGATAATATTCAGTGCAGTGAGGCAGGCTTTGAATGAAAAGTTTTAAAACTTGATGAATACTTGAGTAGCATTAGCTCCTCTGATATTCTTTACATCGTTTCCTTTAGTTGTTGGTCTGAATATAGTGAATACTTCAGAAGTCTGTACAGAAACCAACTTGTTTCATGGCTTAGCACTACACAATGTAGTTCAGCACAACAGGAGTTAAAACTTTCTGCATTGCTAATAGGAGGATAATTGTGAAGGTCTTTAATAAGCAGTGCTGCATTTGATCTTTTCTATGCTATCGATATTCTTTTTTCTTCTTAATGCATTCAGTGAAACACTATGCAAGGGTTTTCCTTTTCTTTGAGAGATTCAGATTGCATATTACTAATGACCAAGTTCCTTTTGTAGCTTATGTCAAAACACCAGACTGATGGGTTTTTCCATATAGCACACCTGTTCCAATGCCTATGCTGAGAGTATCAGCATCATCAAGCCATAGCCTCTGAATCAATGTTGGTCCAGTGTTGATCCTCTGGCTCTATGTGTCAGCCAAATGCCAAAACTCTGGCCAATGGGGAGCAAAGTATATGCCTGCAGGAAGCACTTCTGCCTCCTGCTTTTGACTTTTTCAACCAGAGAGACAATTGGGAGTACTTTTCTAACATACCCCTTAAAGTTTTATGCAAAAGATGTTGACTTCTAGTAAACTGGCTAACAGGCTATTTAATTATTTCTTGGTCACCGGCTGGCAGTTTGGGCAACAAGGGAGGGAAGTTATGTTATCCTTATGAACATCTGTGATACTTCAAGGGTGAAGAGCTGCTTACCCAGCCCTTGTCTCATTGCCAGCCAGCTTGTGAAAATGTGGCAAAGGAACTGGCTTTGGGCTTTGGAGACTTTATTCCATTGAAAGCTGGCCAGTGCATGTAGGGTAAAAAACATCAGCTCTTCTTCATGATGGAAGACATGAATCAGCAAGGTCTTTTAGAGTAGTATTGTCCAGTGAAGAAATGGACGGGTCTTGCAGAAGTTTGTACAAGTTATAGGGTACCTACGAGTTGACTTATGTTGGTTTGGGTATGGTCACTGCAGATCCTTCTCTGGAACTTCGAAAAATTGTGACTAATATTTATGTATTACATTGATTACATTTCTATCTCACCTGTCTTTTTCTCCTGCAAGAAACCTAAGATACTACAATACGCCGTTTCTTCATTTCATCCTTACAAAAATCCTGTGAGTTTGGCTAGACTGAGGGTCAGTCAATGCTTCCAAAGTCTCTCTGAGAGCATCATAGCTCAGTGAGAAGTTCAGCACTCAGCCTTCCACAACTCACTGGCTCTCTTTCACCCATACCTATCTTGTGTTTTAATTCCAATGTGTGAGGTCACAATGTGGCATCATAATCAGGGAGAAGCTGTTGTCCTGAAAAAACTTAGGCTACTTATGGGTGATAGAGCTGTAACTCTCCTGTACCAAATTTTGCCGAACTATCTTTTAGACCTATCTGTGGAATAACAGACAGAATTGAAGTCTGATAAAAGAATTTTCTACAGATGTGCAGGAGCAAATCTGCAGAAATGCATCTGAAATATCTCCATTGGCCAGTGTCTGCCTGTTACCCAAAGTTCAGTTCAAGTGGCAGAGACATCAACAACCAATCCAACCAACTGGCTTTAATGCCAAACAGGGCTCTCAGTTCTTCTTGTCATCTCTGAAGTTGTCACTTCAGTACTTCATGTGTCTTGACACCACAGTCATAGCCAAGCATCTTTGCACAAGTAGCTGAGTCAAGTGATTACAGAACCGGGACTGAAAGGCAAAGAAGCAATTTGCTTCCTGGTAAAGATGCATCATTTAAAGAAAGTATTTTCTAGATATCAACATTACCATGGCAACATGGATTCCAGAAATCTAAAACTATTTTTAAAGTCTATTTTTGCAAGTAATTATTTAATAAGCTGTATTCTTTTTAATTGTCCCCCTCCCCTCCAATTAATTGCTTATACATCAAATTTCACTGTACTTTTATTTGTTGTTAGAGAATCTATATACCAATTCAAAACTTTTTTCATGTTAATTTGCATGTCTGGAGAGCTTTAATATGTGGCAAGCTACTTTTTTGCCAACAAGATGTGGTGTAAAACTAATATTTTACAATCCATTTTTATTTAGGAATTAAAAAAATAATTCTATACAATAATAGAGACACTGAATTTTCTTATAATGGACTCTGTCTTTCTAGCCAATGTTTCTCTCACATGTTGTTTGTTCCATCTCATTTCTTCATTAATTTGTGAACTGTGAAAGCCGATGAACAAATACATTTTGACCCAAGCATTCATCAGAGATATTCAGATCTGGTCAGTTTATCTTTGGATTTGGAAAGATCAAATTCTTCAAGCAACTCTGCAGCAATTGCTTTATTTTATTTTCTATTTTTTCTAAGTTGGGATTATCACCTACTCCATTTGGCTATTATCTCCCTTAACAATGGTGCTTGAACAAGCTTTAAAGCTACCTATTTCTTTCACCTCTATCACCTAGCTGGTTGTTCTGGAATGCTTACAACTTTTAGAACAACCTATTCATAGCTGTAGCAAATCCGTAAAGTGTGCTACATAACCTCCCCAAAATTTAGAATCTGGGAAAAAACCATATCTTAGAAGGGAATTGGACCTTTTTTCTCTCTCTAGAGCTAGTGTAAGCATTTTATTTGTATCAGACATTTTTTCACTTGGATATATGTAGAGGGATTTTAAACTTAAGAATATGGGTATTAGTGAATAATGTGAAAGCATGAAGTACTGCAGGATTACTGGAGCTAAGCAGGTGTGTGTTTCATCAGAACTTAGATGGGAGACCAATGGGAACTCTCCCAACATATGTGTGAAAGTATTTTAAAGACAGAATTTAACCTTTGAGTAAACGTATCTGTATTGCTAAAACAGACCATGCTTGAGTATTAAAAATAGTTTATGCCTGTCCCAAGTTTCAGGACCTTTATACTTGGTTTTATCACTTGATCAGAGGTGCAATGAATATTCCCTAAGCTGGTTTTGTATGATTAACCTAAAAAAGTGACTTTTGCTGTCCTTAATAATTTGGTCATTTGCTCCGGGAGTTGCATGCCACTCTTCATGGTGCATCAGTAATTTGCTGATCGTTTTAATAAATTAAAAATGGATACATGAGAGTTAAGGATCCTACTACAGCTAATTATTCACCAAGGACTTGTGAAAGTCTGCGTTAATGAGAGAAAATGTAAAAAGACCAAATGTCTGAATAATAAAAAGCTGGTGTAAGCAAATGTGAAAGAGATTTTAAATGGGACAAGCCCCTGGCCAATGTGCAGGACTGAAATAATGAGTGAATTTAGATAGCTGAGAGCATTAATTTGATAGGAATTTAAATGTCAGGCACTGAGAAGAGGCTACAGCACACAGATCCAAGCTAATGCTTATAAAAAGCTAGTGCTAAAATGTAGTAACTTTATTTCACCTTGAAGAGGCTTGGTGGTGAAGTATCCAAAAAAGGGGAACCATTCTAGGAATCCCTGTTCATCCAGATGATCTGGGAGAGTGAAAGAGGACAGCATGTGTTTGGATGGATGGGGAAGACATGCCTGGCATCTGCCCTGCTTTTCTTTCCTCTCAAGCCTCCTTTCCACTGGCTACTTTTCTTTCATGGTATCTCCCAGACTGGAACTCCCCTGCCATGAGGGAAGCTACTAGAGGAGGAAGTGCGTTCTGAGGCAAAAGGGTATCAGGCAAAAGGGAAGGTTTTACACATCTTTTCTACTCCACTTGTGCTTTAACTTAGCCCCCATTCTTCCCATTGTTTCCTAGTCATTCAGCAAAAGTACAAGCTTGTGTTACTGTCACTTCTCCTTCGTGCCATTTCACCTCAGCTCATTCCTGCTGCCTTGGACTTGCTTTCTTCTTACAGTGATTTGTTTATTTCAAAGCATCTATGTAAGTAAGCCTGCAACTTGACTTCAGATTTGCACAGAATAATCTAGATTCCAAACTGTACCAAGATTATTAGAACCTCAGCAGCTACAATTACAAAAATGTAAATAACTGCATAAGATTGTACTTCAGAAGGTCAGGTCTTAGCAACCACAGTATCTACTACTGATGGGTCAGCTTCAAATACATATGCTTGAATTCGTTACCCTACTGTCACCATCAGTTACCGATGATGATGATGATGATGATGATGATGTGGTTGAAAAATATTACTAATGATCAATGTACAGCATTCATGTCCATTACTTAATAAATTTAGCATTCGATCATTTCAAATCACTGAAGGATGAAGCTTCCTTTAAGAGGCTGTGCTGAGGCATGAAATCATGCTAACATAAAGGTTGACAGAATATCCTATGAAATTTACATCCATTTAATTTTTTCTTCAGAGAGGCTGGTGACTCTGATGTCAGTGAGAGTCCCCATTCACTACAGCTCTCGTGTTCTAGGAGCTATCCATGGTGCTCCATGCTAGTGAACCTATTTTGGGGGTGGACTGCAGCACCATGGATAGCTCTCTGTAGCTCTCTAAAGCATTAAATAAAAGTTGGAATGATGGAGGTGCTCCACTGACCTAGCAGTTACCAGAATCTGTTCCTCCTCATCACACACTTCCCATTCTTTGCTTTGTCTTGACTGGTCAATCCTATCTTTAATGGTCTGCTTTCTTTTTCTTTCAGTCTCCTTAGTTACCAGTCCTTGCTGCCTGTGCAACATGTCTCCAGGATTTTTGAAGCATTGCTCTTGTGGTTCTGAGTATTCTCGTGTGTTTTCATACCTCTGTGTTCCATCCATCTTTTGCCTTGGTACTTATCTGTTGTCCACTGCCATTCAACCCATTATTATTCTTGCACATGTCATTCCACTTTTGCAAACCATCTCTGATGTCTTCCACTCTTTTGGCTGCTTAGTAATGCATGGGAAAATGCAGTTATCCCTCTGCAGATTATAGCAAGTTCTCTATATTTAACTCTTCCACCTGTTTTATATGGTGTTTGCCAGGGCTACACCTGTAATGAACTGCTATGCAAAGTCTGTATTCAAGCAACAACCTTCTGAGAAATGTTTAATAACTTCTGAAGATCTCCCAGCACCTTTTAATATTCTTTTTAGATTGCTTATTTGTATGTGATTATGGGAAACCTTTTGTGTAAAAATGGAAGTCAGAAAGAATTTTCATACATGGGGCACACAAATACACACATGCCCTTATAATGCTCAGCTGTACACATGCATTATTTATACCTTTACTTTGGCAGGGAAACAGAGATAGCCATGCTGATATATTAGGGGAGAAAGCACCAAAATCCACAGTAATTCTTCTATTAGAAACTACCCAAATGCCACAAATGCTTGTAAGCTCTTGAGTTGTTTAGAACTTTTCATCAGGCTAAGTGCAACTAAAAGCAAGGGGCAAGAGAAAAATAGGAAGGCCCCCAGATTTGGACAGATATTGTGGCCTTACAGCCTGCAGTTTGGATCCAGTCTCAAAATGGCAATTTACAGACTGAACGCGTAAGTCATTGGTAGCATTGCAGGAATCAGATTACACCTAGCAATGCATACTGGGGCAGACAAACAATGCTTCCATTTTGGAAAACATAGATCTATGGATTGTCTTGGAGAAAACCGCATGTGAGTTGACAGGCTGCATGGCAGTCTTAATATTCATGTGAGTATCTTTACATGAATGTACAATAAGTGGAACGGTGGATTCACCACTTGCATTCAAATAGGAACTTCAAAAGACCCCGGAGAGAGAGCTAGACGTGGGGAAATGAAAGCCTTGTAAAGCACATTCTCAAAAGATAAAAGTATGGGCAGTTACAGGAACCAGAAGATAGGGACTGTTCCTGTTAAGTAGTGACAGTTTGAACTTATCTATTCCTCAGGAAATTTGGTATTGGGAAAGCTGTAACAGAACCTTGCTGAAGTGTTTGAACTTTGTTTCTGCTCATTTTATAAAGTTGCATGGTCTCCTTGGTCCTCTGAGAAGCTGAGGGTGGTAGATTTTATTGAGTTTCTAGTCTGAGTGCAAATAGCAAAAGGCAAAAGTCCTGGAATTCAGGCCAGGACTTGTTTTAGGGCCTATTCTATGATGGTGGCAAAGAAAGCTAAATTCTGTGCTAAGATTACATCTGCACAACGTTGGCCACAGGATTGCTTTGAAATATGTGGTACTAACTTTGTGCTATCTGCCATGTGCATTTCCACCTACTTTGCACACAGTTGAAAGTGGCTGAAGATACTATGATATGGATTTAAATAGAAATGACTTGTAAGGTTCATTGGGATGAAGCTTCTGCAAACTTGTGCAATGAATTGATAAGCTTTGGTACACTGAATTTCCCTCGTGCTAAAAAGAATGTGTTTCCAATTACTAAAGTAAATGTACCCTTCTTTTTGAGCAAGCATGTTAAGGTTATTTTATTCGAACCTTGGTTTCTGAAATTATAATTACCTTTTTGCCAGATACAAATTAGGAAGTACTTTCTTACAAAGCTAAGGAAAAAGCGAAGCTAGTGAAGAAAGGTAAAAGAGGAGGGAGGGTTATAATGAAAATTCTACCAAAGGGGACAAATCACATAAAAATCTAGAAAGAACAGTGATTACAATTAGGGTTAAACTCATTTAGTCTGTCCTGCAGTGACTTACTTGTTCACTTCAATAGGATATTCTTTTTGTTTGAATTTCTTAATTTAGTAGTTACAATCATCTAATTTAGTTTTCCTGAATTAACTTATTATAGACTTTAATAAGTGCTCCCTTTTATTGAATTTCTGATTCCTGTATCCTTCCAGGTTTTCCTTATCCTCAGTATGTGCCTTGTTTAGATAATTACATTAATATATATTGCTAGCAAAGATTAAAGTGTAGCACCAGCAACAGGCCTAATACATTCAATATATTTCCAATTTGCAAATGGGTGCAAAATTCAGAAATGTGTAACTCCTTTGCTGAAATGAACCTACAATATTGGTGCAAAGATCAGTATTTCCCCTTCCCCTATTCACTGAAGGTCTTTACAATAAAACATTGTGAATTGAAAATTCCACACTATCTCATTTTATCATTGTTTAAATTTTATTTTCTTTGCTATTGTATGACTTTTTAAAAAATTGCAAGCATTCCATGTGTTTTACTCTGTTTTCTTTTGTAGAAATGAAATCCTGGAGATAAGTGCACTAATAGTGAGTGTGTTAAAAAGCAAAAGAAACCTGGAAAAAACTTTACTGTGTCTTTATTTATTACATTAACCCATGTACATTAACCTATACCGTTAACCTTTATTACAGTATGAAATACAGCACAACTTTGGTATGATTAAAAGATACGATCCAGTGAGGATGCCCGAAAGTGTCCAAGCATGGAGGCTTCTGGGATTCCTTTGCAGAATAGAGGAGAGCAGGAGCAGCTTCCCAATTCTCCTGCTCTCCATTTTCACCAGATAACTGCTTTTAGCCATCTAGCGAGGGTGCTTCAAAGGAAGAGGGAAGGAGGTAGCAAAAGACACAAGCTATACCGTATTCTTGTCTCTGTAGTCTCCCTTCCTGACCCACCAGCATGTGAGGCAACTGGCAGCCAGCACAGTGCTCTTCACACCAGATAACTGGAGAAACCATGGTGAAGAGTGGAATCTATAGAAGAGACCACTGTTTCTTATCATGGTTTCTAAAAGCGAAATGTACTGTGCTGAAAGACCACAGCAGGGTTTGATCCACATAACAGACCATTTGGTAGTAGACAGTATACAAACATGTTAAATAAATGAATAAATAGAATCCTGTGCAAGAAACCATTGTGGCTTGTTGTGTTTAGTATGGTATCTGAACTCAGGCACAATGTGATGGACTGTGCTAGCTGGGACTTGGTATACAGCTTGAGGGACATATAGGCTCTAATAAATAATGTAATTCTTTTAACTTGTACACACATGGATTTGGATTATTGCTTCTGTCAGGGTATTTAGAAAGGAATTAATTTGACTTGTTCAGAACCTGAAGACTAATTAATGTGAAGAATAAGACTGTGATTCTTGATGCAGACAAACCGTGTTCCAGCAAGCATTATTCCAAGGGAATCTTGTGCAGTTGTTGTATTAGATGTGGATGATGTTGGATTTCCCCTGTGACATTCATTTCTCTATGACATGCCTAGGAACACTCCTGGAAAGCTAGAGTAGCGGTTCTGCATCCTGGGTTCATAGCTATAACAATCATATTAAGAGCAATCAAAGTGAAAAAAAATATTGGAAGTGGCATGGTTGGGCCATTTTCAGTTACAACTGAAAGCAATCCACTCCACACTGAGGACTGGCATAGATATACTACATACTACATAATCAATAAAAGAAATATATTCAAAATACAGGTATTTGTAGAAAACTACAGAGAGGGGGTAGGAAGTACAAAAGAGGAGCTTGTATTTGCACATGACTGACAGGTGGTTAAATGTCACTTTGCTGGCAAAGATGTTGTTTCCCAGTAGAGACAGAAATGTTGTGGTGCAGTAAAAGGGAAATTTATTTATTTTTCAATTTATATTCCACTAGTCTGAAGACTCTCTAAGTGGATTATAACAGTTTACACAAATGTATCAATGAAAGTGCAAAAAAAATAAAAAATAAAAATATGACATAATCATCCATGCTCTCCTGAAAATACACAAACACATAGACTGGGGAAAGATGTGTACATGAATTTTCTCACTCTGGGTGCCTTAGACTAATTTCTATTATAGTAAATTTGCTTCACATGTTTTCTTTGTTTTTTTTTTTTGCCTGCTGATGTTTAAACAAAGCATTGGTAATCTAGTCAGCTTTTCATAAAAACATTAATTGAAAGTAAGTTCAGAAACATGAATTCTAGTCATGAATGTACTGTAATCAAATTATTCTCTTGTTCCTTCAGTTTATGATATCATCAGCATCGAATAACATTACTGGACTTAAGCAGCCCTTTCTTATTATCATTGCTGATGCATTTAATTATACTGCTATTTATTATCAGGAGATAGGAGGTGTAGATTAAAGGTAAATTCTCTGGAGCTGAGCTGCCAATAATCACACTGTAGGTTTCACTTATAATATAATTATTTTAATTACCCTGTTTAACTATTTGCAGCAAAGGTTATAGAAGTGCATTTTTTTAAAAAAGCACCAGGGGATTGTTTTAGGAGTACCAACAGAATATAATGAAGGATGTAAGTACAGTTTTCTCTTAGAATAGTGTTTGGTTACATAGAGTGCCAATAAATTTTCTTGGGGGGACGGGGGAGGATATGTGTGTGACATTTTGATCTGATTCTCCTGTGGTTAACAGATTAGTGAAACATTCTCCAAATATGTACCCAAGGCAAATACTCACAAATGATCTGAAATTAGAAGCAAGCAGTGAGGATGTCAAATTTTCTAATGACACCAAATTATTTAGAGTGGTTAAAAAAAGCCAAAGACACAGATTCAATGGCCACTTTGAATCTCTGTCTTTTCCACGGCAAATTTACAGGAGGAAGTTTCAGATGATTCTACTACATATATTGAAAGAGTATAGGAGGGGTTTTGCAGATGACACAGCTAGCCATACTTTGAGATGCTGTAGGGGAGGGCTTTCTGCATGTATATAATGATGTTGACTTGGTCAGAACTCCTTTTCAAGTGGTGGAAATCCAGGCAGACACATGATACGAATGGAGACCCCTTTACTACACCATTTGAAGCACAGACAATGGGGAAGAGTTTCTTGCATGGGTGTGCAAAGAAAGCATGGACAGGGCATACATCAATGGGGCCATCTCATACATCCTTGGATATATCCCTCTTATAGGGTCATTCTTTCAATGAACAGGGTGGAGTGGAATGTTGTATGAAGCTCTCTTTCATCATGCCTTAAGAGCTGTATTCCTTCAACACCTTTGTTCCGCATCGCATTGAAGTGCATGATGTCTATGGAATAGGTAGTAAAGGTTGAAGAACGGTAGGTTGGTAGATTTTACTTCCCACCAACACTATTCATCAGTCGGCATATTCTATTAATGAAAGAGTTCTCAGAATATCTTCCAAAATCTACCAGAAAGTGAAAAACCAGTCTCCAAGATTGCCTCTGGGCCCCACATGGCATTCTTTGACTAAGATAGCAAACTGATAGGCACTGACTCTGTACAAACATAGCTCTCCACCTGCTTTGCCATGTGCTCAGACAGTGCTTCACAGTGCCACCAATCCATCTCATAAAAGGCCAGTGAAACAATCAGATAACTGTTTTGCTTACATGTCAGCACAGTTACAAATTGCATAACTTTTTGTAGAACTTACAGCCATTGATATCTCCAATAAGTTCTTGATGCATCCCATCTTGGCTTCTGCTCCTTCTCCATTTCCTTTTGTGATACTGGGATCTGCTAGAATTAGGAAAAGGATGGATGTTGGGCCCCATAGGTTGCACTCAAACACCCTATTTATCTGGGGTGCATGTGTGAATACTTCTGCAAGGCCCTATAGTTCATCTTGACTTGACTGATGAACTACACTTGAAATTATACACTTGAATTAGGCAGTACAGCACATCCTCAGAAAGTCACTGTAACTATAACAATATTCTAAAATAAAACATACTTGAATATCCTAAGTTTCTTTTGAGATATTTACAGCCAGTCATACTGAGTTTGATAGCTCCATTTTATTATGCCTACAGTTGTACAATAAGACTGCAACTGATAATAATGCAGACAATAATAGGCTGTCGGTGCTGGTAAAAATATAACTCGTCTCCTCATAACCAACAGAAGCTAATTCTGCTCTTTGGTACTTCTTTCAGTAGCAGATTGATTTGCATAGCATGTTAGTGACACTGAAATTCTCTTAAAATTAATAGTTTCCATTTTATTGCTCGTATAAACCCTGGAAATAGGAGGCAACTGATTTTTATAGATGCAGGTGAATGAAGCACAAGGAAGGAAGAGGGCTTTAACAGCTGTTAAACAGAAGCTTTAAAACACAGACACACCCAGAGTCACTGATGAGTTAAAGGTCAGATGAAAGTTTGAGAGAATTGGCTGTTTTCATTCCGTGCTTATAATGTATGGTATTCATGTTACACTGGTAGCAAGGAATTCATAGTAACTGATTCCCCTCCTCCATCTTCCCCCAGCAGTCCCTCTAGTATTCCAACAAACATTTCTTTTACACACACACACACACACACAACTAATATGCTAACAATAATTGTAACTAAACATTACTAATTAACACAATTAAACAGTACATTAATATCAGCGCTACCTCCAACAAGACCAACAACTCTAGTTACTTAGTGTAAGATCATTTATTCATTCAGGTTGCCCCATTTTCCTTCCAGAACTGAATTGGCTCTTGTGGTGGTTCACACCCTTTTCCATTTATTAAAACATATTCAGTAAAAGGTATCCAGGTACAAGTCTTGGGGAGCATGGGAGGCTGCCGTAGGGAGGTAGGAAAGCTCCGTGACAACAGAGGTTCAGCCTGTGCATCTCTGTGTTTGTGCAATTGTTGCAACATTGCCTGAGGTAAACAACTGATGTTACATGCTTTGTGACAGGGATTGGGAGACACTTGGTAATGCATTTTATAATCTGTGAAAACAAATAGCTGTGTAAACTGTGTGACGTTAAGATATCATGGAGTACGTTGGCTTGTAACAATGTTCAAATAGCTACTACATTTTCTTTTCTCAGTAATGACATTTTCTAAATAAAATGAACAAATTAATTTATTGCATCTAAGGTTTCTCTCTTAATGCATGTATTCCTACTTGCTTTTTCATGAGAAGGGAACTGACTGGTAACTCTAGGTACCAGGACAATGTGGCTAAATGTCTAAACAACTAAATTAAACATTCTCTTACTGAAGTGGGTTAGGCAAAAGTGCTATGAACTGATTGAGTCTTAAGACAAACTTTGGCATATGGAGAATTTTCCAATCCTGAAATGAGTTGATTAAAGCTTATCTCAAAACATTGCACAAGGTATGTGAAATTAAATTCAAAGATAGTGGCTTGTTTAGACACCATGAAAAGTAACCCTGCATGGTTACCATGGTTCACTTTTTTACTATGGTCAAGATAATCAAGTGGTTTCTACTTTATCATGGGTTTCCTCCTCTGACCATTGGGATGTATCCCTTCAACGACTGTGCCTAAAAGTTGATCCCAAGATGCATCTCTTCCTGCTTTTGTCACCTGCCTCTTCCTCTTCCACGGGAGGTGGTTGAAGCCCCATCAGTGAGGGTGTTCAAGGATAGGCTAGATATGAACATGGTAGGCATGCCGTGAGCGGAGCCGGCTGGAGCCTGGGGTCAGACTAGATGGCCCGGGAGGTCCCTTCTGACTCGCTTTGTTTCTATGTCTCTGTTGGTTCACACATAGAGGCTACATGGCTAGAGTAGCTGCATATCCTGACTGTGGAAACCATGATCTTGGGTTCAGACAGCACAGCAAGCCAGAAAAACTGTAGGAAGAAACCCTTGCTTCTTATTATGGTTAATAAAGACCACATATATCATGGTGAAATACCATGGATTTGGGCTACATGACAGACCAACAATTATAACCCCCCCCCCACCCACACACACACAGGCCATGGCCTGCTATGCCGTCTGAACCCAGCCATTATTTTTGTAGTGTATGAGCTTATGCAGCTTAAATAAGTGGGACCATAATACCTGCTGTAGAACATCCTTTCCCAAGCTGGCACCCTCTAGGTGTGCCAAACTGCAGGTCCCATAATTTCCAATCACCATGGCCAAAATAAGCAATTATTCTTCACAAATGATTTCAGGTCAGTTTTAAAAGCAAAACTATTCTTTTCTTCCTCAACTGTTCCAGGGAGATTTTGACATTTTCTGATTATTTAGCATCTTCCATTTAGCATCTGCTAATTTCCAATCTAAATTCATTCACTTCTAATTTGTTTTTCTCCCATGTAGATTTTTTAAAACCTAAATAATGCATATTCCTATTTTATATGATATATATTGGTACAGTATTGATGCATTCTATTCCAAGGTCCTTTTGATACAAACTTTGAAGAACATATATTACAATGTGTGCAAATATCATGTATATATTATTTCAGAGATTTCCCACAGACCTGAAATGACTTGACTTTAATCCATCTCTTCCCTTTCCCTTTTCCCATTAGAGTTTTGTAGATTTCAGTTGGATTTATGTTGAAAATCTGGCTGCCTTTCATTTATTTTATGTGTTCTTAGGTTCAATGTTGGTCATTCACTGCACAGTGTCACACTTTTATACAGCTCTAATTAACTAGTCATAAAAACCGCTCCATAGGACTTTTTATGCACTGCATTCAAAGCCTACCCTAAGTTCACAGACCCATTAATTTAATATAGATGCTACACCATTTTTTCATTTAAATACATTCATTCATAGGATGTCAGTTATGAACTACAACTAGATAATCATTCTACATGAGTTCTCTTTGATGTGTTATAGATGCTCCTCAGAAGAGGGATTTTTCATGAGGCCTGGAATAATATAAAGACATTCTTGAAGAAAAATGGGAAGCTCTGGTAATTTCTCTTATAGCAGGAAGTTCTGTACAAACTGCTTAAATCTGAATCCTTGTCTGTAAGCTGAACACTTTAAAATATGACCCTGATTTACAAGCTCTGGAACAAAAATTGTACTGTGCCAGATAACAAGCCATTTTGAGAAACTGCCAATAATAAACGTGTAAAAGTGTTAAAAGATTTGCATAAACACAAAATCAACACACACAGAATTAACACAGCCTTCTCCAGATGTGCTGGCCTCTCAGTCTCATCATCCCCAGCTAGCGTGCCCATTTGGACTGCTGACTGAGGTTGATGGGCATTGTAGTCTAACATCTGGATGGCACCAACTTGGAACAGGCTTCACTAGGTCTGCAAATGTAACCTTTCATGTGGATCAAGATTCTCACATTGTCATCTTGGTGGTGGAAGAAAAAGTGGGTGTCATAGCATGGCTATAGCAGAGCTCCTATCCTACCTCCTTCATTCCTCTGCATCCTTCCTTGCAGATGAGGTATATCTGATGAGCTAAAGCTACACATCTTTGTCTTTTCCTAAAGCAAGTGGAGTGTCTGGGGAACCTGGAAAGAGTCCCAGCATTAGCAACAAATTACAGTTCCTGTTGTGGGGTTGTAGTGGAACACCAAATAACTCGTGTTCAACCTAACACAGAGTCACTGCTGCAATAATGATTCTTAATTATCTGCTTTCCTTCCATATATCAGCTACAAACATGCCAGGCAATTCAGTATACGGTCCATGAGCTAGTTTCAAGACTAGAATTTACACATATAGGGAAAGATCACTCCAACAATTGATTCTGTGCCAGACTCTTCATGGTATATATGTGAAAGCAGATCAAAAGTCAAGGGTCACAGTAAGTCCTGGCAAAGAGCATGCGTTTTTAAGATAACATTCCCAATGCAGTTCTTGCTCCAGCTTTTAGTAATACTCCCAGGGCAGACAAATATTAAGTTCAAAATCCATGAGAAATTCAGGCAGGTCACTATCTTGGACAATTAAAATGATGATGATTTTATTATCTTGCATTAATTTTCCACCTTTTTTCCTCTTGTGAGGAACTTAAGGAGCTTACATAAATCTCCCATTCCATTTTATCCCCATAACAACATACCTGTGAGGTAGGTTGGAGTGAAAGTGACAACCCAGTGAGCTTTATGGATGAGTGGGGACTAGAACCTGGATCTCCCAGGTCTAGCACTCTAACTAGCATACCACAATGGTTGTCCAAGTCCAGGTAAGACAAGAAGCACTGGACAGTTGAGAACTTCCCATGCAGGGCCTCTATGATCCATGCCACCAGGAGACTAAACTGAGAATTCAGGATGATTTTTTTCATGATTCATGGATCAAGCAGACAAAGGTCTAGATTTGATGCAAAGACCAGAGGAGAGGTGTGTTTGGAAGTACAGATGATAGAAAATTCGGGCAGATAAGGTTTGGGCCATTAAAAATAAAATGTTCCTAGCACAAGTCACATAGAATCAGCTTATATGCAAGGGAAACCCCTCACTTATAAGATTTTATCCCATAAATGACTCCTCTCCCAAATGGCCTTTTCTATTCTGCCCTTTGAGCAGATATTTCATCCAGAGTGACACTAATTCTTTCTGCTTGATTCTTATTGAAGAGATCTCAGGAGATAAATTGGAGGTTTGGCTCAAAACCTATCTTACACCTGTAGCCAAAAGGAAATACTTCTCTTCAGTCTGTAATCAGAAGTGCTTTTCAGTATTTTGATATCCCACAACCCAAGCAGAACAAAAACAATTCCCTCCATCAGACTGGAATCAGAGGAGAAATCAGACTCAGCTAAACTTATAGGCCCCATGACTGAACAGAGTTTTAAAACCATCCCAGTCCATGTCTGAATCATTCATTCTAAAACTGTACAGCTCACACCAGTGCTTTGACTGATGTTGACACCCTGTATACTGGGAATTTTATTTCCTGAGCAATGAGAATAATATGAACATTCTAAGAAATCCACAGTGACTGTGGGAATGAAGGAGATTTGTCTGAAGCCAAAACTCTCACAGAAAATATCTAGGGAGCTCTGAAATATAAAGTAATGAATTAAATGCCTTTAAATTCAGTTCAATTATTTATTAAATTATTCATAGTGAGTCAGATCCTCTAGCTTCCCTTTCCAAGTATTTATGATTCCCTGGTTTGCAAGCTACCTAAGTGACTGAGGTTTATTAGGTACCTGTACATTGTAGACTAAAGTGCAGGTAAAAAGTAAGTATATTTGCTATTACATAATTCAAAATGGTAGCAATGTTATGAAAGAATGTATTTTGAAAGACCACAGTTTGTCAGAAATAAGTGATAGCATAATCTTGAAACTTGTACTATCTGTAGCCTGCTATGAATTTAGGGAAAATGTTCTTAAAATGTCAAAATAACTGATAAGGCTGTTCAGTGGAGTCATGCAATATGCTATTCTCAATGCTTTGTAACTTTTTCTTTACTATATACCTATCTTGGCAAAGAGGTGACATGTAACTGCTAAATCTATCACAGATTTTAATTAATATTTGTAAAATTTGCAAATTATTGTATAATTAACTGATTTTCTTTGGGAGAGCCATAGAAATGTACTTAATTACACATTTGCAGTGATAGTGCATATTAAAGATTTTGCAGATAAGGGCTCTTCTTTCATGCAGTCATTGCTGTCTGCCTTCCAGATGTCTGAATATATTATTTGCATTTTTCAAAGAAGCCAGAATTTCACTATTTTGTAAACGCATCCTGCCACAGCAAGTAATTTCTATCATCTTAATTCTCCTAGATTGTCTAGATCATTTTTATTGTTGTGGCTTTCAAATAAGGCAGTACTGAGGCTAAGCATTCAAATACTTTCAGCTAGTGCTTTTGCTTTTAAATGCTTACACATGATATGAATATTGTTGGACAATGTATAGCATGCATTAGATGGCTGTAACAACAACTGCAGATGCTCAGCTGGCCACAGTGGGCCCAGATATATAAATTACCTGGGCCAGTTGGGATTAAAACAAAATGCCCAAACTATGGGAGAACATGCTGAATTAGCTTTCCACAAAACTGTCTCGTAAATGCAACTTCACTTAATTTGAAAGAGACAAATAGTCACTTCTCTCTGTCCCTTACTGATTTAAGAATCTCCCACCTGCTTGCCTGCAAAGGACATAATGAAGATCTACACAAGTTAAACAGGAAGGTTTAACTTCCTGGAACAGGAAGGTTCCAGTTCTGCTTAAATGGGGAGTTCATGGTATCACAAACTCAGGTTTATAATGATTAGCAATTTCATCTCTCACTATGGTAAACCTGGATTCCAAATCCTGGCTGGATAGGGCCAAAATATAGGGACTGTCTTTTGGCAGTCCTGGCAATAGATGCATTTTAAGAAAGGCAAATAAAATTACTGGCAACATTTTTCCAAGGCTGGGAAACTTTCAGGGGTTGGGGTCTCCAGTGGTCTCCTAGACCCCCACGAGGGCACTCACCCCTGCTGCTGACCTGCCAACAATTGATGCTGAAATTGGTAATGACAGCAATAAAAAGAGCTTCTGTTTCATAGGCATTGACAACATCCTGGGAAAGGAAGCTGTTCTCCCTTTCAATAGCTACTTTTTGCTATCTTTGCCATACTGCCAATGCTTGGTGGCAAACAATCACTTTTACCCTTTAAATGGAATTTGTTACTTTTGCCCCCAGATTTCAGCAACAAATTTGGAACAGGAGATTGGTGGGGGCAGTAAAAGACTAAAGGGGGCTGCATACAGGCCAAAGCACATGTGTTGCCAACCTGTGCTCTACCTGTGGAAAAGAAAGAACCAGGTATAGTTAATAAAAATAAAGTAGGGATTCTTCACCTAACGGTAGGAGCTGAAGAGCAATGTAGAAAGAATAAGCATATGAAGAGGGAAAGATTATGCAGTTAAAGTTCAGGTTATATGCAGATGTGGCAAATAGCTGTTATAGGAAAAAATAATGAGTTTGTGCATCAAAATTTAAAGAATATGATAACAGTACAAATAGAAAAAAACCCTAGTCTATGTAGGTGAGGATTAACACTGAGAAGTGGTAATTGAGATTGTAGGGTAGACAAGAGGGGCTTTCAATTGAACAGGGATAAAAATATTTTCAAAATGAAGCAAAAACAGGATTTAATAAAATAGAATGTATGCCATTTAAAATGTCTCTCATTTCATCCTTGAGGAGGTGACACAAATGAATAATCCATGTTTTGTTTCACCCCCTGCCCCCAATTCTATGCACACAATGCTTCAAAATCTTTCCTGGCGGACAAGGAAATCAGTCACTGGTTATCCTTACATAAAATGGATTTTGAATATGTGTCCAACACTTCTTAGCTTCTGCCAGGTACATTTTGGGGGAAATGTGTGAAGGTACCAGTAGGCAGATGATCACACAAGGCTCAAGATTTTTCTACATTGGCATAGTTTTGCGCATCACAAGCAGATGTTCAAAACATTAATGGAGAACATTGATGGAGGTCTGAAGGCTTTAGGGCAGTCTGGTGTTCTCCGCATGCGTTGATTTGCAGGCCTGATCTACCTCCACAATGATGCAGTTTGTGGGTGAAGGCTACTTCAGGTTCCATCCATACTGGTTTCCAATGATGGTTCACTAGTCCAAATTTAGTTATTTCTGAATATTTACACCCAGCAATCCAGGGACAGATGGCTGATTATAAGGAATTTTAAAATTGTATTTTTCTTAGTTTGGTATAATAGAAGTTGTTTTCATGGTTATGAAAGTTGTTTTCTGAGTAATAACTGAGTAATAATATTTTAATTACATTCTATTTGCAGAGAAAAGATTTTGTTAATCATGAGACAGACCTGCAGCACTCTTTAAATAAAAGCCCATTGTCTGCCAGTGTGATTAAGCTCACAAGAACAGGGCGCTGCAGGCTGATTGTTTATATCAGTCTGATAAAAAATAGCAATAAATGCCTAATTCTCCTATTTATGTTTTAGCAAACTCTTCTATTTTGTAGCTATGTTTGTGGAGCAGGTTTTAGTGCTATCCAGGCCAGATATTTTATTGATAGTGTTCATGGTTTTTTATGACTTGACACTGTTTTATTGGTTAGTATTATATATATTTCATGCTGGATTCCACCTTGGAAGGTCTCCTGCCTTGAAAGAAGGCCTAGAAATGTTTTACACAAATAATATTACATAAAAGGGCAAGGGAACATTGTTTAGGTGTTGAGAACATGCTTCATCTGCAAAGCATCCCTGGTTCAAATCCTGGCATTGTCAAGAAAGACAGGAGAAAGTTTTGCCTGAAGTCCCATGAGCTGCTGCCAGCAAGTGCCAAACCTAGTGGCTAGATGGGTTGGGGCCTGACTTGGTATAAAGCAACTTCTCATATTTGTTTTTTTAAGGGTATTTACTTTCAGAAGCTGGGATCTTAGGTGTAACTACAAAGCCCTCCAGTCATCCCACTGTGCTTGTGGAGGGTCAGTAAACGCATGAAAAGAAATATGTATAAAGTTTGGGGGATGTGTGGGGTGAGCCACTGTTCTCCCTCCATGTCTTGATTCTGCACATCTCAGCTGTAAATAGCTAAAAGAGCATGTTATCAAAAAATGTGTGTGAAGTGCTACTGAAAAGAGATATCAGGCATACTCCACTAGAGTTTGTTACATCCAAAGGAAACAAGTTTGCTGAGAGTTGTAACATTAGCTGAGCCAAACAGATGTGAAAGCAGTTTTCCATTTCCAAGGTTTTGACCAGGGCCTCTGGAGAATGCAGCAGCTACATTAGATACACAGTTGCTTGGACAGTATTTCATACAAGGAAAAGGACATTCCCCAAATTAATTCCAGATATCCCCCATTTTTGTATCATGTCAGTTAAATAGGTTGTATGGAGATTTAGTTATTTATTCCTGCCATCATTACTATTAAATCCCACCTTATTTGCAAGAGACTCACATGATCTTCTCTCCATTTTATCTTTTCAACAAATCTGTGAGGTTGCTTGGCAGTCAATGACTGGACCAAAGTGACCCACTGAGCTTCATATCTGAGTGGGGGTGTCAGTCCAGGGTCCCTGGAGACCCAGGCTCACTATACCACACTGGTCTCTGGCTAGAGGCTTGGCCTGAAGAGGAGCTTGTAGAGGCAGATTACGTAATGAGGGTGGAGGGGAAGGAAGAGGAAAGAAAGAAATGAGTGGATGGGGTTGGTCTCCATAAAGTACAGGATGAAAAAGTTTGTAAATGCAGACCTGTCCTAATCTCACCAAATGCCTTCTATATTTCTATATCATCACTTTGCAAAAGTCTCTGCAAAAATGCAGTTTGCATTGCTGATCTCTCCTAACACTTTTAGATGTCAGATTAGCAATGATCATGTTATGGTGTTAACATTATTGTTTGTTCTGTCTATGATGTATCTTATTATAATGTTCCTTATTTTCTTAACAGCCCAGATTCTGGTAAATAACTCTGACATTTCAAGAGGCAATGGCACTTTGTTGAGGTACTCTGATTATTCAACATACTGGCTCCAGGAACATTGTCAAGCACAATTCAAAGAGCTGCTGCTAACCATTTAAAGCCCACATGGCTTTGGACTTGGGTAACTGAAGGTTCATTAACTTCTGTATGAACATGCCTGTAACCCATTTCAACAATATTTCTGGAATGTGGCTCTTCTCATTCATCAGGTGTCTTCTTGTGGCTGCCCCTGGTTTAGGAAGTGAGCCAAGCCAAAGGAAAGACTGTGAACACTTGAGCTGTTGTTGAGCCACCCAGCATCATGTGCATTGCAAACAAAGCTAGAAGTCATGTGCAAGGAAGAGGGACACTGCTTGTGCAATGTTTGTGTGGCTTGATTCCTGGAGGGTGCCTACTTGAATGCTCAGTGCCGAGTCAGACTCAGGGCTGCAAGAAAGTGGGACAGAGTTTGGGGAGCTGAGCCAAGGGAATCCAATTAATTTTCATCCCCAAAGTGGATTCTTCACACATCTCTATTCCAGATTTCCCCATCACAATATATTGGTGGAAAGTTGGCCTTCACAGGTGTCATTCCATGCCTTTGGAAAGCTCTTTCCATGAAAAATCGCTCTTTTTGAGCCTAGGACTCCTGTATGGTGCTCAGAGCTCCTTGGATGAAAGATCAAACACAAATGGTGAACAAATGCACACTGCAAAAATTGCACTGTTTAAAAGGACAACTCATATGTTTCTGCATCTGTACATACAGACTTCCTTACACATGTGCTTAGTTGAATGTTTGAACTATAAAGTTATGGTGTTAATGATAACAGAATTGTGTAGTCCCCAGATATACTCATTTAATCAAAGGCTGACATTTCATTACTGTTATCAGCCCCACATGTCATGGGAACCTAGGAACTTTCTATGATCTCACCCACAAAGGACAGGGGACTGGAATTAAGGATAGAGATGGTAGACTAAATTAATTCTTGTGCAATTCCACTGGGTAAGAATATGTAATATTTCTCTGAGCTGTTGAAAAGATGGAATATATTTCCAGCCGAGAAGTGCTTACAGGCTGTGAAGATACTACCGATGGTGAAATGAAGGAGGGCTACAGATCTGAAAAAATGATTCTAAAGAGAGTGTTGCGTATTGGAGTGAAGACTTGAAATCAAATCCTAGCAACAAAAGTAGTGTGGTGTGCACTCACAAGCTGAAAAACAAAGAAATGGGAGGTTAATAAACTGCATCAAGAAATGTAAGATAAGATTAGATTGGACATTGTGGTCTGTAGTTTATGGGAAACATAGAATAATCCAAGTAAGAGATTTACATTTCGCCTAAGGAAACCCTTTGCTGAAAATCTCACCTTACCTTACCTTTTTCTTTTTTCTTTTTCATTTGCAGAGTATTCTTCAGTTTTCTAGACTTTTAAAAGTTTTTCTTTAGCACTTCTTTGGAAAACAGAAACACAAAGTGTTTCCTGACATATGCATAATAACATTATACCTCAAAATGACATGTTTTTGTTGAATCGGTATGCATCCCTTAATACATGATTTTAAGTCTCTGCCTTAAAGTAGGCCCAAAGACAAGGATTGCTTTGTTTCAGCTTATATGTGCAAAGTATTTTCACCCAGATTTTCAGTTAGAACAATCCTGAAAGGTAGCTCAGCATTATTATCATCATACCATAGACAAAGCGCAGTCTGAGGTCAGAGACGGCCAGTTTGCTGCAACCTCCAAACCCTATTCTGGTGTTCCAGTTCATGTGGAGAGTCCCCATAGATAGAGAAAGCTTTTCAATTCAGGCTGTCATCCGCCATGAGCAGAGTGGGACAAAATGTAAGGAAGAAGAGCAAGGCTGAAGTGCTCCCTCTCTCCCCAGTTCTATCCTATTTGGGTTTAGAATTACCCAGTTCTGCTAGCAGAATCACTGCTCTAAGCCTCTTCTGTGATACCCCAGCTCACTATACTATAGCATTATTGGAGTAGTGAAACTGAGCATTTTTAAAACTTAGAAACTGAATATATAGGAGATATCGCACCAGCAGTTATAAAGATGGGGAACTTTAGTCTTGCCTCGTGTTGTACTCCCCCCACCCCACCGTGCTTTTCTACAACATGTTCCCTATTGGCTGTAATGAGATACTAATGTTTCAAACAGCTGCATTGAAAGATGATTTGCTTTTAACCATCGAAAACTGTCAAGCCCGCAGTCTGTGAAAAATGGCCTCTGTGATGAAAGCAAGGTTATTGGAAGCCTTGCTGCCCTCCACCCTTTATTTCCACCAATAATGATTGATGCATTTCTTTTACCCATTGCAGGGATTAATTTCATTGCTTGAGTAACTCAGAGAGATTAAAGAAAAAATAGCTAGCATTTTATAACTCTCTTCTGGTGAAGGGAAAGCCTGTTTGTTTGAAAATAGTGTATCAGTCATTCAGAGCTGGAACACCATTTTAATTTCTACAGGCCAATCAAACTGAATGTTTTTATGATTCACTGCTTAACCTTAGCTGTATAAGGTGATCGTAAAAACTCATGGTCAGCAATGTAGAGAGTGCTAAACAGAACAATTATTTCCAAGAAATCAAAGGAAACATCAGTGTATAATAAGAAACAGTGAGCCCAAAGATGCTTTGGTATGTGTTGCCTCTTTTGAAGTCCCATATATGATCAATCACCATGGAAAATCATCATTGTGTGGGAAAACAATGTTCAGGAGTCCATCCAGGCTTCTCCAGTTGCCAGCTTAATTGTATAAAGAAATCTAGAAGTAGGTTGAGGAACTTTATATGTACTTATTATATTATGGCCATGCATTATTTCATAATAATCATAGGAGGGCCAGAAATCTGGCTTTGCAACTTTCTCTGGAGCCTAAAACACTTGTGGCCATCTTGATCACAGCTGGTCCAGAAATACATTGCTTGGTTGAGCCTTTTTTTTGGGTTGGTCAAAGAGGTCTACATGGGTGCTTGGTTGTCAAGATCTCTATAGAGAAGTTTGGGCCAATGTTCTGGCCAGGGGATTTAAAGAAAAGCCAGTTAGAGGGAGTTGGTGGCTAAAGGGAGAAAAGTTAGGAAGGCTATGTGTCTGACTTTCATGAGGGCAGTCTGACTTTCATGAGGGAGGAGAAGGTCTTTGGGTCAATCTGAGACAACCCTACTTGAAGAAGATCTGGTGAGTCAAGCTGGTTTCTACGAAGAGTAGGAAGCTTTGAGGTGGTGATGAAGCTTCAAGCAATGAGTAGAGCTCAGCACCAGAAGGTCTCAGGCAGAGATCTGACTGTAGAAAGGTTTAATAATTATCCTCTGAAACAGAATCATCCTACAAGCCAGAAGCAAAGGAGGAGCAGGAGGAAGAAGAAAACTGTTGTTTTATAGCTTACAGATTTTTATTTATTCATTTTATTTATTAGAGTTATATCCTGCCTTTTTTCTTACATAGAACTAAAAGTGGCTTACATCATTCTCCTCCTCCTGGTCTCAGTCTTATCCCCACAGCAACAGCCCTGTGAGGCAGGTTGGGGTGAGAGTCTATGACTGGCCCAAAGTCACCCAGTTGACTGTATGGCTAAATAGGGACTAAACCCGAATTGCCATGCTCTCAACCACTACATGACACTGGCTTTATAAGTACATTACAGGATTCTGTGCTGAATGATTGATTGCGAAGTGATATGTCTTAAAACCTGCACTTGATTGACAGGGGAGTTGGCCCTGCCCTAAATTGAGGAAACCAATTTTAGGATCCTGGGAAGGTAAAAACAGGTGGTGGCTGTTAAAAAAGACAGATGTGACAGTTTTAAAGCAGCAGCAGAAGGTTATAAGGCAGAGAGATTGATGACTAGTACAGTTTTTAGATGCAAAGGGGATTTCTGTGTTTAAAGCAGAGATTGAATTGGTTGTTTTAGGTTATCTGAGACTTTTTAAATCCTTGAATAACCATGGGACCTGAGTTTGCATGACACAAGAAGCCATGGCATTGTAGTTTGTCTGTTCACAATGGCAGACAGCATATGCTATTAAGTTAATCCTTAATGGCTTAGCATTATGTGTGAGTTGGCACATTGTAATAGAGAAGATGTTTCTAACCAGGACTTCAGTAATACTACAGAGCTTGTTACTCTGTAATAGAACTGACCTCAAAGCCCTTGTGCTAAGATAGATATTAAATATATTTTTATTAAAATTATTTGATTCCTTTAAAAAGAAAGCCTTCAGAATCTTGACAAGGGATGTTGGATTTTGCTTCCAACATCAGAATTTTTCCTACTGGCACCCATGAACACAAGTGCATGTTTCAGGCAATGCTTGCATATTGCTGAGCTTGCAAACTGTGTTCACAAACTGTATTCACAAAATGCACCCTCTAAATGTGCTCATTTTCAAAAGATTCACATATTTGTATTTTAGTCTTTGGGGGCAAGTGCACATTTGCGGGTACCGTAAATGTGCACTTTCCCCCAAAATGTGCATTTTCCCCATTTGAGCAGCAGCAGCAGCTGTGTGTGGAGGCAGCTTGCATGAACAAACAGGGAAGCAGCAAAACGAGCTTGAAAGAGCAACTTGGTGAACCTCAGCAAGCTTGAGGCTCACTGATTCTCCTATTCCTAACCTGGATAATCCTTTATATATAGCAAGAACATACCAAAAGAGGTGCAAAAAATATGAACGGTTTCCTAGTGAAGATTTTAAAGAATTGCTCTCCACAAGTTCATGGGGCCTGTGTAGTTTGCCCATTTCCTGGGATGCCCACTGTCTATGCACACTAGAAAGGGCTCTGCACGCACAACACAGGCAATCCTGGCTCCATCGGGATTCCATTTCATATGGTGTGTGAGAACTGATAGCGGGGAATCCTGTGCAAGGGGACTTGCTTGCATGGCTGTGTGGCCCCCACATGTTCCAAGTACATGTGGGGGACTCAGCTTTACCCTTGTGAGACTGCAGAGGTACCAAATGTATGAGGTGATGAGAGACTGGGGGGTAAAAGGATATAAAGTTATGGCTCATAACTTGATGAGGCCTGCTCATAAAGCCTCATAACAGGCCTGCTCGCTGTTTCGATCCAATAACTGATCAAAGGGATAACTGAATGAGCAGGAAACGCTCTTACAAATGTTTGTATCCGCTGACAAAAGCAGAAGGAGATTTGAAATACTATAAATGGAGGCAAACAAATACTTCCAAATTATTTGTGTAGAGTACCTTGTTTCTCTTACCTATATGAAAAGGCAAACATGACATATCCGGGTAATGGAAATTGCTTTCATGAGGATTCTCAGTATTGCTAATCACTATGGAACCTTCAGTTATGGTTTCAAGTTTTGTACATTTCATGCATCATATTCTTCGATGCTGAGTGATAGAGTTGCTTCTTTTTACACTGCATCCTTTATAGAAAGTGTATATGAAGTATATATTTGAATATTATTTCAAAGGTCTCTGGGGACATTTTTTGGCATTTAGTGAAGGGCAATGTTATTGTCTGGTTATTTAAAAACCTTAGTAGCTATTTAACTAGTGATTTTGCAACACACAATGTATTTCATCTTCAACACAGAAGATGAAATAGTGATGTGATTCCTTATATTTTCAAGTAAGTGCACATTAAAATCCTTTAGCCAATTTCTCCACATGCATTGCACACTAAGTGCTCAATCGTGTGTAGAAACATTTGGTGTGAACCTGTAGTCCACAAGTTCTGCAGTCACAGCAGCTCTAAAGAATTGCTGCTGAGCTCATAAGCAGCTGTATCAGAAGGAAAATGAACTACATTTCAAAATGATTATACACCTATCTGCTGAATGTAATAACTTACCAATGCTAATCCCACAGTTTCTTAGGTCTACCCTGTGACATAGTGGAGAACTGATGTACAGCGCTGCAGGGAGAATCTGGCTAAATAGGAAATGCAAGAAAATTTCACCATATATGTTGTAGATTCCTCAGACAATTGTTCCTTATGATAGGTTTATTTACATATACTCTTCTGCTCTAGTTCATAAAAGAAATGACTGTAAGTCTAGTCCTGTGCCGAATAGTGCAAACCTCTGGATTTGTGATGTGCTGGAATGTGAAATTCTTGGCACTTGATCTTGTGCACTCAATTTCCCCAGAGAGAAATTAACAACATAATAACATGCACACATGCTATTCAGTACAAAAATTTAGTTTGACTAACAGCATGTAAGCAAGTCTTAGGATGCAATCCTATGCAATTTCGAACAGAGAAAAGGCTGACAAGTCCAAACTGGGAGCTGCAGACCTTTTCCAATGTCTGTTGTACCTGTGCAAAAAATCCTGCCTAAGCCTGTCCAGAATTAAATGAATTGTGTTCTTTGTTGCTTGGGGTGCTTCATACTTTAGAACATTTTCACATCAAAGTTCTGTACAGGAATTGATATTAAATCTCTGAGTGAATGTTAAGCACGTGACAATTACACATGTGGATTTTTAGTCTATGTACAATGGGGAAGTTGAGCCCCCTGCAGCTTCCCTGGATGTGTAGCTAGATTAGAAATTGTGTCTGCATGGCAACTCAAGTTACAATCTATATGCAGATCTTACATGCAACTCCTACAAAGAAGTGTCCCCTGTGTAAGAATTGTATAATATGTCAAGTGGCAATATCTGTTAAAAAACAAATTATCCAGCATGCTGCATTCATATATGAAGAGGGAAGGGGATATATGGTTTCATCTTCCCTTGGTTGTTTGTATGTTAGCATTGGTTCAAATGGTTATAAGCCATCTGCATGCAAGCACTAGAAAGGCAAAATGTCTGAATCTATATATGCAATAATATATATAGAATTGTTGGGAGCAGGGAAACCTGGCACAATTATATCAGCACCTGGAATAAGTGTAAGTATATTTTTCAAAGGGGTGAATTCAAAGTGGGGTGCTGTTTTTGGCAGTTGTTGCGTTGTTATTCCTACATTGCCTTTATATGCCACCTTTTTTCCTCTTGCAAGGAACCCAAGGCCACTTACATAGTTCACCTCTGTTCCGTTTTGTCCTGTCAACAACAATCCTGTAAGGTAACATAGGCTGAGGGTGAGTGACTGGCCCAAAGTCACCCAGTGAGCTTCATCACTGCGAGGAGACTAGAAGTCGGATCTCTCAGCCTTCCATCAATAATAAATTCAAATTGGTTTTTGTTTTGCCAGTGCATGGAACAAGAAAATAGGTAGTTAAATGTTATAAAAGGCAGCCTTCTATCCATTATTTTCAGTGTGCTTTTAGGGGCTGGCTCTATCATGAACCATAGTGAAGCAGGCACCTCAGGTGACAGATCTGGGCTTTGTGTGGGTGGGCGGGCAGGTGGGCAGCACATGCCTTGGGCCTCTTGAACTAGTTTGTGGTTCTCAGGCACGATTGAAAATCGTGCCCTATGGCTAGATTTACTTATGAATCTTGCCTAAGATTCAGCAGCCCATCTGACTCTGGCTTCTGAGTCACCTGGAATCCCTCAGGCAACATAATTTCTTGGGTTGGCTCTGCCTGAGTTGTGATCAAATTCTGCCCTTATGATTCTGCTGGGTTAGGATCGAAATATGTGATTAGTCTCCTAGCCAATTCGATTCCCTCCAACATAACTCCTAATTAGAAAGTGTTATATGAAACATTAAATAGGAAAATCAGATTTCTAATATCAGGCATCATATTTCTTGTCCAAGAGCTGGGTTCCTCATGTGGCAATTTTGTTTGTCTATTACGCCCATGTGTTCTGTCCATGGGAGATCAGTGGCAATGCAGAGGAAACTAACTCTTGTAGTTGTTTCCCTAATGATGAGAAAATGGGTATCTATTACTAATATATAATATGTCATATTGACAGCTTTGGGAGCTGGTTTGTTTGAAATAATGCACTCTGCTGACATTTGTTTCTTGACAGCAGTAACTGGATGAATAAAACCACTCAACTGACATTGCACCAAATACTCTTCAGCAAGTTAGCACAACCTAAATTTACTCCCATAATAGAAATGCTGTGTATGAGAAGAGGAGGCTGCAAATGTTTCCTTCCAATTTTGTATGACAAGCAACCTTGCAGGGTTTTTTGTAATAACTGACAAGTTCATTTGTAAATGCCTCAGCTTATCAGGTGCACCTCTCATTAAATAGAGTTTCTTCAGTTATATTTTATGCATGAAGTGCCATTTTATGCGTGTTTGACTATAATTGTTAAACCTTTCAGAAAATTAAAGCTGGCTTCTGAAAAAGACAGTATTTTGAATTTGAGAAATTGTACTTTGAAGCATCTGTTTACACCCAGAGGTCTATGATTCATAAGATCACGTGTAGTATAATTGAATATACTCTCTTACTTGGTTGGTTCAAAGCGAAATGCATGCAATATAATATATGATAATGCATACCACATTTACCTTCCAGTGAGTCCTCTCATAGCTGTGTATCATGCTTTGCACTCGATATTCTGTTTTCTTTATTGTTCAGTCCCCTTCAGATAAAGATTTTTTTTCTGCTGGCAGTCTGAGCTCTTTACCTGTCCTGGAGAAATGGAAGGCAATATCTAGAGGAAAAGCCATTGATTACCTATTGATCACAGACATGTATTATTGCCAGAGAGAATGATCTGGTGCTCACAGAATGAGTTCAATGCATCAAAGGCGTATGGTACAGTCTTAGAGTGTACCACTTCAAAGGGCAGGGGTGGATCTCATGCCCATACAACTCTTTGAGGTAGCTTAATGAGAAGCCTGAAGCCTGAATTTCTCAAGGCCACTCAGTGCACTTCATGAGTGGGGATCTACAGCTGAGTTTCCCACATTGTGGATGCTGGCAGGGATTTAATGCACCACCCCAGTAATCCTAGCATGTACAAGAACTTTTCAGCTTTCCCTTCTAGCAGGAATAAAATATGCCTTTCCCTTAAAGACTCCCCTGAAGATAGATTCATGTCATGGACCTTAAGAGCATGAAGCATGAACAGTAAATGCTGGAAAGAAAAATAAAATCCATTGTGTGTGTACATGAGTTTCGTTGGATTCCAGCTATACTTTATGAAATCAGGTCTTTAGGCAACTCTCTGTACTCTAAAGCTAAAGTGTAATTTTACTTTGTTTTTTAAAACATATTGGCTCTATGGCATCTATTGATGAATTGCTTCAGGCAAAAGATTTTTGCTGAAGAGGCCAAGCTCAAAAGTTTGTGCAATGTTTATAAATGTGAATTTATAGAGTAGAAACAATTCATCTGAGAGGTTACAGTAGAAAATGAAAAACACTGTATCATGGCCAGCTGCTCCCCCCTTTTCAGTGAAAGTATTGCTGTGAATTTGCTGTCTGATTACTGTGAATGACTCTGTCACTATGGCTTTTCCTCCAAATGGGAACAGGAGACTTGACACCAAAATCACCTTAAAGCTGTGTAAAGGCTACGGATGTTTCCTGAATGGACAATTCACCTGCAGAGGTGGTTCTGAGCAGAGGGCTTGGCAGATGGTGTGAGAAACAGCAGCCTGCAGTTTTGAAGAGACAAAGGGAAAAAGAGACAGGTGTTTGCTGAAGCACCTTGGGGAGTAAGGCATTCACTTACTTGGGGGATCAGCTGCAGACTAGCAGATTTGCTGCTTTACAGAATTGCTGTTTGCTCCTGCATATTTTGCTCTTCTATGCTTGTGAATGCAACAGATATTACAAAGATATTCTTAATCTCCAGAGGTAGCTTAATAAAAGGGAACTAAATATGATAGTGGTTTGGGAACAGGCAAGCATTATCCCAGGAAGTGCTGCAGAAATACAGTTTGGAGTAACTGTTGCATGAGTGAAAGACTAAGCAACAGGGCATTTTTGTCCTGTCCTCCCCTGAAGCTTGCTGCATGCCCCCCTCCCCATATCTGCTTGGAGAGTCTCCTAACTATACAAAGCATTTGGGGGGGGGTTAGGGGGGATGCTGCAGGGGAAAGGTGTAATCTGTCCTTCCAGTTGTCTTCACTCTACTAGCAGAAAGACAGCATATTGGATATAGCCCATTTTTATAACAGTTATGGCATTTACTTTGATAAGCAATGTTATCCAGTATTCATTGCAAGGGTGGAATGAATAAGTGAATGGCTCATGGGTTCTTCTCTGGAGAGAGAAACAAACAATCTGTTCTGTCTATAACACGACACAATAAACATTAAGAGCTCAGTTGGATTAGATCAAAGGACCAAAGAAGCTTATTCTAGCCTTCTAGATGCTCATGGGGAGCCCAGAGCAACTTCCCACTGTTATTCCCCAGAAACTGGTATACAGAAGGATGCTGCCTCTGATTCAGGAGGTAGCACACAGCCACCATAGCTAGTAGCCCTTGGTAGCTTCCTCCACCACTTATTTATATAATCCTCTTTTATAGCTGACTACTCTGGTGCCCTCACCACATTCCATGGAAGCAAATTTAAGGAAATTCCATGGAGGCACAGTTTAAGTATGATTTGGATCATAGATAATCAGTAAAAGGGAATTAGGTGTTCAGCACAGATCTGCTGCCAAACCTAAGATCTGTGGCACTGTAAAGAGACTATTTGGGAATTTTGTCCCAGCCATGCTAATGTTGTTGGAGGAAGAATAGAGGTTCATGATGAATGAAGAATCATAGATTAAACACGCCTTGGAAGAAAGCAGCAAAGCACATTTAAGCTGAGATGGTCTTAAGGGTTTTGAGTGTAAACTTGTTCTTGTTCCATATGCTACACAGAGAAACTGCTGATCTACTTAATAGCTGTTCCTTCTGCAGTAATAAAGCATCTGACTCCTAGTAGTGATAAAAAATGTTAATCTAATATTATTTCATTTCTAGTAAGGGTATTCTGATACTATTTAAAGCAGAAGTGTGATTTTGAGCAAGTTCACATTTTCCCTCCTTGCAAGCCACCGAATTAGCACAATAACCCTTGCCTGGTAGCAGTTGTCATGCTCTCCATTCCAGTGAGAGCTAATGGCTGAAGTGGCTTACAGCTCTTCAACCCTAGAACAAGCCATGGCTTTTGCCATGATTTGTAAAACACCCCATCCACCCACCCTTCCAGGTTGTCTACTATGACAATCTACACTGGCCGAGGGTACTTATTTATTTATTTTAAATTTTTCATATGGTGTCTGATTCTTATAAATTCTTGAGATGGTTTACACAAAAAGCCAAAAATATAACTACATATTAACACCATATTACAACCATAAAATAGTTTAAAACTCCTTAGTGACCACACTTGCTACAACTAATTAAAATGCATTATTGATTAAAAAAACTGGGAGAACAAAAACTAAAGCAGCATCAGCACCACAGATGCACCTCTCTGGGAAGTGAGTTCCATAATGATCCATAATCCAAAGGACACATGCAGGATGGTAAAATTTATTTATTTATTCATTCACATATTTATAGGCCACCTATAACTGCCAAAAGTCCTTCCGAGGTAGCTTACCATATTAAACATATATGGATACATAAGAACACATTAAAACCCATTAAAACACTTAAAAGATTAAAGAGCAATACAATAGCAATTTAAAAAGGCCATAGCATTCATAGGGGCTAACTATAAACTTAAAAAAAAAAGTCTTTGCCTGGCACTGAAAAGAAAATAGAGACAAGAGTTCCAGAGATGGGGAACAGCAGTGGAAAAGTCTCTTCACCTAATTGCCACAACTTTCACCTTGCAGAAGGGCCTCCTGAGCTGATCTTAGGTGATGGGTAGGTTTAAATGGGTACAGATGTTCCTTTAAAATAAGCTGCCATAGTTTATTTTCCCTCCATGAGAGTATGAATCCAGTCAGTATCTTAAAGCATGGGTTGCTTCAAACTAGTCAAGTTGGAGATGGGGGTGATTTCAGGGAAAAAAGCAGTGGCCGGCAAGTGGGTGTTGTACATTCCTGATTTGCTCTTTCAAATCATGAGGCTTGGAGGTCAGAAGATGTGCACATGGGAAAAAGTTTAGGAAACTTTTTAGGAAAAGATTGTGAGGAAAGGGGTAGGGAGCAGAAGCAAAGGGCCCAGCACTTCATGTCTCCAATTTTTGTCCTGAATCACTCCTCCAGTTTTTCAGGGTTCTGCCTTTACTAAGTGATAATTGATAAAATTTCAGGAATAAATATCATAACTAAAAGCAGGTCCTCAGATAATACTAAAAGCAGTGCTTTTTTTGTAAAAAAAAAAGAGCCGGAACTCATGTCTTGGGATCACACTTTTACACAATGGCCGCTGCCGGCAGTAAGCACTCAGCGTGTGACCACATGACCGATCCCAAGTCAAGCAGTGCCCTCACAATCAGCGCCGACAGTCAGCGCCGACACACAAGCAGCCCGCAGGCACTATGTGAATGATTTTTGCTGCCGAACTGCTACGCCCAAGAGGGCGATTCACGATCGCTTGGAAAAACCCGTCAAAAAAAGGTGCCAGAACACCGTTCCGGTGCGTTCTATGACAAAAAAAGCCCTGACTAAAAGATTCTAAAAGCACCCACATCACTTTATGTTGGCTAGAGCATGATGCCTTTGACTCTCACGGATGCCTTAGCTCTACACCATCCCTTGGTGAAGACATCTCTTGATTCAGCCTTGTACATTTCACTCATCCTGTGACCATTGGCAGAGATGGTGACCTTCTTGGGACCATTGGCAGAGATGCAGAGAACTGAAATTAGGACATGCGATCCTTAATCTCTTCCCTCCAGAATTCCTGTGTTGCTAGTCCTAAGCATATAACATGTCTGCTTTAATTAATGTCTTTCAGGATCATTGTATTGTTGACAAACACAGTCTAGGATTTCCTTCCCACTATTAATAAATCAAGCTGACACATGTCATCAGGGTATCTGGATGTCTTTTCTTCTAGGCTTTGAGTCTTCATTCTGCGCACAAAGAAGGTTAGAGTATGCATCCAGGAGGAGTTCGACTTTAATTTTGGTCAAAGTTTGCTAAACTCATCATTACCTGTCACTGCAGATCTTTTCCATTCACGCCTCCTCTCAAGTGCTAGCTGACTCTGTAACATCATGTCTGAGAGAGAAGCTGAGGTGACACTAGAAAGCAACGTGTATCAATAAGCTATTTTTGGTGAATAGCTGTTCCTTGGTATTTTATTTGAAATTTAATTTATAAGATTTGCTAGGGAAGTCTGTTTGCACCGAGAAACCAAACAGAATGCCAGTTTTTGTACACTGTTAACTTTCTGAACTGGTTATAAACATGGATCTGGAATAAGTTTTCAGTGTGGGATCAGTTTCTAGAAAGGCTGTGAATTATTTTGAAAATGCAGACATGGTGACTTCAAGGTGTGGAGAAGGAAGTAGATTCCTTATCAATTTTTATACATGAATTTGCACACCATTCCCAGTGTTTCACCTTGTCCTTGTTGTGTTATCTGGCATATGGAATTGGGTTTCCATTCATTTCCTATAGCTTGGTGGAAAAGCATACATTTAGATCTATCTGAGGGCCAAACTTAGGTGACCAGTGATGAGATCCCCCTGAAGAGTAAATTAAAATGTACAGCAGCTGCTCAGAGCATATCCACCCTAAATTTGAGAAGGGCTGCAACACTGGGTGAAGAGAGTTTTAACTTTCTCCCTCTTCCATTTTCTTGCATTAAATGTTCCTACCTCCCTGTTCAGAATTCAAGCACTGACTTTTTTTTTCTACAGCAGAACCATTGGAAATGCCGTGTGTGTTTGTGTGTGCATGTGTGCAATTTTGATCAGAAAAAATTAAGCAAATTCTCTCAATGTTATGGTTGCATCAAATCAGAGCCCATAGATCATGGGTCCTCAAACTACAGCCCGCGGAATGGATCCGGCCTGCCATGGCTTTCCATCCGGCCCACGCCGCCATTCCCTGCCCGGCATGCTTGCTACTTGGGTGGGGACGTGGTGGCTTGCTCATTCAGAGATGGTCTCCGAGCGAGCAAGCTGCCACCGCCTACCTCCTGCACGCATGTGCTCACTGCTGCCTCGCAGTGCAGGCAGGGAGCTGGTGGCTCGTTTGCTCGGAGATGGTTTTGGACGCGCTGGGAGATCTCTGAGAAAGCAAGCCACCGATGCGCGTGCCCGATGCAGCCTCGCGCGTGCCCGTGTCCTCAGGTACCCCACCTCACTGGCCCGTGAAGGTCACCACAGCCTTTCAGCTGACCCCCTATTCAAAAAGTTTGAGGACCCCTGCCATAGATCTTGGCTTTATACAGACAAGCAAATAAACCCAATTAGATCTCATCACAGGTCTGCTTCACATCAACTTTGGTTCTAACATGATGAAGACCTAGTAATTTTCAATAAGAATATATTCAGTTGCGCATGTTTCTTCTGATGTTGAATGCCTTTTAACCAAGGCACTGGTTAAAGACTGGTTAAAGGCTACAACCTACTTCATGTGGAAAGCATAATTGCCCTGCAAATTTCTAACATGCTCTAAATCAGTATGCTCGGCTGCTGGAGCAATGCTGGGGGGACTTGGCTTGTGTGCTGACAGAGAGGGCTCTGCGTGACCGCTGTGGCATGCGTGCCATAGGTTCGCCACCACTGCTCTAAATAGTCAGTCTTGGCCTCGTTGCCAGGAAGGTGGTCTCATAATTTACATATTTAAATTAAGAATGCCACTAGGAAATAGAGGTTCATTAATTATTACATCATAGAAATTTGTGAACTGCTCATATATAGTTCCTCAACTTTTAATACTTAGACATTTAAATCAATTTTATGTAGTTCTGTTATTCCATTTATATCCCACCTTTCCTCTACAGTGTATATTATTCTTTACCAAGCCATTCAACCATTTAATCCTCATAATGATCTTGTGAGGTAGGTTATTCTGAGAGATAGTTACCAGGTTCATACAACAATATTTATAAGCTTGTGAACCACCACAGTGCATGCCAGGCACATGTTATCCAATTTATCTAATTTCCCTTGCTGGGTGCGGCTTGTAGTGACATCCAAATCTGGAAAGAGTAGGTGGCTGGAATGGTTAATAAATGTCAGAGTAATTATGTAAATCAGGAGGCATGCATCTGACTTATTAACTACTTTTACCTTGTGTCTCCCTGACCAGCCCAATAATGGCTCTAGGTCAATGAATATCATAGCTGAATGAGGACTGGACCTAGAACTCCCCAGATCTACTGACTGGTTTTCACTGGCTATTTGCTTTTTAGATTTCTCAACAATTTGGTTTACTTTATCCATTGTTCCTCTGTCTGTCTGTCCACACCCCCGAATCTCCAACCAAAAGTGTTTTTTACTCTATCGTAAGGTATAAATGCTAATAACTTTGTCTCCTGAAAATTCTCCACCTCACAGTTAGTACAGTGCCTATGTAAGCAGTGCTGTTTTCAATTTGCAGATCTAACATTTCACAGAGTGGTTGGTAAATATTTCTGTTTATCAAAAGTAATTTTAGTAAAGCACATTTAGATCACTGATATGTAATGAATATACTTTGGAAATTCTCAGCCTGGAGGGGGAGAGGTAGATAAGCTTTCACTGTGTATTTCCAACACAGGCAACTGGACTTCTTCTCATAGTGATGCCTTAACACCATTTGAAGCTGCAGCAGCTTCTGCTTAGATCAACAGCACTCATGCAAATCAATCTCCTTGTTCATTATCCTGTGGAAGTGGGTTTTCCAGGATGTTTGCAGGACCCTGTTTATCAAGAGATGACTTTAAGCTGCTGCTTAGGGCAGCATTTTGTGGGAACTCAAACAGACTTTCCCAGTCCCTTTCCTTTCCTATGGTCAAGCAATAACGTAGCGTTTAGAGAGATCATCTTGTATAGCTTAAGCACTAGTTTTTCAGGTTAAACATATAACCAAAGAAAAGGCTTGCAGCAATATAAGTCCAACACCTTTCACTTCCTTGTCAGTTATAGTATATTAAATTGCTTCTGTAATCCTGTGATTGCAATACCTGAGAAGCATGGGCAAGAGTTTCAGTTCTGTACTTTGCATACAGAAAACTTGAACTCTGCTATCTCTAGACAATGTTGCATGCTATTCTCTTGCTGTAAAAACAACCAATCATTTTCTAGCTTGTTCAAGGATGATAAATGGATTATAGCATAAGTTTTTTATGGACTAGATTCCACTTCATCACTTATATCAGATGAAGCATTCTCTAGTAAACAAAAGCTTATGCTATAATAAATTTATCATTCTTGAAGGTGCTACAGAGCCTTTGCTGTTTGAAATTTACAATGTCTTCATTACTAGAATATGTAGTTGCTGAGAATATTGCTGTGCAGGTGGATTCAGCTACAGTTACCAGTAGATTGCCTAAATCTATAGTTGAATGTTTCCACAGTAGCATTGTATGTACCTTGTGTGCTGCATTTAAATTTCATTTAAATTTCAGCTCAGTTCCTTCTTGGAAAGACTATGGAAGTTCCATGTTTACATCAGAGTAGCATCTACTGTAGCAATTTGAGGATTGCAATGTTTGTATGGTGCATTTGTTTCGTTACCCCTTCCCCCATTTTTGGGGGGGAAGAATTTTCTAATTTTAAATATTTCCTGCAGCTTTTTGTGAAAACTGGCTAGAAGAGTAGCTCCTAAGTATAATGATGTCACTGAGCGTTGCAAGATGAATTAAGCTTGCTAGTATGGTGCCTTTAGACGGCCAAGCAAAATCAACAGTATGAGCAACCAACTGGTCAGCTGCAGAAACGACTTCTTACTATAAAAGAGCTATTAAGGAAAGCAACCCATTAGCTGTTAGTTTGGGAGGCATCCATAAGAAAATCTCTCAGGCTTTAGTAATGTTGTTGACAGCTTCCTAATCTCTTTTTATATTGGCAGGCTTTGTCTTGTAAATCCTGTCTGACATCCTGTAGCATATTCTTGTAAAATAAATTGATGCATTTAAAAGACATTCTCTTTGCTGTTGGAGAACAAACTAGACAGGAATTTGGGGCAAAAAGAAAGAAAAAGAAAGAAACATCACTATAGACCAACATCTTCAGTTCCTTCCTAAAGTTGTTAATTGTAAAAGCGTGTTATAACAATGAATACTGAGTAATTAAGATCTGCTGATCTGTTTTAAAAGGCACTATGTCCCCTCCAGTACAGTTTAAAAGAAACATCTGGGGATGTGGTAGAGATGCTGCTAGAAAGGGAACATCTCTCTGTGTTTCCAAAGAATATCGAACTCAAAATTATTATATTTCCCAGCAATATATTCTCTGGAGTGTATTGATTATGGCTAGGTTCCTATGGTTTTATCATTATTTATAGTTTCATATTAGGAAAAATATATTAATGCTACTTAGTCTCAAGTCAAATGTTGGTTTAAACTGAATACTGTATAGTCAGCTAATTGAGATGTAAAGCAACACAAGGCCGTTGTAAATCAGCCAAAGGTTAGTAATGGGAGAAATAAAGTGAACCTGCCTTGAAAGGAAAGTAAATCACATGGGTTAATGAGTTTAGTGGCAAGAGAAAGGATAATTTGAGCTAGATCTAAAATAAAAGGATTGTCGGATTAATGCAATCATTCTTATCTGTATCCTAACTGTTATTCTTAGAAATATTGGTTTTCTGCATTTTATGTGAGATCTATTTCTATGGATTTTTGAATGTGAGACAAATGCAGCACAATCATATATCTATGTATTTATACATATGAACACATAATGCTGTCTAGCATCATATACCCATAAAGACTATATTATGTATTTCTGGAATCCACTGTAGATCAAGGAAAACCTTTTATATTACTCAAATGTCACTTTTTTGGGAACATAAACATTTGCATTTGATTGTTGCTATCATGTGGCATCTGCCAAATCTTCAAAGCTGAATCAGGCACCACTGAGCTGGTAACTAAACACATACATACATATATATATATACGTGGCAAGCTTCTAAACGCAGGTCTACAGCAATATTTCTTGTAGTCCATGCAACAGCATGGCTGCTTTTGTGGGTCCCTGAGGTTTCTTAGGGGCATTAAACCCTCCTGCTTTCCTTTACTCCAGTCCTGTAATTCAGTTTCTCCAAGTGAAAGAACCTGGGAAATTCAGTCAAATGGATGGGCAGTCAGAAAGAAGAAAAGAATCATTTCCTTTCACAAGCCATAATAAGTATGTGGACCACATAACAGTGTGGTTTTACTTGCACACTTAACAGCAATTGATTTTCAAGAGTGTACACATGCTTATTTTTGGGTTGGCTTGCCATCCTTGATATCCAGTGTTGTTGGACTACTACTGTTTTAAAAGGATAAGAGAAATAGCCTGTTATGGCAGTTTTCCTCAGTAATACCATGTGTGTAGCTTTCTGTCATGGCCTGTTTGTAAGCTTTCCAGTGGTATATGGCTTCCTCTGTTGAAGTTAATGTGCTGTGTGAGATGGATCTCTTGTCTGTTTCAATATCGCTTCTGAGTCTCTCCTCTCTTTGCAAACTAATAATATTATCCATCAACGATGGAGTGCCATGCACCATGCATGATATAACTGTGTTGCTTTCTGGGAAAGGTTATATGCACATTCTTCTCTGCTTTACTTCTTAGTTCCCTGTCTTTCCTCATCCCAGCTCTATCTGTTCTCGCTTGATCTAAATATTCTTTTCCCACTGCTGCTGGTAGAACCCAAAGTGCTTCAGGTTACATAGTGATTCTCCTTGCTTAGCTAAGCTGAACTTCGTGTTTTCCAGAAGACTCTTATTTCAAACAGTTGTTTCTTTGTGTCAGAACATCACAGCACAGAACATAATGGATGCTCCTTCTGCATCTTACACATCTGTAGGAGATGCCACTTTCGCCACTGCAGACTTAGCATCACAAAGATTGAAATTCCTGATTTCCTAGTGGTTGCTTCTGTGACTCTCCTTTGCGGCATGGTCTGGGGACTCTGGCCTGGTCTATCACATTTAGTAGCCTGGCATTCAAATACATTGAGAGATAAGGTGTGGCCTGAGTGGATCCCCTAAAAAATGAAAAGAAAACATGAACATTTTGTAATCTGCCGCTAAATTCATGTCTGTCTCTCTCTAGAGAAGAATCTGTGCATGCTGACAATCAGCCCAAAACTGTGTTCTTGGTATTGGTGGCACTGGTGGTGGTGGGTTGTTCCACTTGGCTGGCAGAAGTTCTGAATGCTAGGCTGCAGCTGTCTGCCATTTTTAGTTTGAAGACTATGTCTGGGGCCCACTTGGGAACTAAAAAATGGTGTTAGAAGCTGGTCCTTCCCTTGACAGCATGCCAGCCTCATGGTAAATTTGTTTGCTATCTAAATTTTAAAAATCAGGAAAGACATGAAACTTGAGAGGTACCAAGGGAGATGTCTGCAGTCCTGGGTGAGCCTGGACTCGAGCACTTTGGAGAAAGCAGGACAGGAGTATTCATCAGTTTGTTCTCGGCCAGCCCACTTGTGTCACACTGAGAAGAGCCTGGATTCCTGGGGGCTTTGTCCCTGTTAATTGAGCATTTTCTCTTGTTCTAAGCAAAATGTTTCTTTAATGATGATTAATCATTGCAAGGTTTTCATCAGCAAATGGTACTGTTGCAAGCATTTAAAAAACTAAGTCCAACAAACTTATTCTGTTTTAGAATGGTATATAATAGTACCTAATGTGCCTGCATCAGCACATACTTCCCAACTTTCTTTTTTTCATGTTCCTTCTGTCCTTTGCTTTATTTCTTTCATAAGCCTGTGCTGGAGTAGTTACTAGTTTCATTAAATGACCTATTTTCTAGTTCATAGGAACCAGCACTAGCAGTAGCACAGAGTTACAGCTGGAGATTGAGGTCCAAATGTTGGACTCCTGGGGATTTTGCCCTGAAGTATAAGTCTGTTTTAAACAGTGGCACTCAGTCTTAGACCATCATGTAGGGTTTGTGCTCCCAAACACACCTATCTAGCACAGTAAACCAATAGTAATATTGTGATGAAAAGCAGGAATAGAACACATTGTTATTGACTACCTGTCTGGGGTACACCTTGGATATATTTTCTTTCTCTTCTGCTCAGTGACCAACAAATTGAATGATGGAGGAGATAAAAGGAAGGGCATACATGTCTGGCAGCCTTTCTAAGATTGAAATAAAATGATAAATAACAGAAAGCTTGGGTGCTGTGTATGGCATCTCAATCTGTACACAGGAGTTCCTATTAACTAAAAAGAATGAGGCTGGAAGAAGATATAGGGTATATTCATTTGACTCTTTGACAGGGTAAGAACCAGCATCGAAGCCAATTTCAGCCAAGGATGCATTTCTGAGACTGGTTTGTGTAGAAGTAACAAATTGCTGAACCAATGATGAGTAGCTTTTGAGACTCTATGAATCAGGACAGCCTCCCAAACTTGGTAGAGAATAGATGGTAATGGCCTTCACCTCCAGACATAGTGCAACCCCTTGGCCCCTCCCACAAGATATATCTCCAAAAGCAATGGCATGAAAAGAGCCTAAGTTAAAATGCTAACACGGCTTTCTCCTGCACCTGTATTTGTTTGTAACTGTCTAAGATGTGGCTACCTGATGGTTAAGAAAGACATAGAATAAACATGATGCAGAATTTAAGAATTATTTCCAGACAACGCAGGCCTTAAATTAGGCTTGCTGAAAATACTTTAAATCTGTAAGAAATTTGCAGAAATATAGTAAGATGTCTTTTACAACATTTCTAAATTTTTGCATGCATATAAACCAACAACAATAACAATCAATTTACAGGAAAGACAAATGGTCTGAAGACAAATTAATGCAGTTTATGCTGGCAAACTACTTTATTCCAATGCCTTTGCATAACATAAGTCCATATTTTGAAAACATTGTGCACTTGAAATGAATTAGTACAGAACTGAGACTAGTTTTAGTTTTTATTCTTACTCTTAATTTTGTGCAAATTTTGTCGAGTTTTAATTGCCTTAAGCAGGTGAGCATTCTCCAGTGATTAATATGATACATCATACTTAAAAATAAACTTCAGATGCTTTGGTACACACTTTCTCACTTTATTTATTTATTTAAAAACATTTATATCCTGTTCTGTACCAAGGGTCTCAGGATGGTGATACAATATGCAGCACTCATGAGTAGAATATAAATATATAGTAAAACCAGTAAAATTTATACCTTACTATAGTGAGATATGAACCTCGACCATTCTTGTTTTCTGTTACTTTTGGTACAGAGCCAAATGAGGCATGATGGTGGCACTCCCATAAAGAGAACTGAATCCTCCTTATATATACTGCTTTTCCCTCCCATAATCAGTCCTACCATGTACTTCTTTTCCAGTCAATCTTACTTTTTACATTTGGTACTCAACTGATGATAAAAACTACACTGAAATCTAGAAGGAAGTAGAATAGTTATACTTCGATGAAGCAGTGCTCTCTAAAACCTGGGACCCATCCCTGATTGATAAGTGATGGGATAGACCAGGATGTGGTAGTTATTGTGTGGATTCTGGAATTTGAAGGTGTACTACTTGAGTTGGTGCTTTGCCCATTACCAAGAAGTTCCTGAACATACTCCAAAATATACTTTTGCTGTGTTGGGAAAAAGCTCAATATTGCACATCAGAATCATCCAAGAGAGATATTTACGTGTGTGTGTGTGTGTGTGTGTGTGTGAGAGAGAGAGACAGAGAGAGAGACTGAGAGAAAGAGGTTTCTCAGACCAGATAATCAGGTTCTTCCAACTGTTAAAGAAAACCATGGGAAGATTTAAGATGCAAAATACCAATAATTATTTATAATTCCCATTTCTTTCTTTACAGATTCACTGACAGGATGTAACCTTTAAAAATGGAAGCTTGTATAGAAAGGAACAGATAGCAGTTGGAGCTAATCGAGTGGACAATAATTCCTGTTTGGATGTATTCACTTTTAAGAACGATATGTTGATTCAGAAGGTCCCGAGAGAGAATTGTGAAATTTATTTTGCCTACTTAGTCCATGGATTTTTAAATCATTCCTTGGAGTTGGTGAATTTCCACAAAGGTGTGTGATGGAAATAGCAGCGCATCCCTGTCTCTGTAGACGGTACATTGTGGATTAGTTTGCTGTTGGTGGATACCAATTCCATTTTAAGGGACAAGGAACAGATGTGATGGATTTACCTTCAGAAATGAGCAGGCATGGAAGAAATCCACTCAGTCACAAGCTGGAAGATCAGAAGAAGGTAAACACTATATTCTATCAATAGATTATTTAAAATGAATTTTATTTTAAAATTACATTTTGCAAAATTCACTGCTCTTTATGAAACACAGTATAAACATATCTTAATGATTATTGTTCTGGGCAGTATGTTTCTGTGCAACCAATTTTCATTGTTAGCTGAGAATCTAACTTCCAAAAAGTCTTGAAATCACCAAATTGGTTGTCAAAGCGTTCACTTACATGATAGTTCTGAGTCTGTGCCAAATCGCTCCTGTATTAAGCAATATTATTAACTTTGTGTTGACCTAGTTTGAATACTTCAATTCAAATTTGTGAATGACAAATGACAATTCAATAACAATTAGTACCTCCCAGATCCTTCTGATAATAATAACAAAAACTTCATTACCATGTAATGATTGTTAGTGTAATGTACAGAATGACTAAATATAGCTAAGTTTGCATTTGCATTTTGCATAATCAAAGTATACCACTACTTTGAGCTATTTTGCATCCCTCTTAACTAATTGCATATGAGGACCTATGTCGTGTTCCCCAGCTGATGTACCATCTAGGTGGGGAGAATAATACTCTCCTTCCCTTTTTCACATCTTGCTCTGCTAAAGTGTGGTAACTCGTGCCTAGTCATTGAGTTTGCAGCTCTGTATACAAATGAAACACATCCCATTGAGATCAATGGGAATTTAAGCAGCATAACTGTGCAGGAATACAGTCCTTGGTTCTTTTCCAACTTCTGCGTATAAACTTCTCATTTTATTGCAATCATATACTCATGGACTGGGCTTGGATACTGGTTACTGTTCTTAAGCTTTTATAGTTTTAGGATAAATGTAGTACATCTAATTCATATGCTTTATGGCAAGTTGGATCAAATAACTGCCCAATTCAGTTCAGTCTACTCTGACTGGCACTGTTGCTTTAAGGTCTCTTGCTGAAATCTTTCCCAGATTATTATCTGGGAAACATCTAAGTATCAGAAATGGAAACCAGGACCTTCTGAATGTGAAAGAGTTACTCTCCAGGATAAAATTAAATTGATGATAACTCTAGTATAGTAAGCTCTGTTTGCATAATTGATACATCAGTGTATTGGCCACTTCTTCATATTTTTCAGTACTGCTATTTAGGCTTAAAAATGAAAGAAGAATGCAAGACTTCTGAAGAATGTGTAGATAGAGGGTGTACCAAAAACCTGCGCTTTAGCGGGACTTATACAGAATATTCTCCTATCAAATGGGAACTTGGTTTTAGATGGATTCTTCAAGCAATGTTTCTACCGTGTGCAAAAATGCACAAGTACTTTGTAGTAACCTTTCATTAGACTTTTGAATCGTCAGATGTATACTGGTTGACTTGCCTTGGGGTTGTGATGGTATTTTATTGCCTGGACTAGATTTCAGAGGATTAGATACATGAGACAAGGTTGAATAAATCTGCTATTCTGTTCTTTTTAGATTTCAGTGTTGTTTGAGCTGTTTTAATGAGATGTCTATTGGATGTAATTTATAGTACCATGTAGTTTCTGCAATTTGGATTGTTGGAAAACCTATAACCAATTCGGCACTGCAGCTGTCATTAGGTGAAAGTAGAACCGTTTGACTCTGATATACATCACTTTCCAATTTTACAGGATATACCTATATATACAATCTCATCAAGCCTTTTTCTTCTGTCCATCATGCAAGAATTGTAAAATGGTACAAATTAGTTGTGTATTGTGTATAATGTTGTAGATATATATTTTATGAGTATTTTATGCATTTTTAATTAGAAAATGAAATGCCTTTATTATAATTGAAAATGTTACACTGTAAAATGGAAGATAATACTCAGCTTATTTTTGAGGAGTTCAGAAAGGAAAAAAAATACTTTTCTCAAAAATACTTGACAACCTTGGTTTTTCACATTCTCACTGTTTCATTCCTAAGGTGCCAGAAATGTAGATTGAAATATAAGACTATATTCTTCTGTTGAAGACCAGTACTAATGAAACACTGAAATCCTTTCTTTTTAAAAAATACTGATAGTAAGAGTTGCATGTGGAGTTTGCCAACTAATCTTTGCAATTTTATGTCAGGTTTTCTGAAATGTTGTAGCTGGTATTGGAGCCCACCAATCAAAAAAGCATTTGTATCATTCTGAATTTTTTATATTATTGTGGAGCTGAATATTTATGTTTAATTTTTGACATAAATCATAAAAAATAAAACTTATTTCTCTATTTTTATGCAATACCTGGATATGAATTAGATACCCAGTATAAATGCCTATAAAGGATATTGTTTTTAAGGCTGAAGGGGAAATTGCATTCCAAGGGCAATATAGCATTTTTTGAAAACATGGGTTTTGGGCTCCTAAAGTCAACATGCTGGGTGTGAACAACTCCATATGATTCCAGACAGCAGGGAAAGAGAGAATTTATGTCGTCTTAACAGCCACATGCCTTGCTCATCTCTTTTGTGTCTTGTAAGTTAAGATCAGATTCTTTCCCCTTCTGTCCTTCTTCCCCTGTCCTTCTGCAACCAATAAGCAAGCAACATATACTTCCTCTATGACAGAGACAAATGATTATATTTCATGATTTTCTTCTCCTCTCACACACTGAGCTTTAGAGATGGTTTGTAATTTAAACATGTTGTTGTTAGTTGTGAAGTCGTGTCCGACTCATCACGACCCCATGGACAACATTTCTCCAGACCTTCCTGTCCTCCACCATCCCCTGGAGTCACTTAACCTCACACCAACTGCTTCAGTGACTCCATCTAGCCACCTCATTCTCTGCTGTCCCCTTCCTCTTTTGCCATCTATTGTTCCCAGCATTAGGCTCTTCTCCAGGGAGTCCTTCCTTCTCATTAGGTGGCCAAAGTATTTGAGTTTCATCTTCAGTATCTGGCCTTCTAAAGAGCAGTCAGGGTTGATCTCCTCTAGGACTGACCGGTTTGATTGCCTTGCAGTCCAAGGGACTTGCAGGAATCTTCTCAAGCATCACAGTTCAAAGGCCTCAGTCCTTCGGCACTCAGCCTTCCTTATGGTCCAGCTTTCACAGCCATACATTGCAACTGGGAAAACCATAGCTTGACTAGACGCACTTTTGTTGGCAGGGTGACGTCTCTGCTTTTTAGTATGCTGTCTAGATTTGCCATAGCTTTCCTCCCCAGGAGCAAGCGTCTTTTAATTTCTTGGCTGCAGTCCCCATCTGCAGTGATTTTGGAGTCTAGGAAAATAAAATCTGTCACTACCTCTATTTCTTCCTCATCTTTTTGCCAGGAAGTGAGAGTTAAACATGTTAGTCTTCTTCATTTGTATGAAATAACTGAAGTATGCTGATTTGAAACTGCCATGAAAAGCAGTTGCCATTGCTTTGCCATGCTTCTGAAATGAAAAGGCACATTACTAATTTGCTTTGTACGAAACAACTTTGCTTTTAGTCACACCAGACTATCCAACATAAAGTTACCATGTAAATTCTGAGCTTTTCTTATCAGTTTGGATGGGATCACAAACTGATTCTCTCTAGGATTCCTTCCCAAGACCCTATCTGGCTATTGGGTTGGGATTCTTCTCAGTCATGAGGCCTGACCATGTGGCTTCAGTGTGTATATAGAACAAGTTTTCCAAAGCCTTAGTCTGGTTGCTCAGGAAGTGTACAATTCCATTGGCTGCGTGGTTTGGGACTTCGCTGAGGGGATTCCTATGGGCAGACTCATAGGAATGCAACACTGGAGGTGCTTTTTGACAATAATGAAACTGAGAATCAGTGGCTTCTTTGGATAACTTACAAGATGAAACACAATAACACTTTTGGTCTATTAGTTCTTCCATATTTCAAGTAATGCTTTAAGGCTTGATATTGACAAATCCTAAATCCATTTGACTGTCAAACAAAGCAACACACATATCAATGTTGTTAATCAAAAGTTGTCTTTATTAGCTTCATAATATTTTATCTTTTGAAAATTCACTGAGAACATACATCAGTTTGGCAGGTTGTCCATGAATTTAACTGTTTCCATTTCCCCTTTGCCTTACCCAAATGCAATGAATTGTTTAGGCAGCAATAATGCTTACAAAGTATAAATGAAGAAGCAGAGATGTTGAGTTTTTTTTTTTTTAAAGACTGACACTGAAAGTTAGACTCTGTATGTAAAAGTTTTATTGCTGGAGTTGACAGCCTTCCTGCTGGAGTTCTCAGGAGTACCAGATGTCTTTCTAAACTTGTGATGTTGCTGGTTATTGTGACCAGAGTTGAGATGATAGAAAATTACATGCCTGTCCTATATTTGTTAATTATTATAACATTTAAAATTCAACTTTTCCCCTCTTGCATGAGGCCTGAGGTGGCTCACATAGTTCTTTTCTTTTCCTTTTCATGCCCTCAACAACCCTGTCAGATAGTTGGACTGAGAGTCAGGAACTGGCCCTAAGTTACCCAGTGAACTCCATATCCAAATGGGGATTAGAACCTGGGTCTCAAAAGTCCCAGTCCAATACTCTAAACACTACACTACACTGGATCATCCCATGCTGAAGCTTATTCTTTATCAGCCTTGATAATAGTATGTGATAAGAGGTCTGGGTTAAGTTCCCTGGTTTTGAATTTTTCTGATATAAACCAAATTCCTACTGCTACCTTAACTGAGTGCAAGCACAAAAGAAGGAATTTTCCAACTTGTAAATATCTCTGGAATTCCTAAATTAATGTGCTGCTTTACAGGAAAGATTAGCCAAATTGCTTCATCTCTTGGAATGACTGCCACTGCTGCCCTGTCAAGTTCAGGAGATACACAGTGTGCACATGTTACACAAATCACTTCTGTAGAATGCATGCTCAGTTCAGCACACAAAACACATGCATGCTTCTGTCTTCAGTTGTGCATCTTGGTGGATGACTTTGCATATGCAAGTTTATGCACACCCACAACTATGTGACTCACAGTGCTTGACAGTGTCATAGAGGGAGCCATATCATCAAGCCTGCCATACTTCTTCTGGAAAACTCCACATAGGAAAAAGAACTGGAGAACCAGGACCCACCCTCCACCAGCAATGCCAATAGATCAGGAGAACCTCATCTACTGAGACCTGGGCTCTCAGGGCTGACCATCATGGCATCCCCTTGTGGTAGATAAGGACTCTGCTTTAGAGGTAGACAAAGGAAAAGGCAGAAACTTGCATATGCAAAGTCTCTTTGTCTGAAAGATCAACTCACCCTTAGGAATCTTGATCACAAGAAGAACCTTTTGATCTGCATCCACAAAATAGCTCATAGAAGAGGCTTAGTGGTGGCTCTGACAGCTTCTGCATAAAAGCAGCCATAGACGGCTGAGGGAGTATCTGAAACGAGGCTGACCAGACTTCCCTGAGTTCTTGTGCCTTAACACTAGACTGCTTCCTTGGCTGATTTCAGATGCGAGCACTTCTGAACTGGACTCTGACTATCCTTCTGCCTTGCAACCTTCTTTCCAGTGTCCTGGACTGTTGAGACTATGCCTTTTGCCTTATCTTTATTTGTGATGACCACTTTGGAACCCTTGGGCCTTTGATCCTGCAGCTGCTGGATTCTGAAAATGTGACATCCCCCATTTATACAGTTGACATTGCGGAAGCTAGTAAAAATATTTTGTGGAAAGCAGCAGATGTATAATATCCCATTTTTTCCTTTTGCTTCATTTTTGTTTTCCAAATGACTGCAAAAGATTTGTTTGTTGTCTTGGTGACTGACTGAATGCTCTTTCACCTAAATGATATATGCTTCCATTTTAAAATGTGAAACGTATTTAAGTAGGAGGGAGTGTGACACTATTTAGTTTCTTTCATCTGTTATATTCTAGGCTACTAGTATAGCCAGACAATTTTCTTCCAGAAGTTAACTCTGTAATGAAATGTATTTGTCCTTGATATTTAATCTTCATAGATCTAAGCACCTGACACTTTCGAGACTTGTTTATTTCTAAAATAGTTCACTTAAAAAAAGTACTTACTCCTGCTGTATAGGTCTCCTGAAGTTGTCCACGCTTTCCTTAGAGGCAATGAACAGATTGGTCCTGGAACTACAGAACTGGAAGGAAACACACTTTGTTGTTGGCCATAAAAATGAGAGCTATGTAGGAGATGCCCCCCTCCCATACAGATGGAAGAAGATCATGGCAGGGAAAATACAAGTTGGCCACAATAATTGGCCTGAAAAAGGGAATGTTGTGCTGAACTTTGTACTCCATTTGCTTCAATCCAATTGCCACTTGATCTTCATCAGTACAGTTGAAGGAAACACAATCCAGTCCCATCCATCAACCAGAGGACAAAAGGTGTGCTGGTTTGTGTGTATGGACATGGGGTGGTGGAGGATAACTTTCGCTTTGCATTATTGATAGTCGCTTTGAGGGCATCATGAGGTTCATTCAACTGAAAGGTTAGGTATCAATTTTCAACATACATAGAAATAGCATCATATCCCTTTCATTGCTGTTTCTGGCCTCTGGATTCATGCATTCATTTGTGCTACTCAGGGTCTTGTACCTCCTTAAAAAGATGGCAGTTGCATGCTGAATTAAATTTGTTATGGTTTCTGTGCATCAAATATATATGGGTTCTGTACTTGCATAGAGTTTCATAATGATGCAACAAAGAATGCACGTTGTATCATTAGTCCTAAACAACAGTACGTATTATTCTAAATTCTGTGAAAAGACATGGTTTTTCAATGGACTACTCAGAATAAAACACACTCTCTAATTTATCATCTTAGGAAATTCCTGAGGTATTGAAATATATTGCACAAGGTCAGTTTCAGCTCTCCTGATTTCCTTCCTCCAAGCATCGCGTATAATGCTGCATTGCACTTATGTAATCAATTGGCTTTGGAGTTGGCAACCGAAGAGCACCTTGTCTGAATACAGATTCATTAATGCTGCTATGTCCTAAAACTGATACGCACACAATAAGGATGAAGATGAACTGGAAATCTGCTTGCTCAAGCAATCAGCCCTTGAAATAACTTCTGGATCTGAAGTATCTTTTACTGCTATTCTGTATCTGGGGCAGACAAGATCCTTTAATCCTTTGTGCTCTGGAAAGCTCTCATCGTACATGTGAGGATCTCCCTTCTGGAATGCAAGCTAAACATTTACATTCACATATATTCTCTGTCTTGTGCTAAAGAACCACATCTATATAGCCTCTAAAATACTTCAGAATATACTTATTGGTTTTGGTGAATGAGAAACAAAGGGCAAAGTGTGGGGTTAAATGGTTGTTGCATGGATAACACACACATCTTTGCATAACTTAAGGCCAAATTACAGGTTCCTTTGATATGTAGCTTGCAGCTTTGCATTTTGCTTTTATTACAGATGGGGAGCCTACTTGGCATGCAGACCATGCGAGGTGGTGTGTGTGCTGATTTTTTCCTCCCTAGCATGATCAGAAAATGCATGCATCTAGTGCAGCTAGATAAAAATGCCCATTGGTGGCTATGGGGCTTCTAAATCTTGCTGCCTTGGTGCTGGGAGTGGGGTAGAGACCTTTGCTTATATATGCTGCATTCCAAGTAACATCCTCTGCATCGGTAAGGAAAAGCAAGTAGCTGCAGGCAGTCTGTCAAGGGGATGTTTTTCTTGGTTGTAAGACCACCCCATTCTCCAACACTTTTATAAAAATATTCAGTATATATCTACAAGAGTGCTAGGAGTTTTTAAAAATCACATCAGTTATTTATTCTCACCTTGCTGACATCTTGCAAAGAAAGTTCAATATTGTTTCCCATCTTGAAAGGTCTGAGCATTATCCAGAGGGACAATTTGGTATGTTCAGAATGACCATCTTTACAAAAGGTGCAACAGTGCTGGATGCTATGGTTTCTTTCCTCTCTCACAGTGGTTAGTTAAACTCTTTCCCCTGGTATTAAGGGCAAGCATAATCATGTGGAGATATACACTAGGGGTAATGTGAATGGAACATTAATGTACATAACAGCCAGCCAGTGGGCACATTCCTCTTGGCTCATGGAGACTATGAATCTAACCTGTCAAGAAAGAGGAAATGGTGCACATTTCTCAGCCAGTAGGCAGATCCTGCAAATGTATACATCTAGAATGCATTTTGTACAATCTTGAGCATTATGCAAACCAACTTTTTCTTTTCTTTTCTAACTTTTCTAACTTCTTTTATATCGTTTATATTTTTTATTTATTTTATATTATTAATTTTATATTGTTATTTTTGTATTGTATTTTATTGTGTTGTAAGCCGCCCCGAGGCTTCGGCAAGGGGCGGCATAGAAATGTTCTAATAATAATAACAACAACAACAACAACTTTTGGGGAATGGGCATGTACTTTGTGCAACATGCCCATTTCTGGCCAATATGCATTGTCTCCAAACACAGGTCCTTTGTTTTACATCTCATTCAGAGGAAGGTAACCCAGTACTCACAGGCCCCGTACAGTCCGTGCAACCTGTGCCATCCCCTATTGCATGGGAAGAAACCAGCAGAGTCACATTCTGACAATCAGTTGAGTAGCATGGTTTTATCCCGAGGGAAGGGATGCATAACTTTCCTGTCCCACATACACCTGATGGAAATCCCTTCCATTGCTATCAAGCTTAAGGAAAATAATTTCACCTGACCTGCTCTTCTACACACTGCTCAGCTGCTTAGTGGGGAACAGCTGAACGGCAGGTCGAAGAGGGCTAAACTACAGATGAAATCTTCATCCACAGCTTTGCCCTCTTTTTCCCATTGCTCATCTCTGTGAATAGATGTAGAGAGTGAAGGGTATTTGAATCTACTCTCACATGCATTCCCAGTGCATGCAGTAGGGGTGATGGCTAATCTGCCCATTCATAGACATTCTGTGTATAGATGGAAGGATGGAGATTTTGGGGAAGACCCAGCATAGCATACACATGCAATTATGCTAGCTATACATCCATACACACCCCATTTGTGCATAAATGAAAGAATGGGGATATGGTACCCATGGATTGTGTCTATGCATGTGTGTGAAAGAGAAACAGAAGATAATCATTCCCTCTTTCTTCTTATCCATGCATGATCCATACATCCATCCTTGGTGTGTGACTGCATAGATGATGTGAGCAGGGCATGCATGCCACCCTCCCTCCCTCCGTCCCTCCCTCCATCCATCCATCCAATGCATCCATCCATATAGCTAAACAGTGGGTAGTAGCTGAGTATTAGTCAAACAGAGGTGGAAGAATAGTCTTGACTCTCATTGCAGGTACGAGTATTTAAATTGGGGAAAAAAGTTGTTTGCTTACACTGCTTGAACATCTTACTGCTGATATATAGCAGTGTAGTTTTCCTGAACTCAAACCGTAGCCACGGCCAAAGCAGTTTGCCATGGTTTCATTTGATATCTATCTATGTGGTTCCTTTTTCACATCTGGTTTGTCTTCCTACATAGTCAAAATATCTTCCTTTTTATCTCATATTCTTCCTGCAGATTTGGAAACATGTTATTAAAACATATATTCAGTAATCAGTTTCAATTTAAAGGTCCCTTGTAGTGTTCACAATTGACACTCTTATGCCCAGTTCTACAAATGACTACATAGTAATTAAATACATTCCTCAGTGGCAGAAATTTCAGAACTTGCAACCCACCTAGCTGGCTGGGTTTTAAATCTGCTTGGAAAAAATAATATTTGGAAGACAAAATAGGTAAAACCTGCCAATTGTTGTTCCCCAGAGAAGAGGAAGAAACATGTTTTGCTCTTTCAAATCTAGAATGAGGAATCAACTGCACATTATCTTGAGGCTGCAAACTGAATGTAATGGCTAAACAGAGTGCTGAAATGATCAGAATCCCAAATGTTTATTTCAGAAGAGAATTCCTTGTACAGATAAATTAGGATGATCTAAGAAAACACCCGATATTAAGTCAAGTGCATCTGGTTTGTTCAGAATAATGTAGAGTTAAATATGGGGGTAGCCAAGGTCATGGCTATTTATACTCAGTTGTCTAACTTCTTGGTATCTGTATGTGTGTCTATACTTATTTTTATTATTACAGTTGGTTTTGCATGGATTTCAGCTGTGTACCTCTGGCATTGCAACTTCTCCAGCACTCAGGTAGTGCTGGCACATGTGGTTAATAATGCCTACTGTGGCAAACCCAGCTTCTGGCCTTTTCACACAGAGGGTCAAGCTGGAATGTAGTGGCAGCCCCAGAGAGAGTACTACTTTGGATTAGTGGAAGCTGCCATTGTGTAAATAGAGTAAAGTGGGTGAGAAAAAACAGTTGCAGCTTTCCTTGTATGAACAGTATGCTCAGATTTGTTGTTGTCATGGTTACAAATGCTTTACAATAGGCAGCTGTCCTTTAAGGGCTATTACTTTATACATATGGATAGGCATACTCACATTTGTACATACATTAAAAGGTATGTATTTTCCCCTTACTTAGTGTGTGGCTGTAAGTGAAAAAAGGGAAGGGGAGAAATAATGCCAATAAAGACATTGATTCATAATAATACTCTTCAGGGAGCAGCATCAGGAATGCTAACCAGCTCTTGATCTTGCTGCATGGTAGGCGAGTATAACCAAAGATGTCCTTTGCCTTCACATCATTCATGCTCCTGCTGCAAACAGAATCTGTTACCTTGTAAAGTTAGGGATGGTAGAGCAATGAAGTAAGTGCTATGGCAGCTCTCCAAGAAAAGTGAAGCCAGTTTATGGTATATTGCATGTTGTGGCTGGGAAGCAATCATTATCATTGCCCCTAGCTTTTGGTGACCCATTACCTTTTCTTAGCAGGATTTGGATCAAACAAAGAAATGAGTAGAAATCCAATGAGACTGCACCAAAGTTCACTTTCTGACTGTACAATAAGTGCTTGGAGCACTGATCTAAAATGTAATGACTTCTTTTGTGGATACCAGTGGGCATATGTGTGTAATACTGGAATCCAAGTGTCTTTTATACCTGTCAGGGATCTGAAGAATGCATAAAGCTGCAATCCTGCACACAGATTTAAGTGCTTCAATAAAGATAGCAATATGAATTGCACTTTGTAATTATTTTTTCCCTGAATGTAGAACATGCTTGAGCACAACCTTTTCTACCCAAAAGTTCTGTTACAGGCAATCAGTGTGTTGCAATGGGAATTATTTGTTGACCATCTTAGGTAAAAGGAACTTAATTTATCTGAAGTCTACCAACTTCCCAAAAGAACCTGATTCTGTCCCATTTATCCAGGATTTGGTAAAATCCAGGCTAGATTATAGCAATCTGTATATGTGGAACTGTTTATGAAAAGTGGTTGGGATGTTTATGAATTCAGAATATAGTAATCATGTATTGATAACTGGGAACTCTAGAGCTGATCACATCCCTGGTAGTGCTTATAAATGTGCAGTGGCTATTACTTAATTCCCAGATGCAGTTTAAAAGATTCCTTGTCACCTTTAATCTCTTGATGCCTTGACATCTGCGAATCTGAGCGACTTCATACTCCAAATGCCTCAACTTCAAAAGAGTGATTACTGAGCTCTGCACCATTTTGTGATGGTAGTTAGGATGACTTTCCCATCATATGCACTAGATGCCTCGGATATCCTCTAGGTGCTAGCTAGAAGTTTGTTTTATTTATGTAATTCTAGTGGACAACCTTGGCTGTTGGAGCTGGATGCAAATTTCCTGGACCCTCCTCCCTGGGGGGGCGGGGGACTGTACTTTTGCCACTAAATTATCCACAGCAGCAAAGTAAAACAACAAACTGCTGTAATTGTCAGCAAGCCATTTTGGAGAACTGAAAAATGATACATTTAGCTTGTTTTCAACCTGAGTTTCCATTGGGTTTCCCATCAAATTTCTGTAGCAACCTGTCAGGTGCTTTTTGTTTTTTTGGATGCTACACAGTTCAATATAAGCAGTGTAGGGATGGCAGCAGGGGTGGCAGGGAAAACATTCAAAACATGGGTGTTATATGGAGCCCCTGGGCTTCATGTCATCCATCCTTAATGTAAGCCCTTAGAAGTTAATATTAGGTTATTGTTGCTTATCCACTGACTGTGGCTTCTGTTTGGCTGGTCTTTTACAAATAGTGAAGGTTGTATTTTGAATGATTTGCTGTGATTTACTCTGGAGGCCAAAACTGATGGAATGACAAGATATAAATGCTGTCATAATATCTTTAATATCATAAGTCTTTAAAAACAAATAGAAACCTCTCTTCCAACTGTCTGCTGGCTGAAACTAGATCACAGCTGATGAAACCATTGTTGCATTGACACTTTGTGATTACTTCATACAAGTATTTTCAGCTCTCATCTAGGAATAAGTGGCTGAAAATACCTTATGTTGTTCGTAAGTATTGTGTTTCATAGTCCACAGAGACATTATAGCAGTTTTGGGAAAATAATCTCACCCAAGGAGTGGTGGATTTAAGGAAGCTCAGAAGCTCTTATTGATGCTGCTGCTGTACTGTATACATCTGTGCTAAAGGGAGCTTGGAACTGAACAGGAGGCAAAAGTTGAAACCTTCCGTTTCATAGTATGACTTTTTTTATTCCACAAGGTGCTGTGATTGACTCATTCTAGGCTTGGGCTGGCCATATATGTATGCATTTCTTTTTTTTTATTTCAAGTATCTATAGGCCCAATTTAAGAATAAAAACTCTCTCAAGGCAGCTTCCAATAATCAATGGTCCTCTTTAGCAGAAGAAATACACTGCAACTTTATCAGAATGTCCTGGGAAATGTTTAGATAATGGAAGATGTTCAGAGAATGGTAACTGCAAGAGGACATTCACTGATTTATTTGGATAATTAAGAGAGCTGAGTAATGGAGTTCATGCTATATTTAAAGAATAGTAATCCTAGAGAATCAATCTTTTGCTTTCAAGCAGCTGAAGAAACAACACTCCTACTCTTCAGGGGCTGGTAACCCTGTACCTATAGGCACAGTGGTATTCCCAGACCTCCCCACCCCCGCCCAGGTGTGCCTGACAGAACCCCTTGGGATTCCCTCCCGCACTTAGCCACCACCAATTTCTTCCTTGCATTGTACTCACCTTCATTCCCATTCCCCATGAAAGATTTCTGTTTTCTTCCCTTCCTGTCACTGGATAAAACCGAGCAGGTGAATACAACTTTGTCAGCAGTTGCTTCTATAGGCTTTCAAGGGACAGAAAACCACAATCACTCTTGAACCGCTTCTCAGAACTTCACCAAATAAAAGACATGTCTCTTTGACATACCTAAATATCAGTAGTTTTCATCAGAAATATGTTTCCAGCACCTTTAAAGTTTTCAGTTTTCAGTGGCTTTAAAGTTACTCCCCTTGTGGCATATGCTCTTTGGACTGGTTGAAAACTTTGTACAATCACAGACAGATCCTGGATGTCACATTTTGTACAATCATCAGACAGATCCTGGATGTCAAGTTTCACACTATTAGCAGAGCAGATGTCATTTATATAAGCAGCAGATGTTTGAAGGTTATAATAGTAGAACCTGTTTGTTGACTTAATTAAAGGGGCACTCCCATGTCCCTTTCATACAACGTGAGTCTTTGATTTTCTGAAATGAGTACTCCAGTACTTTGGAGGCTCTTGGAAATAAGACCTATCAATGGGCCATGTAAGACTACAAAACCCATGCTGGATCAGGCCTAGTGCCCATCTAGTCCATTATTTTATTCACATATAACCAGCTAGCTACAAGTCCTAACAAGTGGGACATGAATGTGATAGCATTCTCCTGCTCATGTCCTCAGCCAGTGTACTGGTATATTGCATACTGCTGCAATACTCAAGGAAGTCTACAGCCATTGCGACTACTTCCTCTTGACAGCCGTATCCTCCACGAATGTGTGTAATCCCCTTTTAATGCACTTAAAATGGTGGCCATCACGACCTGTACTAGCATATTACATGTAGTGTGATGTTGATGGAGAACTCCAGATTCTTCTGGGAGGGGGGTCTCCTTGTCCACTTTCCCTACTATATTGATAAATTTGTCACTTTTATTCTGTCTCCCTGTATTTGTCTCACTGATAAGCTAAACAGTCACAGACATTGTAACTTTTTCACCTTGTAGAATAGCTCCAGACCATGATCATTTGGTTTCTCTTTTCTGAAACTTCTTCTGCTTTGATCTTTATAAAGGTCTCACTGCCTTGTCATGGTGATGGGGCTTGCGTAGCTCAATGAAGCTATGAGCTGTGTTGTGCAGGGCCACCCAAGACGGACAGGTCATAGCAGAGAGCTCTGACAAAACGTGATCCACTGGAGAAGGAAATGGCAACCCACTCCAGTATCTTTGCCATGAAAACCCTATGGACAGTACCAAAAGGCAAAAAGATATGATGCTGGAAGATGAGCCCCTCAGGTCGGAAGGTGTCCAATATGCTACTGGGGAGAGCACAGGGCTAGTACTAGTAGCACTAGAAAGAATGAAGCGACTGAGTCAAAGCCGAAAGGACACTCAGTTGCAGATGTATCTGGTGGTGAAAGGAGAGTCCGATGCTGCAAAGATCTATACTCCATAGGAACCTGGAACATAAGATCCATGAATCAAGGCAAGCTGGATGTGGTCAAACAAGAGATGACAAGACTGAACATCGACATCTTAGGAATCAGTGAACTAAAATGGACAGGAATGGGTGAATTTAATTCAGATGACCATCAGGTATACTACTGCGGACAAGAATCCCTGAGAAGAAATGGAGTAGCCTTCACAGTCAATAAAAGAGTAGGAAAAGCAGTACTGGGATACAGTCTCCAAAATGACAGAATAATCTCAGTTCGAATCCAAGGAAAACCATTCAACATCACAATAGTCCAAGTCTATGCCCCAACCACTGGTGCTGAAGAGGCTGAAGTTGACCGGTTCTGTGAAGGCCTACAACACCTTCTAGAATTAACACCCAAAAACTATGTCCTTATCATCATGGGGGATTGGAATGCTAAAGTAGGAAGCCAAAAGATAACGAATAACAGGCAAGTTTGGCCTTGGAGTACAAAATGAAGCAGGGCACAGGCTGGTAGAATTTTGTCAAGAGAATACGATGGTCATAGCACACACTCTTTTCCAATAGCCCAAGAGACGACTCTACACATGGACATCACCAGACGGTCAACACAGAAATCAGATTGACTATGTGCTCTGCAGCCAAAGATGGAGAAGCTTTATACTGTCAGTAAAAGCAAGACCGGGAGCTGACTGTGGCTCAGATCATGAGCTTCTTCTTGCAAAATTTAGGCTTAAATTGAAGAAAGTAGGGAAAAGCACTAGGCCACTCAGGTATGACCTAAATCATATCCCTGATGAATATACAGTAGAGGTGACAAATAGATTTAAGGAATTAGATCTGATAGACAGAGTGCCTGAAGAATTATGGATGGAGGTTTGCAACATTGTACAAGAGGTAGCAACTAAAACCATTCCAAAGAAAAAGAAATGCAAGAAAGCAAAATGGCTGTCTGAGGAAACTTTACAAATAGCTGAGGAAAGAAGGGAAGTGAAAGGCAAGGGAGAAAGGGAAAGATACACCCAATTGAATGCAGAATTCCAGAGAATAGCCAGAAGAGATAAGAATGCCTTCTTAAATGAACAGTGCAAAGAAATAGAAGAAAACAATGGAATAGGGAGGACCAGAGAACTCTTCAAGAAAATTGGAGATATGAAGGGAACATTTCATGCAAAGATGGGCATGATAAAGGACCAAAAAGGCAGGGACCTAACAGAGGCAGAAGAGATTAAGAAAAGGTGGCAAGGTTACACAGAAGAACTGTACAAGAAAGAGCTTAACGTGCCTCATAACCATGATGGGATGGTCACTGACCCCAAGCCAGACATCCTGGAAAGTGAAATCAAATGGGCCTTAGGAAGTCTGAGCAACAACAAAGCTAGTGGAGTTGACAGTATTCCAGCTGAGCTATTCAAAATCTTAAAAGACGATGCAGTAAAAGTGCTACACTCAATATGCCAGCGAATTTGGAAAACTCAACAGTGGCCACAGGATTGGAAAAGGTCAATTTACATTCCAATTCCAAAGAAGGGCCATGCCAAAGAATGTTCAAAATACTGTACCATTGCACTCATTTCACATGCTAGCAAAGTGATGCTCAAAATCCTACAAGCTAGGCTCCAGCAGTATGTGGACCAGGAACTACCAAAAGTACAGGCAGGATTTCGAAGAGGAAGAGGAACTAGAGATCAAATTGCCAACATACTCTGGATCATGGAGAAAGCTAGGGAGTTCCAGAAAAACATCTACTTCTGCTTCATTGAGTATGCTAAAGCCTTTGATTGTGTGGATCACAACAAATTGTGGCAAGTTCTTAAAGAGATGGGAGTACCAGACCATCTTATTTGTCTCTTGAGAAACCTATATGCGGGTCAAGAAGCAACAGTGAGAACTGGAAACAGAAGCACTGATTGGTTCAAAATTGAGAAAGTTCAGCAAGGCTGTATACTGCCGCCCTGCCTATCTAGCTTATATGCAGAGCACATCATGAGAAAGGCGGGGCTAGACGAATCACCAGTTGGAATTAAGATTGCTGGGAGAAATATCGACAACCTCAGATATGCAGATGATACCACTCTAATGGCAGAAAGTGAAGAGGAACTAAAAAGCCTCTTGATGCAGGTGAAGGAGGAGAGTGCAAAAGTTGGCTTGAAACTCAACATTAAGAAAGCTAAGATCATGGCATCCGGTCCTCTCACTTCCTGGCAAGTAGATGGGGAAGAAATGGAGGTAGTGACAGATTTTATTTTCCTGGGCTCCAAGATCACAGCAGGTGGGGACTGCAGCCAAGAAATTAAAAGACGCTTGCTCCTTGGGAGGAAAGCTATGGCAAATCTAGACAGCATACTAAAAAGCAGAGACATCAAAAGTGCGTATAGTCAAGGCTATGGTTTTCCCAGTTGCAATGTATGGCTGTGAAAGCTGGACCATAAGGAAGGCTGAGCGCCAAAGGATTGAGGCCTTTGTATTGTGGTGCTGGAGAAGACTCCTGCGAGTCCCTTGCACCGCAAGGCGATCAAACCGGTTAGTCCTAGAGGAGATCAACCCTCACTGCTCTTTAGAAGGCCAGATACGGAAGATGAAACTGAAATACTTTGACCACCAAATGAGAAGGAAGAACTCCCTGGAGAAGAGCCTAATGCTGGGAACAATAGATGGCAAAAGAAGAAGGGGACGGCAGAGAATGAGGCGGCTGGATGGGGTCACTGAAACAGTTGGTGTGAGGTTAAGTGGACTCTGGGGAAGGTGGAGGACAGGAAGGTCTGGAGGAATGTTGTCCATGGGGTCGCGATTGGTCAGACATGACTTCACGATGAACAACAACAATAGCAAGAACTGTACACAGTATTCCACATGTGACAACAGATTTGTACAATGGAAATATGAAATTGGCTGAATTTTTACTTTGGATTGTTTTCCAAGTTATGCCTAACATGAAATTTACCTTTTTCACAGCAGCCACATGCTGTATAAACAGCTTTTTTACAGAGCTGCTTACCACAACCCCAAATTCTCTTTCTAAGTCACTTTGCTAGCTCAGATCACACATTGTATACATGAAGTCAGGACCCCCCCTCCCACATTTCCATGTAACATTACTGTACACTTCCATACAATGGGTTGCATTTGGCATTTTAATGCCCACTCTACCAGTCTGGAGAGATTAATGCTCTTTGCAATCCCTTTGTTTAGCCAACCTAAAAACTTTATTATTGTCAAAAAGTTGTATGCTTCCCTCCTCATTCCTAATTTCAGATCATTTATGAACAAACTAAAAAGCATTAGGCCCAATATGATCCCTGTGGTACCCCACAGTTTATACCCCTTCATTGTGAGAATGACTGCTTGCTTCTGCTCTCTGCATTCCAGCCACCGATTCATAAGATGGCCTTCCCTCTTACTGTACAACAGCAGTAGTTGCTCAGGAGTCCTTTGGCAAAGCCTTTAGGAAGTCCAAGTAAACATGGCCAAACTGTGACCACCTCTTAACTAACCAAGCACAGAACATGCTGCATAGTGTTGTTGATGAGGAAGGGTTTTAGTTTTCCCTCTACGCATTCAGTCCTCACTCCACAACTTGGCATCTATGTGGCATCTTACTCTCTGTGCCTTCTCTATGCCAAATAAAAATCTGTCAGATTTCTCTTTCACCTTACTTTTGACATTTGAAGTCTGAAATGCTCAGAAAATTACAAGCTGGATTTATGGATGCAGTAAGTGGATTGCTAGTTATTCAGTATTCTCAAGGATGTGGAGCAGCACTTGGAGCAGACTTTTACAGGTCCTTAATGTTACATCTTCTCTCTCTCTCTCTCAAATGTGAACATTTGAGAGAGAGAGAGAGAGAGAGAGAGAGAGAGAGAGAGAGAGAGAGAGAGTTTTCAACAACTTTCTTCAAACTTCAATCATTACAAAGAACTGACACATGACTCTGATGTTTCAGAAAAGGTTATAACTTTATGAACATACATTCTTAATACTATTTAAGCCTAACTACTGATATCTCTGCTTATTTAAATATATTTTTAGATTGATGTCTAATTTAGGAACAATATGGTTGAAAGTACAGATTGCTTCTTAGTTGGCATGGAGCGGATTAATCAAGAAAGCTGATTTCTTTTTAATTAAGACACATAGATGATTGGGGAGCCTCACCTTGGGATAGCTACAATATTAATTCCACTGTACTTGAAGTCTAAGTCAGAGAGATGAAAAAAATACCAAAACTCCATTCACAATACAAACACCAGTCCAAAAGAAATACTAATGTATCTCCTCTGAGCAAGCAATCCATTTCCTGCTACTAAGATCTTTTAAGATTATTTCTGGATATTGGTGAAGAACATGGGATGGTCCATCATGAAGGCTGGAGAAGTGCAGGGTTGTGGCTCACACTGAGTTCTATACAACTGCATATGCATAGGACTTCCCATTCTATGCATGTCTTCTTCTAGAGGGTGCTATGCTGTGTGCATTATGGTGGAGAAAGAATTATGTTGCACGGTCCTACTCTTCACGCAGGTGTGGAAGTGAGCAGATTTAATAGTGCCTGAGTAAAGCTAAATTTTATTGGTAATCCAAGCATCTGATACAGAGGAGGTATTCAAATTCTACAACCAATGTAGGTGGATTGCCTGTACACATTTTGTTTCCAAAAAAGCATTTTGTTTACCCCGCCAGACATTCTGATTTCTAATCTTACAGAAAGCTCAAAATATTTTGATTTTCCAGAAGATGGTTCTTCAGAAACTTACATATGTATTTCCGAAGGCTAAAATGCATATTCATAGAATCTATATTTCTGAGTACATTCACCTCTAGAGGCTAATAGAAAGTGAACAGATGATTAGACTTGAATATTTTTATCATCCCTGGTTAGAAATCTAATAAAATGTAATTGCCACATAACTGAAAAATAAGACAGTTTCTATACCCTCCTCTTTTTTTAAATAGTCTTTTGTCTTTCAGGTGTATTTTCAAGAAAACACAAGTGGTTTCTTTAATCATCTTTTTTTTTTTTAACTTCAGGGGATACATGGATATCTATACTTCTTTTCCAAACCAATTCAGATTTGTTTTAACTTCGTTTTCAAATCAAATTTTTAAATCATTAAATGAAAAGGGATATTCGGTACTGATAGAATTTCTGTTGTCAAGTTGTTCTCAGTTCTTGTTTTGACTACAGTGTAATCATATGAATATCTCCCTGTTCAGAACTAAGTCCCTTTGCAGTTGATTACTCCCAAGTAAGAATGTGTAGGATTACAATAATCGTTGAATGAAAACTTATAGTCCATTTGGACCTAAACTGATCTTTTAAAAGAAATGATTCATGCTGCACTGTCAGGACACCTACAGCCACGATATGCATTGCCAAACAGCATTTATTTGTTTCAACAGATCATTTTTGGCCATGTAAATCGTAGGTACTAGAAACCCAACCTGGACTGGGACTGGTATTGTAGGCAAAGGATTAAGTGCACCCTACCCCAATATGGCCCTTATGAGGATCAGGACCTTGACACACACCACTGAGAACTGGGAAACGAGTGAGATACTTTGTCTCTGAGAGAAAAACTCTGCTCAGAGAACAAGATTCAAATGGCACTGTTGTAGGTGAAGTTGAATCATCACCCAACTACTAAGAAGACTGAATCTTTTACATGAATTGGAATGCCTGGAAGATCTCCTCAATTTGTAATCCATGTATAAGTGGAAAGGGCTGAAATATACATTGTGACAAGAACTTCAATGGATCCAGGGAAACTAATGACAAAAATGAGATATGACTAACCTAACTGCCGAAGCAGCCCATTTCTCCACATTTCTTTCTCTTTCTCTCATGTGCATGCACACACATCCTTTTTAGGCTTCAAAGTGGTTCCCAAATAGCATAAATATGGGGGGGGGGTATGGATGTGGAGTCTGGGTCTGATACAGGAATGTGCACTATGGCCCACCTCCTTCTGATGGCCTTCCTGAGTAGCTAGTTGGGTGGGAAGGAACTTTTAATCTGAAAAATAGGCAATAGATGATCTAATTAAAGGAAAGGAGTGGAAATAGATGAGGTTGTTTATAAGTTGCTTTTGTGCTTAAACTTGCACAACTGTACATGCAGTTAAACATATATGCACACATCCATGCATGTACTGGTTTGTGCTGCAAAAGCAGATAGTTTTGAAAATCTGGTTGAGTGTACTGCAGAGGTCAAACCCTTCAATAGAGATGTGTTATTTGATTTGACTGAACTCAAATGCAGTTCAGCTCTTCTTGTTAAGCTTGCATGGAGAGCCTGTGCAATTAGTGGTTTCTACCAGATGTGCTATAATTAATTTTACTCCTTGTGTAGCCTGTCCATTTCATGGGATGCAGTGCTTAAATAATTGCTGTTAGTAGACCCAGCTTGCAGGGTGATTTGACAGCATCAACTGATATGAAGCAATGCTGGAAAGGCAACTTATACCATGTATTCCATGTGGACCGTTGATATGCAAAACTATTGCTAGACAAATTTGACAGTAGCTTTTAGATGGAGCAACATTTTTTAAATCCTTTCTTCAATTCAATTCATGTTTTTAGGGTAAGAACTTGAGGTGAGAAATCTAATTATTTTACAATGCATGGAATTATATATATATATAATTCACATGAATATATATTATATATATATATATATATTCACATGTATTTGCAGGGTAAACACAGGTGCTGAACCATGTTGGGGATATAAAGAGCATGGGTCAGGGAAGCTGCCAGCAGGAGAGGGCTTACATGCTGTCTTCCGCCTTCTGGGAGTCCTTTGCAAGAGAAAGGACGTTGTTAGATGGGAAAGTCAAACAGACCAACCCATGCATTCTCCAGGTGATGCCTGCAGTACTTCTTTTACGTAAGCCAAGTTATGGGGATCAGGAGATGAAGCTGGAGAATCAACCTGGGATGTACAGAGATATAAATATGGATCTGCAGGCTAGCTATGCTATTTCTGAAAGATATTTTCAGGAATTTGTGTGGGTGTGTTTGTGTGTGCATTTTTGTATGTTGATGTTTGGATCATCACAGATGATGATAGAAATATCCATCAGAGGGAGAGGAAGACCACCACCAGTGTGTATGAACTCAAGGATAAGGAAACCTGTGGCTTGCTTAATCAGGCATTAGTGCTGTTTCTTTAAGGAGAAGCTGTGTCCTGTGTTTGCTGTCAAGCCTGTTTCGTAACCTCACCAGTCTGGCCCCTTTCTATCTAGGAACTCCAGCTTGTACCCATCCTTCCACAATTCTTAACTAACTGTAGCCATGGGTCGCAAAAATCTCCTACTCTGCACTCCCACCAAATTATTTGATTTTTGTCAGGGGTCGTACCCTCCCACTTTTCAGTGTTTCATTGTTCTCCTGGCCAACAGGATCAGGTATGCCTGAGAATCATATTAGTGTATTCAATGTTCTGTCTCTGAAAACAAAGTGTTTTCCTTATGAATTCTACCACAAACAGCCGCCATGAGTCACTAAATAAATAGACTTGAGGCTGTATGGGGTCCTTTCATACATGTGAAATTAGCCTTGGTGGAGAACAGCAATTGCTGGTAATACTCTACTGTTACTGTCATTTTGTAGCTATATATATGATTCCTGATGGTTAACCAGGATGTTGGTTTTGGGAAACCAACACGTCTTGAACAGCATATTTTCCATGCATTCTTCTAGAAGGATATGTGCAAAATTCATTTAAACTTGCAAACATGGTTCTTGAATTAAATTTGTCACATCCATTTCCATCCATATAGCCCATTACTGGATGGCAAGGCCTATGTGATCTTTCCGGAGTTTGTCATAATCTGGTATTGATTTACTGATTCAGTATTTGTTTGTGCTGCATATAGAAACAGAGCAGAAACACTGACCAGGTATTCGGGGAAGAAGAAAAATCATACAGCAAAATGTACGTTAGCAAAAAGATGGGCTTAGATCTTAAATAGTATCAGGAACAAGCAAACGTATCATGTCCAAGGGGGCTTTTCTGCTCCCCCCCCTTTTTTTTGCATTATGTTTTGTGTCTCCTGCAAGCTGCCTTGAAGGTTGAGGTCCTCTGGACTACCTTTTCAGGAGGCACAAAGAACTGTAAGTGAATGTCAGCAACCTCCTGCAGCCTATTGCAGACAGGGGTGCCTCTTACAGGTGGAAGATTCAATCTAACCTAATCTTCCTCTCTATTTCAGGCCACTTTGCATTGATATGCAATACCGCAGTAAACAAATAGCAGCAATCTGGCCTTCGCCTGGATAGCTAAAACCATTTTGTACAGCAGCTTTTCAGTCATGAATGGCTTTTAAGCTCTTGTACTGATATCCTGTTGTATATAATTGGCTTTTTCTTCTTTTACTGCTGGATGATGCCGGATTGTTTTAATAATTGCCTTGTAGCATGTATGTGCTCCTCTACTTTTAGCAATTTCATTTTGTTATATTTAATTAACTTATTGCTAGCTGCCTCAAGCTTTTTTAAAGGAAAAGTGAGAGATGAACCTAAGTATTTTTTCCTTTTATTGAAATCTAAAGACATTTGCAACCTTATTCTTGGTGTGGTTTTTCCCCTAGTAGCTGGAATGAAGCTTTGTGAAGATTTCCATAATATATGCAGTTCTATTTGTGACACCAGTGGAATCTGGAAAAAGTAACACAAATTGACAAGAAGGGAGTTGTCTCATTAAAATTTGAGTAATAAAATTTAGAAGACCAAATGCATGGATTCAAACCTTGAAAAAATGTACACACAACATACACATATATGTTAAAAGTGAACAAATTTCCACTGGTTTGAAAACGGTAGAGAAGACAGTTCACTTTAATTAAAATAAATCTGTGCTTTCATCCTGACAAATATGAGAAAGAGTCATTTTGATACCTGTTCTTAGTCTTTCATAAAATTCTCATGATATTTTCAGAAGCTTAACATTTAATCTTACTCATCAGACAAGGTTACAATCAGCTTTGATCTCCTGCCCCATTAGAGTAGAAAATTCATAGAAGAAAGGCAGAGTATGCAAGACCTTCTGCAGCTGTGAAGTTCTAAATATCATTTGTTACACTCTGTGGGGTTTTTGTGCCCTTGTGCATGTCTCTTTAGTTGTATATGGGTTTTCAAGCAGTGAAATTACCTGGAAAGGCATGTGGAAGATTAAGAAGAGAAAAACTGCTGTGGGATCATTGAGAAGTGAAATAATCTGGTAGTATACTTATAAAAGAGATGCTTTTGTACCTCCAGAGAACAAAAAGTAGTTGATTAGAGGCAGGGAAGGTTCCATCCCCTTCTGCTCATACACTGCTGACTATATTGCATTGTAAACTTAATAGTGATCTGGGGAAGCCTGGAGAGAAATGAAGCATAGCAATTCTGTGTATTTAGTGCTAGTTTTACTGGATTTGTGCACTTGGCAATATGGTAATAAATATAAGCTGTGTCTCAATCAAAAAGAAAAAGCAAAGTGGTCATTTGGAGATGCCTGTCTTATTTGCCCTGCAGCATTGTCTATGTACAAGTAGTGCAAATGTGCTCTATTTTTATGATTTTTGAAAGTGTTTACAGCATGGACAATCATGGGTGGTTGTGACATTGGCCTCCGTGACTGGCACATACCTTGTGAGGTCAACGGCCAAAGCCATCGCTGCTGCTTAGGCTGGGTTGCTCAGGGAGCATGAGACAGTTTCTCAGCGGGGGTCTAGAATCTGCCACTGTGCTTTGTCTCCATGCCCCAGTGTGCTGCTGTGGGAATAGTGGGAAATTTAAATGGTTATCCCAAGTGGGGGTTGTAAACCACTGTGTTATTTTCCCATAATCCCCCAGAAATAATTAAAATAATCCCACCAGAGCCCTACTGCTGCCCTTATTACTACTGCAAAGCAAGCTTGCCAGCAGTGACCCCCAATGCAGGAGGTTGTCCCTTGGCTGAACTCCATAGATTTAGAAGGAGACTTCCCAGGTTATTTCAACAGAATCCTTGGATGTTTTCTTGGCAAGCTACTATTTCTTTGTGATTGTTGCTTGGGATTGACAAACGTTGGATGAATGCATTGATACATTAAAGTGCTTCTTATAGGACTTTCTATGAATCTTGTGTGAATAGATAGTTGCTCCGTCAGTATCATATTCCTTTCAAAATCTATTTGTCTATTGGCTATTACAATCATGCGACTGATAATTAATCTGTATACATTATTCTCAAACATTGGCTACCTGCTTCTTGGATGTAAAAGGTAAAGGTTTCCCCTTGACATTACGTCCAGTCATGCCTGACTCTAGGGGGCGGTGCTCATCTCCGTTTCCTAGCCGAGGGAGCCAGCGTTTGTCTGCAGACAGTCTCTGTGGTCATGTGGTCAGCATAACTAAACACCGAAGTGCACAGAATGCTGTTACCTGCCCACCGAAGTGGTACCTTTTTATCTACTTGCATTTGCATGCTTTCGAACTGCAAGGTTGGCAGGAGCTGGGACGGAGCAACGGGAACTCACTCTCTGTTGTGCAGATTTGAAGCGGCGATCTTTCGATCAACCAGCCCAGCAGCACAGTGGTTTAAACCACTGCGCCACCTGCAGTTCCGCCTCTTGGATGTACTCTCCTTTAAAATAGCAGTTTTACTTGATGCAAGTGATGGACAGGAGCACACAGAACAAAAGTTGTGCTGAGGCCTACCTTTGAAAATTTTGTGTTTAACCATGGCCTAGTCTAACCAGTTTTCTTCCTCTTACCAAGGTGAGTCACATGGAAGGTCCCAATGCAATGAAAGTACATATGGGGGAGTGGGAGCGATACATGGAGACAAGCAGGTTTGGAACAAATTGGATCTTCCTATGTGTGCGGACCTAATGTACATGCATAGACCTCTTCCACACAAGAAAAACAGGTCTCCTGCTTCTGTGGAAGAATATATCTTGGCGCATATGTGGAGTTCCTTCTGATGCACCCTGAACTTGTGGTGGGTGGGGAACATCTGGTAGACCAAGTCCATGTAATCTTGCAAAAAAACCTTCTGCATTCTTCCAGTGCTTGGAGGGGTTGTGTACCCTACAGTCAAGCCAAACTCAATTTTCTTGTGCTCATACATATCTAAGCTGAGCTATATATGATTGGCTAATGTATCATAAAGCAATTTAATATGGCCCCAAGTTCTTTTTTAAATCCCCTACAAGGAGAAATTTCAGGACCACAGCAGGTGGTTGCAATGGGAGGTATGGCCAGGTCTACATTTGAGCAGGGATCACTGACAAAAGCCTTTTGTGTCTGGTCCACCATACTTGTTCACCGTGATCTCGTCTTGGCACAGACAATGGTGGTGGTCGTGATGGTGGTGGTGGTGGTGAGAAAGAGGTGCAGTAGATGTTACAGCCTATTTGCTTACTGGCTTCTTGTCCTTCAAGTAAGCAACTGGTAGCAATAGTGAAAAAGAGTATGAGGCACAATGGCAGCAGGTGGCAATGGTGCTGCATAGGGAGAAGGGCTACTAAAGGTGCCTTGCCCAAGTGATCACACCAACCTGGGATTACCACTTGCTGGGAAGTTGAAGCTCCCCATCCCACTGGAGTGTCCCAGCCGTGATCTAAACTGGAGCTGCTTGTGCTTACTCTGGAATAAATAAACCAGTTACACAGAACTCAACTATGCAGGATCACAGGAATGTTTCGTTTGGTTAAATTGGTTAAAAAGGGTTAAATTCACAGTGTGATTAACTTCTTCCTGTCCTAGATTACCCAATTTGTGAGAGACAGGTTGCAATATTTTGTGGGTTCCAGTAAGGATCTATTCTGCAGGTTGTGATAGGATCAAAGACAGAGATGCAAAGGTCTGAAGAAAAACCCAGGAAAAATGGCCCTGTGGGGGGAACAGATTTGTTTTAAACCCCCTAGTTTTTCCCTGTTTTTTTTTAAATCTGATAGATTTTGGGAAACAGACTTTCTTCTCAATTTTGTGTCCCTTCTTTTTCTGCCCCACCAAGCTTTCACAAGTCTACTCAAAAATTATTTTAAAAGCTTGACTTGGTTGATTTCTTTTATGGCTGGAATCAGGTTTGGCAGAAGCCAACTTATCACATACAACACTAAAGAGAAGATGCCTGTAGCAGAAATATGTAAAGCAGCTCTTCTTTTGTCAAATGCTATATTCTACAGGTAAAGCTGGTGTGGGCAGAGCTGATCTGTGTATTATTTTTGTTTGTTTGATATCCTAAATCATTAACAGCTCTTTCTCCATTCTTGGGACTGCAGGAAAACCACAAAGGAGAAATCATGTTTGCAGCAACTATTCTCTGGATGGCTCTTTGGTGCAATCATACAATTAAATCCCATTCTGCCATAGTCTATGATGGAGCTATGCCTCTGGTGACAGGAAAGAACCAAGAGGGTGAAAGATAGACTTTGTCCTCGTTCTCTAGTCAGAGGTGGGCTGGAGGGCTGCCTGCTTAATTTTCAATTACAATCAAGCAATCGAAAAACTGTTTGCAATTTAGGTTTTAAAAGCCCTGCAAACCATTGAACTTCCTGCACAACACTTGTGTGACATTCCCCGATTGCAGACTACAGGCCTGCCTGTGCTTAACTTGGGCACTTGATGCTGAAAGCAGTAATTAAGAGGAGGAAAAGGAATGCTTCCTTGGCCAGGTTCTAGAAGCTTGCATGGTTAGGTGTGCTTCATACTTCAACTCAGGAATAGGCAATTGGTCTCGCTTGGTCGTCTTCCAAAAGTGTGCATGCAATCATTTCAGATTTCTAACAAGAGCTGTCTGTCCCTTTCCTTTGTAATTTCCTGTATGAGAAGGAAGAAAGGGAAAGATATGTAGGTTCCAGAAGGAAACAGGTGCTGATCCATGTTCTAGCCATGCCCGTAACTAGGTTCTGGCCACTACTGACATGTGACCCCTGAAAGCTTAGGTACAAGAGACTGAAGCAGTCAACAGAAAAAACCTGTTATTTCTCAGAAGGTAAGGTCTGCACATACCCAGATAATACACACCATTTTAGAGAGGTATTTTTGAAAGGTTAGATAAGCATAACATAAATAGATACAATGCAATTAAGAAAATACTCATACAGCTTTTACAAGTAGAATATGTGTTTACTGTATTGGCTAAAATAACCTTATTTGAAGAGCTAACAATTGCCCATACTATGCTTAATAATTTATTTACATTACATATGTTTAGACTTTTTTTTCTTTCACTAGATAACTCAAAGTGATTAACAGTATGACAGTATGTGAGTATCAAGCACGTTCTAAGCAGCATAGTGAAGTATTATAATAATAAAACTGGCAGTCAAGACAATCTAGATCAGTGCTGGCGAACCTATGGCATGCGTGCTACAGCGGACACGCAGAGCCCTCTTTGTCCGCATGTGAGCCAAGTCGCCCCAGCATCGCCCCAGCAGCTGAGCATCAGATAACAGCATACATAGGAGCCATGTGCATGCTCGGAAAGGAGTAGTGGTGCCAGGCGATGCTGTCACAAGCAGGGACTCATTAGCTGCGACTCGTCCAGCTTTTGCATGGCTGGTCAGTGCACTGCTGGACTGGCTGTGAGGTGTTTTTTCCTAAACTAAAATCTAAGTTTTCAGGTTTTATTGCAGTGTTGGCACTTTGCAATAAATAGGTGGGTTTTGGGTTGCAGTTTGGGCACTCGGTCTCTAAAAGGTTTGCCATCCCTGGGTTAGGGTTACAAAAAGGAGGTGTCCTGGCATGATATTCATGGTTGGAATGTGTTTAGAATGGGCAGAAATTCTAAACTCGTTTAGGCTTTTTCAAAATAGAATTGAGCTGTGCAGAAAAAGCTACTCAAGGACGGCTTTTTCAAAATCGCCCCTTTTAATACTATTTTACCCCTATATTAGGGCTAGGGAAGCGCACCAGGGTAGGGTTGGGGCAATGTGGTGAACGTATGGCATGTGAGCCGCAGCGGACATACAGAGGCCTCTCTGTCAGCATGCGAGCCAAGTTGCCCCAGCATCGCCCCAGCAGCCAAGCATCAGATAACAGCACACACAGGGGCCATGTCCATGCTTGGAAAGGAGTTGCAGCACCAAGCATTGATGTCATGGACAGTGACTCATTAGCTGCGACTCATTTGAGCTTTCGCATGGCCAGTCAGTGCGCTGCCAAGGAGATATATATTTGCTTGGACTGGTTGTGAGGTTTTTTTTTTTTTTTCCCTAAGCTAAAACCTCAGTTTTCAGGTTTTATAGCAGTGATGGCACTTTGCGATGAATGTGGGTTTTGGGTTGCAGTTTGGGCACTCGGTCTCTAAAAGGTTCGCCATCACTGATCTAGATCATCTACAATGAAACAAACTAAAATCCTGTCAGTCCTGTCTCTGCCAAATTCTTCTTGAAAGAGCTTCATATTTTCCTGGCAATGGAAAGTGTACTTGATAAGACTTGATTGGCATCCCATGAGAAAATATTGCAAGAACAGCAGTACTGCAGACTAGAAGGTTTGGGTCTTCATGCCCTGCTGGCAAATTTCGTTCACAAGCTGAAAATGTGTGCAGGAGAGCACATGGGACAGAAGGTGCTGCCTAATCTACTGAGATCTCAAGCAGTTTAGGGCTTTGTAGGTAAGAATCAGCACCTGGAATTGCTACTGGAAATACGCATCATTACATTTCAGTTAGGATAAGAACTCTATGCTCCACCTGCCCAGATGGGACCAGAACATTTTGGACTATTCAAAGATTCCAGATGTTTTTCATAGGCAGCTGGGTGTGTTGCAGCATTCCAGTTTATGATCCAATCCAGACTCATCTTCTTCAGGACAGAGACCAGCTGGTACATAAGCCAAAACTGATTAAATGCGCTCATAGTTACCACTGACATTGTGCCTGTAGAAGCAGAGCTAGTCCAAAAGTTCCCCAAAGATGTAAACATATATAGAATTGCAAAGGGTTTAAAAATATAAACAAGTAAACAAAAACACCTGGAGACATGGGGGAACAGAACAACTTGGTGGGAAAGAACTTCCTTCAGCTCTTCCTGCCCCCAGTTTTTGGTATAGAACAGGGAGGACATTCCCTCTCCCCCAATGTTTCTAGGTTTTTCCCCCTCCAAGCTTTCTCTTTGATGAATATACATCTTAAAGGAAAATTAATTGTGGTTCATCCAACCCCAACTCAACTGATCTCCTTGCCAAATACGGTGCATGTCATTCCTTTTATTCTTAGTTATGTATCAGTTATGAATCAAATTATTCCTATCTCATGAGACCAAGCAAAAAGCAAGATATTTATCCTAATACACATTGTCTTCATTATATCCCTTCTTTGAATGTATAACTAAACTCCAACGCATGAAAAGCAAGACTTAACAAGAAAGGTATTTGGAAGTACAACAAAGAATTAATTGATTATTCAGTGTCGTGTTGTTATTATGATTTCTTCACTTAAAAATGCAACATCAACAGTAGGATGCACCTGAATTTAAAACAAGCAAGCGGAATTGTAGGACATTTTGTGGAAACATAGAAATACTAATCATGCTGAAAATGTGCTTGCAATTCACGTCATTTCTAACTCTCCAACATTATGTCATTTGGAATAGCATACTCTATATTAAGAAAGGTGCCAAGAGGATTAGAACAAATCAGAATCATTTCTGTTTGTATCTCTCTGTGGCTGTAAACAGTGGAAAGGCCTGTCTGTCTGTTAGCTCACCAGCCTGCATCTTCTGCCAAAAGCTTTGTGGTGATAGTCCTTATTAGATCTAATCTTTGGTGTCGGCTGTGACATTGCTATGCCTGTGCAAGTAATTTAATGAGATTGAGGCATCCACATGTTAAAATGTTTATGGTTTGTTTTAATTCAGATGCTGAAATGTTTGACACAATGAATTGTTGATGAAGGAAAGAAATTAGGAACTAAAAGGTTTTTATTTGCATCACACTGTATTGAGATCTGGGCTTCAAAATGCCAATTTAGAAATGTGCAAGACAAGCAAAAACAAGCTATAAATCCTAAAATGGCAACTTTGACACAGCTGCCTTAAAATGATGATAGGGAGGTAGAAATCAATGTATGTTTGTTAGTTTTGTCTGTTTCCCAGCAGCAGAAATAAAAGGTCTCATCCAGGAATCTTGGAGAATTTTCTTGGTCCACATTTTTATGTGAACCAGCCAAAGTTTCCCTTTCTAAAGCAATATGTCATCAAACTGACTGGTGGGTGACTGTGAGAAATAGCCTCCTTGTTTTTCACAAAATGTTTTAAATGGTTCTTTTTTTAAGAATACAAGATACAATCAATTGAATAAATCTGCACTCATATTTTAAATTGATTGGAAATGCAAATGGTCTATCTAAGGTATAGAAAGGCTAAGGTAGACCACCAAACCTTCATGTCTGTATGTTTGTGTTTTGTATTTTCATTCCATCTTGGGCTACTTCTTTTTAGATCTGTTCTATTTTCTTTAAATCATAAAGTTATAGAAGTTATAGGCACCATTTAATATCTCAGGGCCACCATCTCTTGAGAGCATCTCTGAACCTCCCATTAAAAAGCAGTACTTGCTCTTTAATTGTTGGGGATCTCTCTGGAGATTCTCATGGATACAAGTTCTAGTCTTCATCATTCTAAGCCCTGTTTTTTGGGGGTGGGTGGGGTTTTTGTTTTGTTTGTTTTTGGTGCCAAAATTCTAGATTCAGATCTGCTCTCCAACCTCGTACAGACTTCACAGCAATCCCTTCCTTGTAATTGTGTGTCCTCACTTGGCATATTTAGGACTATCTTTCAGAAACAATGCTATGGTTTTATATGCATTGCTAGAAAGAGCAGAAAAAGCAAGCTCAAGAGTGTTCTCTGATCTCCATTATATGAAAATACTTTCCTTATAATTTAAGTGATTAAATGAATTTGTGCAAAGCTTTGCAATAAATGTATTGAAGTATTTAACTTTTGATTTCAAGATGAATTTAAAATCAGAGATGCATAAGATAGAGATTCTGGTGTGTGGGGTTAAATGTAATTTTAATGAGTATTAACAAGCATGACAGGCTGACAGAACTGAAGTCTCTAGTCCCTGTGAAACAGGCACGCTCAGATGCAGCTGTAGTCTGTGATGTGCCATCTAGTGTTTTGAAGTACTTGAAATGAGAGCCAGCTTCGATGGCATCTATTAAAGAAAAGAGGAAAATCTTTCTTACTTCAGACACAAGCAGGATATGCTATGGACCTGCTGTCTCATTTGTCTCATAACTGCATACCTAATCATCTGTTTTCCTCCCATTACTCTCATGCACAAAGAACTTTTCCAGCCAGAAGAAACAGCAACCCTTTGTCAGTTTTTATATTGGTACACAAACCCATATTTTCCTTCATGAGCAAATATGGAAGAAGTGACAAGCTCTTACATGACAGTTCCTTCTGTTATTGCTGAGCACTGCATGAATTGTCCTTTATATGCATTACATGAAAATCAGTTTGGTATCTCTAGGAAGAAATCGGGACTCTTCGGTAAATATACTCTAATTTCATATGGAAAAGCACAATGTGAAGAAATTTAAAACAGACTTATTTTTGTTTTTATTTCTTGGTATCCTCCCCACCAAAAGACTTTGGTTTCTCCTGAGAATGAGTAACAATCTGAATTGTGCATGTTAGCCTAACGTCCCATTCATTTAATGGGTCTCCTCTAAGTAGGATTAAGCACTAGATGCAATCAAGACTTAGCTGTTTTCAGTCTCTTCTATAGCTACTTGCCTCCATGTGTTAGGGTTGCCAGCAGTTATCAGCCCAAACTAAACCTGTTTCCAATTTGATTCATTGTGCAATAAATAATATAGCTGTTTGGTTTCATTTTACCTTTTTATGCAAAAAGAGGGAGTGATTTTAGGAGATGTGTTTGTTTACTGCGTCACGTTTTCCTCCTTCCAATTGGTTGTGACATGTAGAGAACCAGTGTGGTGTGGTGTTAGAGTGTTGGCCTGGGACTCAGGAGACTTGGGTGCTAGTCTCCACGCAGCCATGGAGCTGAGTGGGTGACATTGTGCCAGTTCCTGTACTCTCAGCCTAACATACCTCACAGGATTGTCATGAGCATGACATGGGGAGGATGGGAATCTTGTAAGGTTCCTTGTGCTCCTTGCAAGACAGGGTACACATGCAGTATAATAATGATCTATTTTATCATAAAGCTTATAGTTTTCAAGATTTCACTGTAAGATAGTTCACGGCCATAGAATAACAAGGCAGTGAATTCAATAACTGTGGCGTGTGCAAGTAGCTATTTTGAATATTCAAGACATGACTCTGGCTTATCATGTCATCTGAACCCAACAAGGGTGAGTGTTCAAGGGTTATACAACTCTTGCATAACCTTAAAACAGTGTATGGGTTGTGCAAGGCTTGTTTAGCCCCTGCTGGACAAATCACAAACACAGATTGAATAGTCAAAATGGCCACCTACATTCACTACTGCCCACCGTGGCTTATTTAAGTGAGATGATAATCCAAACCAAGTTACTGTCACTTTACTGAAAGAGCAAGGGATTGTGACGAATCTTTGGTGTTTTATCTGCACTCTGCTTTTCTCTAGCTGTTTGCTTACACACTGAATTGCCATGCTAGAGATGAGCTGAGATGTAAGTCTGTTGTTTTATTAGATGAAAAAGAATTGCAGCAGTGCTTAATCTGTGCAGGGTAGCATTTAGGACAAACAACAACTGCTGATACTACTACTATGGAAGATTAGTTTGAAAGGTATGAGATATCCTAATGGTTTGTTTTACCTGGAAAAATGCTGTATGTGCTATCCTTTGTACATTATCTTTCGACATTCTGTATATGCCTAGTTGCAATCTAGAGCCTGCTACTAAAAGTCTAGGAATGGTATCAGGAGTCTGAGTAAAAATTTCACAACTTTCAATCATGAATAGGAAGTAGCCTAGTTAAGTAGAACTATCATATTGCATGGTTGGCTGGAGTTTATTTTATTTTTACCTGGATTCTGTTCATGCCCATGAAATCCATTTGTCCCATTCACTAGCCTTGATTCCTAGTGTTATTTTTTCTTTAAAGCAACTCTAGTGTACCCCTTGTACAACCAGTTATAAGAGACAGACTGTACAGTCACTACTCTGTTCCACTGTTTTGTGAAGAAAGAGCCAACTCCCTCCTTTTGGTTCTTGTAGCCAATGAGTGAAGCAACTGCTATGATTGATTGTTAGATAAGCAGTGCTAGCCCAAAAGACAAGCAAACAAACTAGAGTGACACACCCATCATCTGGAAAAGGGATTTCCTGGCATTTTACAACAATTTTTGTTTTCCCTGGCAAAGACATTTAGAAAACAATTGAGAAATGCATGATCTCAGTGTAGCTGGGCTCTAGTTGAATATTTTTACTGAAAACAAAAGGTAGCAGGAAAAATGAAAGTTCATGCTCTTTCTAACTTCTGTGTTATTTCATGGAAATAAATACATGCATAAAAATTACCAGGCTAGTGAAACTCCACGCAAGTCCACTCTTACTATACCATGTTTTGCTGTGACTGGGAGACAGGAGGCTTCTCTACCTGAAACATGCATTGTGTGCTCAGGATTCTTCACTCATGCTGGTTTGCACGTGCTTTACGTGACGTCGTCATCCTCCAGGGCCAATTCCATGCTTTTCAAGCATCAATTTTTAGAGCAAGGAAAATGAAGCATTACTTTTCAGTGTAAAACAAACTGGAGTGAAAGGCTTGTGTATCATTGCGATTCTGTGGTACTACAGTTACGATGCAGTGCTCCTTGAGGTTGCATAATGGAACCAATAGAAAGCCAGAAAATGAAAACCCCTAGAAAAAGAATATCTTCAGGGAGTTGATCTTAGTCCAGGAAAGAATCTGGAGACAGAAGTTTAGCAAATTGGAAGATGGAAAACGTGATGTAGTAAAGCCCTTTGGGTTGTCTACAGTAAAGTGTTTTTCTGGGAAAAGTAGAACTGAAAAATGTCCGTTGCTCTAAATCATGTTACCTAATTTAGCATGTTTATTTGACTCATTTTTGTTTCTGAATGTTCTGCCTCAATGAGTTCCCCAACAAATACACAATCTAGCTCATATTTAGTTAAAAAAAGCTAAAAAATGTGATCCATATCAAATTTATGTACAGTATAAATATATGTTTTTCAATAGCTAAAAATAATTGGATTGAAATATTTGCTTAGGGGGAAATAAAATGATCCATGAAATATATTTTTATGTTATATTCCAACGCATTCAAAGCTTTGTGTGGAAATTAAACTATTGGAATATTTGTAAAAATGTAAAGACAGTAGCATATATTTCCATGTTATGTTAGTTATGATATATATATATATATATATATGCGCGCACCTACACACACATGCACACACACAAAACAAAACAAAACCCTGAAAGAACATGCTGCTTTTAGGATATATACCGAAAGAGAGTTAATGCATCTTTAATTTAATTTTCTTTGGCTGAGGTGACTGTAGTGCCTTTGTTTTCACTCACTTGGATTCAGAACAAGTAGCTGAACATGCCTGTTTACTACTGTCTGAATGTGGGTATGTGGGCCCAGGCTGAGGAACAAGGGCAGGAAGGCACTCAGGTCCTGTGGGATCCCATGAGCAATGGCCACTGTGTGAACAGAATGCTGGGGTAGATGGAGCCTCTGCCTGATCCAGCAGGGCTCTTCTGCTCTGAACGGAAACAAGCAGCAATCACAGTCTTCATTTCAGCTTTCCTTCTGTTTATTATTGAAGAATGCTAGCAAGAAATATACCATATATAAGACCAGTTCCGGTTCAGCCAGGAGCCAACTGCACTGTGCATAAGAAGGAATACATCATAACTTGCTTTTCATTTCCCTCACGAGCTACTGAGCACCAAGGTCTGGCAGTGCTCACCTTAGAATAATAGCACACAGAAGCTCATATTCTGTATTTAGCCCATTTAACATGATTGATTTCCATTCAGCAAATCAGACAGCTATGGGTAAATGCAGGCGTGTATTTGTGTGGAAAATTTGCCATGAAAAAATCATAACACTGGAAAATTTTCTGCAGAAAAATTTCAAATCCAGTCACTGGTTGTATAACTTTGCAAAATAGCCCAGTATTGCTGTGGGGTAGAGAGAACATAGTGTATTGTAATAGCATCCAGCCCCTTGGTATATTGGGATTTTCAGAATGCCATCAGAGGGGGCTGAGCTGTAAATATAATTGCAGCAGCAGTGCCGAAGCTGAAGTGATTAATTGAACTTTTTTGCTGTCTCTCTGGGTGGGAGATTCTTTGTAGATCTGTGAGGGATTTTGATAGCAAACTTAGCCAGAAGCAAATATTCTGCTTTCTATTTTTGCTTACTTTCTTGTCTTTGGGCCTGGAAATAATTCAAAGTGGGTGTTTGGTCTCAGCAACCTATCCTTTCCATTTCATCCATGGCCCTTGGCATTCCTCAGGCAGACGTCATTTGAAATGTTGGCCAAATTGGGCCAATTCTTCTTCAGCACAGTTTGAGGACCATCATGCCCTCCTTTATTCACTGGCTTGCATCACTTCAACAGCCAACAAATGGCACCCAGCACCAACTAAAGATCATGGATGGCACGAGAGTAGTGAAAATGCTGCAAAGGTTTCATGAGACTTCCCACTTTTTAAATCTCATAACGCCTACCAGTAATGTTCTCCCACAGTACTGCTGATGCTGCAATACATTTCTCATCTCTCCACAGCTGTATTTCCTAAATTTTATAATGTTAACCCCCCCCCCCCCACAAATGATATATTCCTTGAGGGTCAGCCTTGTACATTTATACCCTATCCAGTTACTTTATGGTTTGGATTTCCAGCTCTAAATGTACCTCCCCACACCCACCCCAGTACACATCAGGTCACAACAAAGGATGTTTGAGTTCAGCAAGAAAAATTGTGCGCTTCCTAGCAGAGGCCTTGAAAGGAATGGAAATTCTTGTTTCCTGTTTCCTGAAGCAAGCAGGCTGGTGGAGCTCCCTTATGTGAGCTTTGCCAACCTGCCTTCTTCCAGAAATGAACATTTCCACTTGTTGTCTGGCTATATCAGCATTGTTCTAGTAATGGAACCACTTGCACAATGCAATTAACAGAGCAGAATAAAATCACTGGGGAGTGAGTGCCACACTGGATTCTCCCAATGGCTCTGGGAGAATCCACAAGCTATGGACTAGCTCCTTGAGCAGAAGAATAACACCATACAGAGCAGGTTGAGCACTCTCCATTCAGGAGGGGAAAAACCTTCTCAGTTTGGTTCAGTTTCAGTTTCCTGTCCATCATCCAGTCCGGTGTTGTAACCATGCACTGATTGAACACATCCACAGCCTTATTCTGTGTTTTTACAAGCAGAGAACATGCCTTCTTTGTCCGAAGGATGTTTGTGCCTACAATTACTGCTCTTAAAACATATTTAGCAAAAATTCGGATCGTCATGGAAGTGCCATCAATCTATAGCACTCAAATTATTGCACTCCAGTAGGAAGATGCAAATAAAGGGAGTGGTTTCCTTCATACCTGTGATTGCCACATACAGTGTGGCTTGACATGGGATGAGCGGCTCATGGCATTTTTTCACTTGCAAACCAAGAACCTTGAGATGCAAAATTACCTTCAGCACTTCTTATGAAAGCTCTGATGTATAGATGGTTAGTTTTGAGATAGAGTTGTGAAGGAGCTGGATTTGTGTTAGGTCAGACAAAACAGTCCCTGCAGCTCCTTCAGATAAGAAATTAATTCAAGGAATTAATGAGGTATGCATGATAAACTGACGTATTTGCACCAAATCAATTCAGATAACAATTTTGAAAAGAAAAAGAAGTGTCAACAGCTAGTGATATAACTGTGAAATAGCCAATGTTCTGTAAGTTCAAAAATGCCTCTTTGAAAAAATGAATGGAATAAATTATATAGAACCAGGTGGGACAAATATAAAAGACAAAGGAATGGGATAGTAATTATGAAGAGGGGCAAAACAATAAGAAACATAGAAACATAGAAAACAGAGCACGTCAGAAGGGGCCTCCCGGTCCATCTAGTCTGACCTCCGGCACCAGCCGGCTCTGCTCACAACATGCCCACCATGTGGACGTCCAGCCTATCCTTGAACACCTGCACCGATGGGGCCTCAACCACCTCCTGGGGGAGCCCAAGAATGATATAGTGAGACATTTATCAAGACTAAATATGGGAATGTTGCTATGTTTTCAAATAGGAAAAAAACCAACAACAAAGTACAAGTTCTAAGCAATCTGGTCAATGTGGATAACTTGAAATAAAGGAAGGGCTACAGCAACTCTTTTTATTCTTTTTATTGACTGATATTCAAAGAATTTGGATACTGGCATATGTTAATCCTTGAAAACCAAACCCCTGAGCATTACAGTCTCCTTTTGAACAATGCTCTCTCTTTCCAAAGTGTTTCCCAGGTAAGGTAGGTGGCTGCCATCTGAGAAAGGCAAGCCACTACAATTTTTTTATTGTTGAATTAATTTCTTTGACTCTTTGGTTGTGTGGAAGTAAATTGATGTGGTCACACTCAAAGTCTCACTTTAGATGCCATGTCTTGCTGGCATTCTTTCCCTTATTCAAGGCTGTCCACTGGTCACAGTTAACAGACGATTGGCCTCGGAGTGTTTGAAACTGGAAGGTCAACTTTAAGAAAAGATTAAGTGTTGTTAAAGGCCTGATATCTCTTCACAATGAGCCCATGTTGTTTTTAAATGTAATGAATAGCTATAATGCTGGTTTCTGTAGAAAGTAAATACGGTTTCCTGTTGGTTTATGAGCAACAAAGAAAACCCCATAAGAAGCCTCTCCATGTGTTTCTCAACATCCATCCTTTGATGCAGGAAGATGGTAGGCACCAGTGATTTCTTTTCCCAAGCAAATGTTCATATAAGTTATTTTATGGGACCTCAGTTCCTTTGATGTATTGCAGTTTCCCGAAGATATAATGGAAGGTCTCTTTGGGAGGGGGAATTTGCTGGGCCAGTATAGTCCAGAAGGAATTGAAGAGAATCATGCGTTCATAAATTATAGGTACAGAAATGTATATACAGTGCAAAATGATTTGGATATTTTCCTTGGTATGTGATGAAATTGTTAAAGACAAATCAAGGAGATCCAGTTTGGAAAAGAAGAGCATTCCGTAGTATCCTCCATTTGTTTACTGATATTGCATATCCTCATTGTTTTATGCCTTCAGTAGAATACATGCCTTGAGTGCCTTGAATAGCTGAAAAGTAATGTACATTTACCATGCATAAGATTGTCCTGTTTGTCCTCCGTTTTTCCCCTAGCATGGAGAGAAAGAAATGCATGCTGACTGAACAAAGGAACCATAAAGCAATACAAAATACTGAACATGGAGGAAATAAAATACACAGAAACACTGAAGAAGTGAGGAACCAAACTATATAGCATGCTTCTATTTATTTATTCTTTTGACAGAAGTAACTTCTAAGGGCCACATGGAATAGAATTATTTACTTTAATAATTATGGGATTTGATTTTAAATACATAGTAGACAGAATAGAACTGCCTGCAACTATTTAAATTTCCATGGAAAAAGTTGGGCAGAATTTTCTTCAGTGCTGTGGCAGCAAAGGAATCACAGTCCAAGCTGTATAAAGTGCCATGCATTACAGATTGCTTATCTAAAACATGCCTCTTAAAGCTCCTTAACCTCTAGGGCAGCTTTGAATCTGCAAATTACATTCTTTTTCTTCAAAAGGTGTAGAGAAACTGTATCTTCAAGTCTAAAGATTAGAAAGTTGAGTGGAAAAAGAGCATCCACAGCAGTTGGTGATAATCCCATCGGGTCTAATTTTACATACTGAAGGAAAATTCACGCACAGGGCTCAATATTCAGAAAAGGTCTCAAGAAAGGAATGGGAGAAGCTGGTCTAATTCTGATTAAAATGGGCAAATGTTTAGAATTCCATTCAGTTTTACATGCTTACTTATCAATGTAATATTTTAAAATGGAAATATGGGAAATATTTTGGCAATAATTTTTATATTTCCATTTATTTCATGGATTTTGTACTGTTTGCTAAATCTAATATATAGATTGCCTGTTGCTTCTGGGGTGAAGGTGACAGTATTACAGTTTCTTTCATTTGCTATTCACAACTATTCTGTCTCCATGTAGTAGGGTTCCATTGAGTTCATGTTGACGGCTATGCAGCTATTTGTTTATAGAATGCATTGGATCAGAATGCATGCAGTCAGAACTATACTTATGGTGGTACACAATATAATAAAAGCTGGCCAGATGTATACTCAATCACAGAAGAAAGGGCCATCTGGAGTTCTGGAGCAGAAGCATCAATATGCTGATGATATGCAGCTTTACTTGTTCTTTTTGTCGCCATCAGGTGATGCTGTGAATGTGCCAAGCTTAGTGCCTGATTGTAACAACAGACTGGATGAAGACTAGGAGGATGTTCGAACTGGTCTGGATGTAATTTCACCCCGACCCCACAGGGAGCAGGTTTTCAGTGGGGGGGGTGGAGTGTTGTGTACGCCGCTGAACCTTCTTTGTTACCTGAGCTTCAGTTGGCTTCAGGTGCATGGAGCGCCTGCTGCCAGCTTTGGTTGGTGGCCCATATATGTCCCTATCTGGACAGCAGTTGCCTGGTTTCAGTAAACTATGCTCTGGTAATCTTTAAACTAGATTACTGCAATGCAATGAAGCTGCAACTTGTGCAAAATGCAGCAGCCAGAATAACACTGGAACCAGAAGGATACAACACATAATACTAGCTCTAGTTCACTTGCATTGGCTACTTGTATGCTTCTAATCCCAACTGAGTGCCACCTCTGAAGAAAGCTTAGACTATGACTACATAGGGCCTACTCAGTGGTAGCCCCCCCAACTGCAGAATAGTCTTAGCTAGTGTCAACCACTTGGTGCCAATTTGGTAATCCCTTTAGTACCAATTAAGACATGCCTCTGTGCAGAGGCATTTAAAGCTGTCTAAGGCGCATTTAATGGCTTGAAGAGGGCACCCAGGTGAAGTGTTTTTAACAGGTCTACTTGATCTGCTGCTGAAATGTTTGTACTTTTTATGGCTTTTTTATTATATTGCATCCTGTTTCTGCTGTAAACTGCCCAGGGAGCTTCAGCTACTGGGCTGTACAGAAATAAAACGAAGGAATATATTTAGCCCTTGCAAAGTTATGAGTTAGATAAAGCCAGCAAAAACAGGATACAAAGAATTTGGGAGGGTCGCTGTGCTGCCACTTGCATTTTTTAAAAAGGTTTGGCTAGCGGGGTCACCTACAGGAATCTAGCGGTGGGGTGGGATAAGTGTTGGGCTGATGGTGGTACTTGCTTGCTGTCCTTCTAGTGTCACCTCTGTCTAGCCACATCAATCTTATTTGCTGAAAGTTGTGCATATAAAGAGGAAAGGGCCTCATCCATAACCATCTCAACCATCATAGTCTCCACTGTTAATATCATTAGAGCATCTGTATTAACTCTAATCCTAACCCTTGTTATCATCTCCCAGGAGCAGATTGCATTAGCCTGAGTGTGTGTTTAGTATCCCTACAATGGGAGGGCAGCTATAGGGACATGGGGATTGTGTAGCACTGTGAGACAGAAAAGCACGACACAGAAGTCCCCAAAGATGACTAGTCTTGTGAGTAATCCTTGTCATGTCATTTGTCTTCTCTTTTAAAAACCTTGTTGGAATAAAGAATATGAATAAGCTTTAATATGAATAAGGCTTTTCATATTTCTTTCCTTTAATGTAGGTGCAGATGAAGGGGAGGCCGCTTCATCCATGTAACTTCTTTTCCTATGTACATAGCTTCCTTTCCTCCTTCCACTACTAATGAATTGTTTGGGGAAGATTAATCTTTGCTCTGCTGTGCAAGGCAATGTCATAGCTTATCATATTCTTGAGTGATTTCACTGATGGATTTTTGCAGTTTTGGAGCCATGTAGCAAATCTAACTCTGAGGGGAAAAAAACCCACTAAAAACAAGATTCTGCTATTCTATTGTGTATTTAGGAGAGAATTCCCTCCTTGCTTTTTTTTCTTTTGAGTGACGGGAAGGTTGTGGGCTGAGAGCATTGTCGGCTACTCTGGGAATGTAAGAAGCTCTCTGGGTAGCTTTCTTGAAGTGATCTATAAATTTAACCCTCTCTTTTGCCAGTTTTAGTCAACTAGAAATTGTGCGTGTGGCGAATGCCCCTTTTAAAAAAGCATTCTTCTCCCACCCCCAACATACTTAGAACCCTGCTTTGTATTCTGGCTTGTTTCATTTTCCATATGGAGGACATTTACAGCTTGGATGGATAGATAGTGCATGCATACTCCCTGAATTCAGTTCCTGTGGACCACTTTCAGCTAAGTACACAACCTTACATGTATTTATGAGGTTAAAGAAAGTCAGGAAAGGAGCTTGCCTTCACATGCATACATAACCTCAGATTCACAATTGAAATAGGCAATGGGCAAAGCCATTCCAAGAAGTCTTAAAGATGGGAAGCATACCATATTTAGGGCCTTCATGGTGATAGTCAGCCCTTTGAATTCGACTCTGTACCTAACAGGTAACCTGTGGTTCTCCTAACAAGAATGCTACAGCACAACTCTTTCTAGGGTTCCTTTGAGGTCAAACAATTTTAATTAATCAAACTACTTCAATGCATCCTTCTTGGTTAGGACAGTATTATTAACAGTTGGTAAATGAACAAACTCAGTCATGACATGATGGAATACCAGCTGAAATTCATATACCAAAGTAATGACAGAATGAGTATTAAGCATTTTAATTCTTGAGGCTTTACAGTTCACTGGCTTTAATGCTGAACTAGATAAATAATCTTTCATTCAATGTTTTTCCCTGTCTGCAAGTTTGGGAATTATTCCCATAAATTTATTAACACTAACTAAAAAGTCACAAATGAATTCCAATATATCACCTTCCCCCTTTTCAGCTTCTTTAATCTTGTTAAAGAAAGAACGAGAAATGAATTTTAAAAGACTAATGTGATTATGATGTATATCAACCTGTATGTGTCCTTTTTACTTGTATTTAAAATTTCAAGGAGTCAGGGTCTGTTCTGAAGCTGTTTTACTAAGCCTTTGGAATGGTGTGCTTTGTCAGTTTAGGTCACACATGATCTATTGCATTAATTGTCTGTTTGCTATTGAAGGAATAGATGCCTTTAATATCCCAGAGAACTAACTAGAAAGGTGGTTGCAATTATTCTTGTGTTCTCCTCTCTCAACAGAATTCACTGTCATCTGACTAGGGGAAAATTAACTCTGATAGAGACTAATAAGGAAACCTGTTTGAAGGCAACTAATTGCACATATGAGTGAAAATACTACATTTAGGTCCACTGACCTCACAGGAAAAGAAAGGCAGAATCTGAGAAACAACCACACATATTTGATCAAATGCTTTTCAGAAAGTAGGATGTGAATTCTTTATTTGGGTAAATGAATGGTGACTGAAATACTGCCACAGGTCAGTTCTGGAACTCTGTAGTTTTCCTCTGTGAGTGTCAGTGCTTGAAAAACCCCTCCATGGGAGCCCCATACAAATGGTATGCTTCTTGGGAAAAGCACTTTTCTTCGCAATGTGCTATTCTTTGGCATGCAGGAGGCTGGGTTTTTGAAATAACAAGAAGCCCATCTACACTATAAAGGAGATAGGTCCCACCTCTCTTTCATTCAGCCTAATACCATGTTTTATCACCTGGAGGAAGGTTGAAAATTGTTACAGATCACTTCATGGATGAAAGTAAGGGGAGCTCTGTTGAATCAAACAGAAGGGTCTATCTAGTCCGGCATCCTGTTTCTCACCATGAACTACCTGAGAAAACTCACAAGCAGGCATAGAGAATTTCAGCCTCCCTGCACTGCTGCTCCATAGCAACTGACATTCAGAGAGGCAGTGGATTTGTCCAGTGAATTCAAGCTCTGTAGTGATGTGACCTTCTCTGAGTCTGCAAGGATCCTTTGTCTACTAGAGACAGTGCAAGGAGATATTCCTAGGCTAGCAGGAGTTTCTTTAGCTGAGCTACCCTTATGGTACTAATTTAACGGACCAGATCTGCTTGACAGAGACTGTAATTACCAAGAACTTTGCTGAATGGTTAGTTTGACTTCTGATGCTGCAGGGAGCAAACTCCTGCCCAGTTTGGAGACAGCAAGCTGTTTTTCTTTTCTTTAAGTTGCATGTTCTCTTCTAATTTGCATGTTCTCTTTCTTTCCCTTCTTGGAAATTCTTACTGCTCTATTGGTTTTCCAGATATTTTGTTCTGTTTAAATAAGCACATTTCTCTTGTGTCTTGAAAACAATATCATGGTGCTTCTAGCTTTTAAGATGGATTTGGTGGCAGTGGGGCATAAGACAACACAAGGAGTAATTGGGTATGGATCAGTCCTGATGGAAAAGACTAAAGGGAGCATTATGCCCAGAAGCACAATTTATCCTTAGCTGGTAGGCCAGTGTAACACTTGAAAATACAGAAACTCAAAATAAAAACTAATTTGTCTGTGTTTATGTCATGGTGACATAAAATGTTCCTGGCTAGGCATTTTCAGACAGAAATGACTTTTTCTGCTTTTTGATAGACTGTATTGAACATGAGGAATAATAACTAGGTGTGTGCTTATGTCCTCCCTTTCTCCTTTAAATATCCATCCTTCTTTGGGTACCCCTAGTAATGCACGACTCTTGCTGCATTCATGCTCAAGAAGGAGCAAGTGCCTCCTAAAGCGGCCCTGGAAATGAGTGGAAAAGTAGTTTCTGGAATGGCGCCCCTTCTGTAAGCTCCACTAACCTGTCCCATTTTGGGGAGGAGCACTTCTGCTTGTGTCCATTTGCCTCAGCATTCACAAACTTCCTGTTGTGTTAGTGTTGTTCCCAGCCAACATTACAAAGCTGATTTCTAAAGGGCTCTGTTTCACCTAGTATTAAAGTTCTATTTGATTTGTATGCTCAGATCAGCATTTATTGGTTTCCTTTATAATGATCATTAATTAACCACAAGAAAGAATGCAGTCTTGATAGAGGTTGAACATGTGTGCTCCTTACTGAATGCTTTCAAGTTTCTAGCTGCAAGTCTGATATGCAAGATTGAATACCTTTTGGATCAGGATGGTGGGAATGGCTCTAAGCCCCAGAAGTCATTGCTCAGATAGTGACAATATATCAGGCAACACAAGAATAGGGTGCATACTATACCTGTGTCATATTTGTATTGAATAGGTGTATGTTGTTGAGTTACCCTGATGCTGGAAACGACTGATGGCAAAAGGAGAAGGGGATGGCAGAGGATGAGGTGGCTAGATGGAGTCACTGGGGCAGTGGGTGTGGGCTTGGGTGGACGCCGAGGGATGGTGGATGACAGGAGAGCCTGGAGAAATGTTGTCCATGGGGTTGTGATGGGTCGGGCATGACTTCGTGACTCAACAACAAATATAATTGAGTTGTCTTTATGAGATACACAAGCCCTCCTCAGGCATTTTACTCCCAATATGTGTTCTTGTTTTCTCCCTCACATTTGCTAGCTTCACCACAATGTGACATCTTGGTGGCCTGGTTGCCTCTCCCCATCCATGAATGGCTGTGGTAATGGGAAACAGGGACCTAGCATTCTCCCTTTGACACATAAGGAACTGAGCACCTGAGAAAGGCTGTAATATGCCAGTGATTAACATAATGAATCAACTTAACAGTTAATACATAATTTCTGTCTGGAAAGAACGAGAGAATTAGGTTCTTATTGCCTAAGAATAGGTTCTTATTAATACTTTAAATAAGAGGTGATACTGGTCTTGAACATACCCTTGGAAATAGATGTCCAAAGTAATTGTGTCCATTGCTCAAATATTCACCTTTCCTTCTGTTGCCATAGATTGGCTTGTATTTTATGTCAGCGACACCTCAAAATCCTCTCCCTAATGGTCACATTTCACCTTAGAGTATCCAAATGAGTTTGGATGAGTTGAATCCAAAAGTAGTCATATTAATATAACTTTACAAAAGTGAACAATGGCTTTTTGTTTGAATGTAAGGCGTTTGATCCTAAAGTTTCAGCTTCCCTCCATAAACAGTGCTCCTGCAAATGCCAACATTTCCAAGGAATTTTACATGTATTCAGAGCAATCCAAATCTTCATGCGAGTGCAGTACAGAGCTCTGAAGGTAGGTCAGAAGTGGATCCCCTAGCCTGAGATTAATTGGCTGTCTTTGGCTTGGTGTTTCAGTTATTATCCTTGAACGACAGATAAGCAAATTTAGGACAGTATCTCCAGGATTAATAATTGCAAAACTAGGCTGTGCTCTGTGTTTGGGCAGGACAAAAATAGTAGCTGCAGAAAAAAACTTCAAAAAGAGTTTTTATAGTCATCTTCTTTCTGAATAATCTTGGCACAAGGGCATGGAATTCAGTCTGTCTATGGAAAAAGTTTCCTTCAGTAATTGTCAGTTTAAGCCCAGACTTGCTAGTGCTAATACTTTGGGCCCAATTTAGAACAAAACCAGAAGCTGGGAATGTTTGGGGATCTCACGAAATGGAATTGTGAAGCATTTGTAAATGGGTTAGCAACTCATTAGGAGTTAAACTGCCTTACATGGGAAATTCGATAATGTGACATGGTTGCAATTCAATATACTATTGAATTAAACATTATCTTGAGTAGTTGCTTCTATTTTGAAATATTCTTTAGGACTTGCATTGTGAAAGTCAATATCAAAAGTGACAGGCTGTGTTTCCTATGATTAGTACCACATACGAAAAGTAAAAATGCCATTTGCTTGGAGTGGATTATGAGTTCACTTATTTTCTTCTTAAGTGATAGAGCACATCATTGTTGCCATAGCAACATCTAGTCCATTCCATTAGCTGCCTTGTGTCAATTATGAATGCAAGTTTTGATGTGTGAAAATAAAAGCTGGAAATAGTATGATTCATCATTTAAAATATATTCAGTCAATTTATTGGCTAATTAGGCCTTCGTTTTCAAATGTTTTGCATGTGTCATATTGTAAACTAACTATACCACATGAATGATAAAAGAATTGTATAAATAAATATTCTTGGGGTCCTTTAATGGCCAAGTGCCATGAGAGTCAATGTAGAAGCCATACTTCTTTGGATGGTTCCCTTACAGTTCAGATAGACCATTTGCACCAACTTTGAGACAGCAGCTTATACTCCCTCAAGCAAAATTGATTGTCCATGTCCCCTGATTTTTCCAGTGCTTTGACTATTGGGTAATATGGAAATGAAATTAATGATTATGACTATTGGGTAATATGGAAATGAAATAAATGATTATGATCTCACATTTCTTATATTGCTTTTAAGGTGAAGCTGTATCTATGCTTGCAGCATAGTATTGCAGTGGTTCTTTTTAGTCTAAGGGGAATTACTGGCCAGATTAACAGCTTCTTATCTTGCATGTGCAGTAGCCATCTGTATGATATACATCACACTATAGTTCTGGTTCTTTTTCTATTATTTTCTCCCATCATGGTTTTATGGGTTACCAGCTTTCAACTTTATTGGGGTTAGCTCTGCGCATGAATAGCCACCTCCATCTTTTACTGCATCAACCTTTGCTTGGTCGAGACTGGATATTCTGGTCAAACATTGCCATTTTATTATTTCATTAGAAATTACAGTACACAGTGATTAAAAATCCCTCATACTATATTTCTTTTCAAACCCTGTCAGTAGCTTGATAATGTGTTTTGTTTTGCAGATAGGGAACGGAGGCCAAGAGAGACATTTACCAGTGTGCTCCTAGCGGTATAGGGAACATAATATCTCTTTTCTAGCATTCCAAACAACATGGGAATGTGTCATTGTTACGATGACCTATTATGCAGGGAAAACAACTCTGGTTGTTTTCTCCTTCAGAAAGCCCAAGTTCCCTGTTTGCATGCCATGGCGAGCACTGAGAATGGGTTGTTTTGTGATCCAGTGACAAAGTGGGAGTATGAAGCTCACGGGAGGCTGTGCAGTTGCTTGCTTCAGGATTGCCCTAGGTATCCATCAGTTGTTTAACCTACAGTTAGTCACTTTGTATGAATCATGTCAAAGGCTTCATGTTTGTATGAAACCTTTGCACCCATGGATTTTTGGAGGGGGATGCTTTCAAAATCCAGCTCTTTTTCTCAAATAACTTCATATCAGTGGAACAAGGTACAACTAGGAAATCATGTATTACTGGTAGAATAAAGAGCAGTAGTGTTTTAGCCATTGGTTAAATTCCTATCTCATATATGCGTAGTAAATTAATTGAGAAGCTTCCTGGTGATAGCAGACTGGATGGAAAAATTGGAGGACAATTCCTTGCCCAACACATTCAGAATACAGGTTGATTGAACAGAAGTGGTTGCAGGAAGTTGTGGCTCACTGGATGTAGAACAGCCTGCAGCTAGGAGTGAGAAAGGAAGAACCCGTTAATGATAGGGAATACACAGAGAAAAACCTAGGGAAGGATGCAGGGAGCTGTCCAGCATGAGCTGTAGGTGCATTGTTTTGTATTGTTATTCTAGCTGGAATTGTGTTAATAGTGACTTGTATTATTACTGCAGTTGAGACTGTTTTTATTCAGTGTGATTTATATTTCCTTATAGTTATATATGAAATGCTTAGGGATTTAATTGCATTAAGTGGTATATAAGTATTACAAAAATGCAAAATGAATGTCCGAGCTCAGGATATAAGCGCTGCTGCTGATAATCATAGAATAGTAGAAAAGTAGAAGGGGTTGGAAGGGGTCATGAATGCCATTGGGTCCAACCCCCTGCTGTTGCAGTGATTGCCTGGCATCAGGGTAAGGGTTATGGGACTCAGAAGTTTATAACTGAAGACCTGAAACTCTTTGCCTAGGATGGCCAAAATGCTACAAATGCTCTGGAAAATGGTTTCTCAGTTGCAATTGCACTTGAAGTTATTTTCTTCCACTGACCATCTTGTGCTTAGATAGGAGTCCAACCTGAAATGACATAGTATCAATGTATAAGCCTCTGGGGAGCCGCTTCCCATATAGTCTGCTGGACTAAAATCAGAGTAGTCTGTTTCATTTGTATGGAGACTTACTGGAAAATTGATTTTTGCTTTTTTTAAAACCCTTTTCCACTACATAGAGATAATTTTTTGTAATACACAGAATGAATATTCTAATTAGTTGGAGATAAAATTAATTTAAAAATTGGTCTCCAGAGAAATTTAGAAACTTATGTTTGACCCTTTTCTTTTCCTGAATTATCTTAATTATTCATCAATATAGATTGTTCAGTCCTTCCTAAATAGCTCAAATCCCCCTAGATTGGCTTCATTTAAAGACAGTGTCTGAAAAGCTAAAGTTACTTGGGTGATATTATTCTCTATTCTTCATAAATGCAGGTTGTTTTTTCAGTAATGAATTAAAAATATTAAGTTTCTTGTGAAAATATGCAGAGATGCAAGAATGTAATAATTAAACAACACAAACGCTTGCTCGTAATCATTTAATGCACTCTCCAGCCAACATATACTGGCATTACATTACTTGTCTATATATTAACTCATTTAATTGTATATAACACACAGTGGTGTGTGTGCTCTCAAAAATATATAGTGTTTGCTCAGATAAAACATTTGCTGGGATATTTGGGGTTGAAAGTTATTTGAGCTAATTGGATAAAGGATGAAAACATACATAACACCCATACCAATCTCTTCCAAAAAATCACATTGAATTATTTTCCCTAAATAAATGTGACCACTCAGCTTTCCATCACAGGTACGGAACCTCAAGCCTGCTGGCCCAGTTTGGCCATCTGGAACTTTTCAGCTGGCCATGCCTTTCTTTCCTTTCCTTAACTGCTGATTGGTTGGTGGCTCCCCAGACTTCATGCAGGTTTGTCCCCTTTCTAAAAAGTTGAAATGCTTTTCTCAAGGCTTAGTTCTGGGCATTATGAGCTTTTAGCTAAAATAAGGTAGCTTTTATTTGGGTTAGGGTTAGGTTTGGGTTTGTGGGGGGTACTCTGTCCCTTTTGTTCTGCTCACTACTACAGCTCAGTCCCAAGAGCTTCTCCAAAATGAAATTTGGTCCTCAAATGAAGAGGGAGCCATGTATGCACATGAAGTCTGACATGGTAGCACATCCTCAAGCATTAACTTTGTTATAGATAAGAATGGCACAACATCAGGCCAGGGTGGAATCAAGGAAGTGCCAAATGAGTATTATTTGTGACCCATTCCTACCATGCTGTGGGGGACTCTAGGCTTGTCAATATTGCTCATAGTCTTGGTGAGTTTTAAAGGCATTCAGTGGGATTCCACACTGTTTTCCAGCCTGATGTGGTCAAACAGCCAAATAGCATGGCCCATGAGACACCTTTGCAGCTTGCATCAATGGTGAGATTATAATCCATGTGTACCATTGCAGTCCAGTTCAGTGAGTAGGAAGAAGAATGTAAGTGGGGGACAGGACAGAAGGGCAGGGGGAGAGGAAAGAAAAGCTGAAGTAAGAAAACTGAGTAACAGGTGGATGTGCAGAGGAGGAGGAAGAGTTTCATCAGATGCAGAGAGAAAAGAAGCAAAATATGAAGGAAGGTGAAGATAGAATGCTATGGGGTGCAGAGAGAAAGGGGACAGAAACAACTTCTGGGCTTTAGGGAAACCATTGGAATGGGGTGATAGAAGGGCCAAATAAAATGAGGTGTTTGTAAGGTAGTGTTTTCTTAAATTGTATCCTACTTTGCAGTATTATGTACTTCATTCAGCAAGTGAGCCTACCATGGCAGTTACCCTAAGGATGCAAATGCAAGGGTGGGTGGAGAGAAAGAAGGGAACGTATGCTATAGGTACAAATGGGCTTAACTGACAGTGGATACAGAGGAAAGAAACTGGGCTGGATATGTGGCTAAAATGCCCTTTTGAGGGTAATGTACCAATGTGATTTGTACTGTTGCATCTTCATGTCTGCCATCTGGTGCTGGGTGCTGGAATGTTACAGCATTTTAAAATCCAAGGCATATTACAGATCTCCATATTTCATATTGACAAACAACCCACATTAGAGAAGTTTCTTACCTAGAGCAGTTGTCTACATTCTCCAAAGTAGTTATCAGGATTTTGCCACACATTTAGAATGCCTGGCAAAAAGAGATTTTTCCTCTTCACATTTAGATCCCTCATGGTACTGGGATTCTGCTCATGCTTACTCAGAAATAAATACTTCTGAGTTCAGATGAATCCTCCTCCCAAGAAACACGTGCTCAGGATTGAAGCCTTTGGCTAAGTGACATCATCCTGTAATATAGCTCCTCCTCCTCCTCCTCCTCCTCCTCCTCCTCCTCCTCATCATCATCATCATCATCATCATCACATTTCTATACAACCCAATAGCTGAAGCTACTTTCTGGGTCATTTATGCTGAGATGATTTCTGGACATTCTCTAATTCCATGCTGAAGAAGTCGTATGTCATGTATTTTAGTGGATAGCATGACATTTCTACAGAATGTATTCTGCCTAAACAGTGAAAACTGCTCTTTTATTCTACTGCCAGTACAGCAAATCAAACTTACTTCCACATCTCATCTATTATTCATCATTAATTGGATAAATTTATGCAACCATCTTGTTCCTCTTTCTGCTTCTTTTGCCCCTTCCTTCTGTTGATTTAGGGTATGTGAATACAATCCTGCTTCTTAGAGAGTATCATGAAGAGCACTGCAATACATGCAATTTTATCAGGATTCAAATCATAGTTCAAGAAAGATGATATGTATCTTTTTGGACAGCTGTCTCTATTTTGATTAAAATAATGGTGGAGGTTTACATTGCATTTAGTCAATAAAAGCCTTTCACAGATAAAAAGATTCACCTTGTTATTCCAAATTGATATTCCAAGGTCAACCTTTGTCTCTCTATTTGTGTAACTTAAATATACATGGCAGAAGTAAAGGAGTCTTTGACCATTGGGGATAACAAGGTGTACTGACTTATTGATTAATTCTTACCCCACATTTTTGCCAAGAAAAATGGCACTTCAGATAGGTTGCACTCTTACACATCTGAAGGACATCAGGTTGGAGAACTGTGACATATTCTGAATTACTTTGCAATTAATAATCATTATCTTTTTAAAAAATTATAAATTTTGCTAAATTAAAAATGTTGCTGTGATTTCTAGGAGGAGATGCAGACTCCATGCTATGGCCTTCCCCACTGTGTTGCCTTCCAGAAGTTTTGGAACACTGTATAATGCTCAGAAATGCAGGGAGCTGTGATCAAAAACATCTGGAGGGCACCATGTTGGGAAAGGTTAGTGTAAGTATTAGATGCTGTATTACATTAGTAACATAAAGACTCTTTAGGAAAGCAAAAATGCTTTCATAAAAAGTATTTGAAGGATTATCTTAATATAATTCTCTTTGATAATTCCCATATTTCTGTGAGTTTCACCCTCCATCACAAGGGGTTAGAGAGAACTTTGTCTTGAGGTCATCTCACCAGTTGTTTCTTTCTAGCTAGCCAGAAGTTAAGCCTTTTCTCCCACAGAAGTGTTAATTCAACCCCATGAGTTCACTATGAAATAACTTGCTCACGTTTATTAAATAATCTTTCATTAGGTTTGAGATGCCAGACATGCTCTCAGTGCTCAAATCTATTCTTTACATCAACTTCTGGATAATTCATTTACCTGCATCTGCAAATTTGTGGGGCAGCTGACCCACACATAACCTTCCCAATAGGCATATAGCCTTCCCCAAGTTGGAAACAGGTTTATTCCTCACTGGCTTTTCCATCCCTAGTAGATATACGTTGATATCTGAGAAGCACAAGCATTATATTAGAGCTTAGCAGGTTACAAAACAGCATCAATCAAAGTAATGTTCTCTGAGATGTGGGAGACACATCTGCTCATGTGAAGAATGGAATCCAGACTGGAAGGTCCTCCTCCCCTTGTTTTCAAAAGGATTCTGACCCAGACTGCAGGGCGGCTTCTGCTGCAGGAGGGCTAGGCAGCAGAAATGTCCACTCACTTCACCTGCCATCTCCTTGCAGGTCAAGGAACTCTTTCTCCATCTGCTCCCCACCCAGTTTTGAAACATCTCCCTCCTTTTCTCAGGCTGTCTTCACCTGAAACTGCAACTTCATGCGCTCTCCCCCCACCCCTCAGAATTGAAGGTACTGCTATGTGTGAAAGCTGATCTCACCCCTCTACACCCCAGCACTCTCCAGGTGTTTTGGATTTCAATTCCCATCAGCCCCAACCATCATGGCCAATTATCAGGAATGCTGAGAGATATTGTCCAAAACATCTGGACTTTACCAGCTTTGGCAATGTTGACATAGTGATGTAAACTGCCCAGAGAGCCATGGCTAGTGAGGCAGAATATAAATCAAATAATAAATAAATACATAAATAGTTGATATATTGTCCATCCCTCTCATACCTTATCACCACCTCTTGCTTATATTTATAGCTCTCTTCCTTCCTATGTTCCAGATTAAGCATTTGCCTAAGCATTAACCTAGCCCTGCTTTCCTCCTACTTTACACGTACCTTTACAATAAAATTGCTGCAGGGACTATGATCACTACCATGTCTTTGATCAGTACCATGAAAAACTCCCCTCATCACACACACATACACACACACACACCTGGTGTGTTTACAAACCACGTAAGTGAAATTGGTCCCTTGGGAAATGTGTGGCATACATTAAAAAATAACTCTTTGAGTCTGAAAAGCATTCAGAGACTTTGACAGAACACACCTTTACATCTGTAGGAGTCTCTAGCTATTTTGTGGTCTGTAAACACAGCAGGAACTACATAAAGCAAAGTCTTTATGTGTATCTAGACCAGTAGCCAGTCTGGTAAAATTATACGTAAAGGTGTGTAGCTCTTGCACCTAGGCAGTTCTAGTGTACTGCTCCACAACAACCACACAATCTTGATTTTTTTCCTGTGTTTCCATAGGCCTTCCAAATCCTTAGTATGTCCATCAAGATGGCAAAGAGAAACTGTGGCCTTTTCTAGTTGCCATCCTGTAGGCCATTCCCCATATCTCTGTACTGGTCCATTGCCCTTAACCTGATACACAGACCAGGGCGACTTCTTTTCTTTTATAACTTCTTTTATATCTTTTATATTTTTTATTTATTTTATATTGTTAATTTTAATTTGATATTGTTATTTTTGTATTTTATTGTATTTTATTGTGTTGTAAGCCGCCCTGAGTCTTCGGCAAGGGGCGGCATAGAAATGTTCTAATAAATAAATAAAATAAAAATGTTTACATGGCACTACAGTTCCGCAAGAGTACTGTTTGGATAATCTTAGTTAAGGTTGTGACTTATACTCAAGTCTGACAGCAGGTACAATAGGGCCAGCACTACTGTTAGGCAGAGCATGGCAGTCACCTAAGGGTGCAGATGGTGGGGGGCAGGGGCAAAGTACAGAACGAAGGAGTTCTCTGCCACATGACCTGCTGTATGTCCAACACACTCATTTGCAGTGTCCAGCTTTGCTGGAGAACAGAAGCTGATTGTTGCTGCTGACGCAAGATTCAACTGCTGGTTTAGTTGGCTTTCGTGCATAGAATGGCAACTGGCAACATCTTGTCCTTCCCCATAGGCAGCAAAATAGTTTGGGCTGGCCTTGTAAGATGATGCAAAATAGCCTGAGACCGATCTTGTTCATTGCAGAGGCAGAGTTCTGAACCATGGAATCAGGATATAGGATACAAGCATACACTTAAAAAATTAAAATAAATAAACAGGAGTTTTCAGCCAACATACTCTTGGTATCAAATGACTTGATTTCAGAAGTGGTAGACTGAATTCTAAAATGGATTTATTCTTCCTAAGAAATTATAACAAACTTGATATATGATAACATCACCAATGTGATACACCATCATGCATAAGAAGAGATTTAGAGTTTACTTAGATGTATACCTCATCTTTTCCTTTCAGATTGTGCCATTATCTAACAATATATAGGAATAAGGTATATATGCTATCTGTTGTTGTTGTTAGTCATGAAGTCGTGTCCGACCCATTGCGACCCCATGGACAACATCCCTCCAGGCCTTCCTGTCCTCCACCATCCCCCGGACTCCACTTAAGCTCACACTGACTGCTTCAGTGACTCCATCTAGCTGTCCCCTTCTTCTTTTGCTGTCAATTGTTCCCAGCATTAGGTGACCAAAGTACCTGACCCGGAGTACCCGGAGGAGGGCTTTCTCTGTGGTGGCACCCCATCTATGGAATGTGCTCCCCAGAGAGGTCTGCCTGGTGCTGTCATTATTTGTTTTTCGGCGCCAGGCTAAGACTTTTTTATTTAAAACTTATTTTAATTGCTAAATTATTGTATTTATTAGGATTTTAAATTAGCTGAGAATGCACCGGGGGGTTTAAACGTTTTTTTTTCTTTTAAATTGTTATATTGTTATTGTTTATGTATGTTTTTTTGTATTTTTTGTGAGCCGCCCCAAGGCTTTGTTGCGATGGGGGCAGCATAGAAATGTTTTAAATAAATAAATAAATAAATAAATTATCACCTGAGGTGTTTGCACCTTGTGTTGGTCTTGCAGTAAACATTTGGGATTCTTTTGATGTATCACCCACCCCACTACCCAGCAGTCCCCCAACCTAAGTTAATACAGGTGGCCTTGGTTGTATAGTTGAGATCCTCCAGGCTGTTCGTTCTGGAAATAAATCAACAGTCATGGCAAGGTTGTCTTAGGAAGCTCAGGATTTCATGTTCTCTATGACAGGCATGACGGTATCTCAGCACATTAGAAGTCCAACATGTGCAGCAAGTCACACTCTGGGGACAATGGCAGTTCCTTTGCCATAGTTAGATCATGTTCAATAGCTTTTCTTCTCTGCAAGGAACCTGTTAAGGTGGTCTTCTATTCAAGGTGAATGGATTTCAGAAAGTTTCCAAAGGACTTCTGTCAAAACTTGCTCAGTCTGTAGAATACAAAAATGACCCAGGTAGTTGAGATTGCTGCTATCTTCCTTCTCTGGAGTAGAGCTTGTATGGTTCCATAGTATACCCTAGATAGGAGAACAATAAAACAAAATAGGAGCTGGTGGAAACTCCTAATGGATGAAATCAAGCACTGGTATGTATACTGAGGATAACAAAAATATGCTATCCCTCAAGCTGTGTTGAATCCTTTGTATGCCACCAAGCAGAACTTTTAGGATTATTTGTAGTTTATTATATGCTCACCCAAAGGAGACTGTGAATTGATCAAAGACCTCCTGTGACATGTTTGTAAGGCACTTACAGAATTTGTTGTTGTTGTTGTTAGTCGCAAAGTCATGTCCGGCCCATTGTGAACTCATGGACAACATTCCTCTAAGCCTTCCTGTCCTCCACCATCCCCTGGAGTCCACTTACAATGAAGCATAGATTCCAGCATTAGAGCAGGTCAATCAGATGAGGAGCTCAGACTTCTCCAGCTTTGTTGGATGTTGATAAGGTTTTTGGACAGATTCAAGCAACAAGAGTTGAAGCTGCTAATGGTATTCCTTTTTTCTGACTGGGTGAAGGGTGCTCAACTTGGATGGGGCTGCACTGCCCCCAAAGTATCAGGATCATACTTTGGGAGTTCACTGTAATTTTCCTAGGCAGACAAGCAAGTATTCTGTGCAGTGCTGACTGGGTATATCTCCTGTGAATTTCCTTTAACATTTGATACAATTTTCCTAATGATAATTAATATTGCTGTATTATATGTTTGCTCTGTGTATTTTAATTTATGCTGTGAAATTGAGCGATGGATCCTTCTAATTTTAGATCCACAAACCTGTTTTGATGAATGTAATAAAATAACTGTACATAGGGATGGGGATATTATCCCTATCTGACCTGCATTTAAATTGGGATAAATGTTACAGGAACATTTCACTATGTGATTAATATTAAATTACTTTAAAAATAGACACCTGAACATGCATAGACACAGTCAATTAGGAAATCGTCTCTGGTGCAAGAGGCAGGTATTTGTGCATGTCTGTTTTTTTTAAATCATCAACGATTGCCTTTTCATTTTTGTTATTACTATACTGTTCTTAGTCTTCCCAGCATGGTTTTGTTTTATTGTCTTTTGCTATATGCTATATAGTGGGAATGACTTTGTGCTCATATACCATGTGTGTGGTTTATTTTCTTGCCACATCATTTTTTTTTTACTTTTGAAGCTACCATATTTTTCTGACTATAAGATGCCCCCATGTATAGGATGCACCCCACTTTTCATACTGATCTCCCAGCGAGCAAGCTGCTGCTGCTGCGCACGCATGCCCACCGCCTCCCCACCTCCCCGCATGTGTGCGCTCGCACCAGTCTCCCCCCTGATCATGCCCACGCCTGCCTCCCCTCCCATCACACCCGCCTCCCCCCCTCAGCATGCACATGGTTCTCCTCTCAGCCCTCCATGTATAAGAAGCCCCTCCATTCTAAGGTAAATATTTTAAAGAAAAATATCCTCTTATACATGGAAAAATACGGTACTGCTCATGTTGGCTGATGTGTCATTGCACTGTCACCGGAATGTGGTCAAAATTCTATCCTCTAATACTTGAATACAGCACATGTAGGCAGAGTCTGATCTTACATTCTGGGTGGTATCCAGCTGTGGGAGGAGGTAAAGATATCCTTGATTCTTGATCAAGGATCCATCTGATCCTTGATGCCAGTTTGTGGATGACGTGGTCCCCTGGCTGGGCTCTGGATGCCATGTTGCTCTCTTGTGTGTTGTCCCATAGCAATCCATCCTGAGAACAGAGATCATCCTTTCATCTGGATTCACCATTCAATCCCATTTTGTTTTAGGGTCACACTAGAGCATGAGAAGAAGACAGGACAGGGAACTTGCTGATTATTCTGTTAGTATCTTCCCTTTCTTTCAAGGATTTCACTGAAGCATCTTTTCACAAGAACCCTGTAAAGAAGGCTTGGCTTGTTCAGAGATAATAATAACTTTTACATGATGTTTATAGAGCATCAAAGACCTACAGAGATGTATCTATTTATTTAAAACATTTTTATCCTATCTTATGTCTGAGATGGATCTCTAGACAGCTTACAAAAGACAAAAAACATAACAGTGCTTAACTGAAACGTAATGCTCAAATATATTAAAAATAAACAGTAAAAACCATTCAACAATCAAAATACTTGGTGAATAAAAAGGATTTGGTCCGGCACCAGAATGAATAAAGCATTGGTGCCAAGCATGTTTCTCTGGGGAGCAGGTTCCAGAGTCAGGCTGCCACCACAGAAAAAGCCTTTCTCCAGGTGGCACTGTTTTTGCCTCTCTCAAAGACAACACCTGAAGAAGGACCGTAGCAGATCTCAAAGTTCTCAAAGGTTTATACATTGACTTTGAAGACCAAAAACTTATCCCTGCACTACCTCAAAGTGTGTTGGGTATAAACAGTTCTTTAATGTTTGCCAGAATGATAACATGTTTATATGTTAACTATTTGTCATATGGGGTTGCATTTTGCTTCATTAATTGGCTACATTCAATATCTGAAGTGGATCTTGCAGTTCTACTTTGATCTTGCTTATGTTTGGTAGTATTTGATTTAATTTTGGTCTGGGGAAAAATAATCCCATTGGAGGCTAAATGCATATACATATGTTGTTCAGAGGCAGAAAAAACATAATAAATATGGTTGTGCTCAGTATTGAAGATTTGCAAGTTTTTGCACTGCTGCAATAAGACTGAAAACTGCAGTGATGAAACTGTAAAGGCTTCTTCTTCACCCTGACCCAAGTCCTCAGAAGATGCTTTCAGGAAATGAAATTGACATAGGCTAAAACAATGTTCAAAGGGATCCTCTGGTCTCATGCTTGGCAGCTTCCCTGCTGTTCTTGCATCTTTTGAAGCAGAGACTTGGTAAGGAACACCGTCTTGCTACACCTCTAGAATTGTGTACTAGCCCTGCAAAAAACAGCAAGTTCCCTCTCCCTCTGCTTGCTTATAAAAAAAATAATAATCTGGCCCAGCTTCTTACTGTAGAATTGCTACAGAGAGAAAAAGTGTTAATTTCCCTACCTTGCAGAGTTTGTGTGGTGGAGGGCTGGGTGGGGCACAGTGGTGAATTGGTCTCTGGACAGGCAAATTGTTGTACAAGAAAGTGGAGAGAAAATTAGCTGGGATAAGGGTGGGACCATGTACATATCCAACATCATGGGGATGGGTGGAACAAGGGAGATTCTGTTTAAATAGAGGTTTAAATTCCATATATCCCTGGTTTTATTTTCATATCATGCTTTCTGTGGGTGACATTGTACAAGCCCACAGAAGACCTTTTGTCATCATTCATAGAATGGTACCTGCTGTCACAATTCTTCATTTAAGGCTTTATATTTCAAAACAACACCTTGCTACATGTCTGAAATTCAAGTGGAGACCAGTGGCACTGGAGCACTGCTGTAATATAATACTGCAGACTGACAGTTTTTACTACTAAAACCATGGTCAAGGACCATTCTAAGCAGGAGTGCATTTCTCAGAAGGATAGAGCCACCATGAAGCCGTTACACATCAACACAGCCATGTCAACATACAAATGTCCATGACAGGATGGATATTATTTATGCTAATCAGTGGGCATGATTTCAGGGCCTTGTGTGGGTAGTGGGGTCGGATCCCAGCAGATCTAAAGCTACCCACCTTGGTACATACTAAGTATACTAAATACTAAAATATACTAGTTTAGGGAATCCACCTAACACCTTTCATGCACATAGTAAAATTTATGCCCATAGAGTTTTGCATGAGTGTAACTTTGCATCTTTGGTGTATGTACCCTGGTAAGAACTCACCTCTGCCAGTTGGAGAAACAATTTGATGGCATCCTAGCTGCCTCTGGACACTTTCACCAGGCTTAAGATTACAATAATCTGAACTGTCATTTTGAATTAAGTGTGAATGATGGATGCCAGCAGTTTCTCAGTTTAGTACTAAGTATACTCATGGTCTTTGTACAGACATCTTGATAGTTTGGTCATTGGTTTCTCTAGTAGGAAAAATATTGTTTCAATAATTCTCTGAAAATTTCTCAAACATTCCTGAACTAACCTTCTTTGAACAAAATAGGTAATCATACTTTATGGTTATATAGGTGTTCATATTTGTCTGCTTGTTTTTGTACTCATCCCTTACAGAAGGTATGGCAAGAATATGTATATTGTGCAGGCATTTCAAGACAGGAAGTGCACTTCTTGAAAGCAAGTTCTAAAGTATTATTTATTTATTTACTTATTTATTAGATTAGTGTTAGATATACTATACTGACACTATATACTACCTGATGAATATGCCAGTTCACCACAAACAGAAATAAGTTAGTAGGCATTGTTGGGAGACCTTCCAGGACTGTCTGCCTGAGTTGCTGTAGACTCCCTGAGGGCAACGCTGCCACCTTGGGTTGAGAAACTGTAAAAATTAGATGCAAGACAAAAGAGAAGAGAGGACTTAGTCTCAGTTGCCTTTTTAGCATGGTTTTTTTTTTGTTCTTTTTAAAGCTAAAATTAAAAAAAAACAAAATCATTGAGAACATGCATTACACAATAGTACTGTAACTCATTAAAATGTAACATTGCCTATTATCTTTGTTTCACTGTGACCTTAATGGTACCTTCTGCAAGGGAAACTTTTTAATGTAGTTCTTATTCCTGCTTTCCCCCAGACCTTTTCATATTTTAATTAATTATAACCTGGAGTCATCTTAACTTGTAAATATTGCTGAGTAAGAAATCTGTTACTCTTTGGGACAGATCTGAAAGCGCAGACCCATTCTTCTATTTGCAGACTGAATAAGATGGCAGGCAAAACACTACAAGCATTTAAAATTGTTGAGGGAGATATATGAAATGCTGAAACACTAGGCCAATGGCCATAGCCAAGCTATAAGGCTGTTATCCGTATATATTTACATAGAAGCATGAATGAGTACAGCACTTTCCTGAGAAGCTTGATTCAAAAACTTGATAATAAATGAGAGGAACAACAAAAGTGGAGGGAGTAGATAGAGATAGGCATCGGGATAGTTGTTATGTCATAATCACTATTAATATGGTAATTATCACTGTCTGTGTTTTGTGCAGTTTGGTTAGAATTCGCCTCATTATATTCAATTCTTTGCCATCCCTCCTCTCCCCAGCATGGCAGAAGGGACTTTGGCTCAGACAGCTCCATATAATAGAAACAGAGTGAGTCAGAAAGGGTCTCCCGGGCCATCTAGTCTGACCTCCAGCTCCAGCTGGCTCTGCTCATGACATGCTTACCATGTGCATGTCTAGCCTTTCCTTGAACACCCTCACCGATGGGGCTTCAGCCACTTCCCATGGAAGCCCATTCCATACCCTTGGGGTCCTAACTGTCAGGAAGTACTTCCTGGCATCCAAATTGAACCTTGGTTCCTTGAGCTTGGCTCTGTTGGATATCCATGCTGCTGCCTCCACTGGGCAGAAAATGGGGTGGCTGGAATCACCTGTGTGGGAAAGAATGGCCACTCTCCCTGGAACAGGAAAGGCCCAGCCCATCCTTGTTGCCTTCTTCCCCCAGTGCTACCTCCAACCTGAAATCAGTGATAACAGTGGGAGCACTGCTGCTGGCATGTACCACTGGCTGCATTGCATCTGAACTGCTCTAATTTTAGATGGAGCAATGGGTGAGTGCACCCCAGGGAGTCTTCTTCAATGGATGGGGCATAAAGCCTGAGCTCTATGCCTTGGATTAACCCCAGAATGATGACCAGACCAAACTGGGGTGGCCTGCAAGCTGGATTTTCTATGGCTCTGCTCTATGTAGCAACCCCCATCCAAAAAAAATCTCTCATCTTAGAGATTTTCACTTGGTACTAAGTTTAGTTAGAAGAGTGCAGCTACATGATAAACCATTTATTAAAATGATTTTTTTACTCAATTTAATTATATTTCTAATATAGGATACAAAAAGCCATAGCATCTTCCAACTTTCATAAGAATATAAATGTGGCTACAAGATGGTTGCATAATATGGGTACTAACAACTTATCATTTATCTGGTATGAAATAAGTTGAATGCTATCTTAATTTTAATTGGGTTCATTTACTGTATTTATGGGAGATCATTTCAGGGTTCTGAGTTATTTTTATTACGATAGCATAGTTTTAATTTATGCCCGTGCTTACTGATTTTATGTACTGGATAAAAATTTCTGTAGAGCAGTTTCCCCCTTTCTACTAATTTCATAGTCTCTGCAGTGTAATTGGATACTTCATAAAAGTCACAGTTACATTTGACAAAATATTGCAAAAATACATTTGCAGAGCCAACTAGTGACTGTACTGCAGTAAGATTTTGACATTGCAGAAGCAAGTAAATGAAGAAAATGGAACAAGCTACTAATCAAGCCACTAATTTGCTCCTGTTCTTCTTTCATATAAATTATTTTCTATATGTGTTATGCTTGGTAGCCTTTGACTCGATAAACATGGATATAAAACCAGGAACTATATAAAACAAGTTTGTATCTGAGATTACCATATTTTTTGCTCTATAAGATGCACCTGACCATAAGATGCACCTAGTTTTTAGAGGAGGGATCCATGGAAAGCTTCCTGATAATCACAGGCACATTCCCCATCACTTCCCCATGGGCTTCATTAAAAGATGGGTTGCCATTTGAAAACACACACTGACCTGTGATTAACAGCTCTCACCTGCGCTGGAGGAGGTGGGGTGGAGCAGGGCGCGCCGAGCATGTGCCGGTCAGGTGTGGTGCAGCTGGGCCAGCAGCGTGCCGGCGGTGGTCTTCTGGGTGGAGCGACAGTGGCAGGTCTTCCCAGGCGGTGGGGGTGAGCAGTCTGTCTCTCCATGTGGCCGGCAGGTTAAAGCCCGCGGCTCCTCCTCCTCCACGATGCCACGTGGTACAGGCGGGCTGGCAACGTCCCGGGTGTTGGGCACACACACATTCGTTCTATAAGACACACAGACATTTCCCCTTACTTTTTAGGGGGGAAAAAGTGCGTCTTACAGAGCGAAAAATACAGTATGTTGTATATATGGATTTATCTGCTGCTGCTGCTGCTGCTGCTGCTGCTGCTGCTGCTGCTGCTGCTCCTCCTCCTCCTCCTCCTCCTCCTCCTCCTCCTCCTCCTTAGATTATCAGTTTGGATAGATGATCCCCTCCACTCCAGGCTAGTAACATTTGGAGTGTTATCTACAACTTTGGGCTACACATGATCAATCCTGTCATGAGCCAGTGTGTCACCTCCTTCCTTTGGGTTCCAAAAACAAAAGACTTTCTTTTTTTGCAACTCCACAGTTGGCAGAAAAGTTTAACTACCCTTTTACCAAAGCTGGAAGAAGAAGTTTCTGCTCATGTAAAGAGATGAATCCAAACAGGAAACCCCTGTGGTCCCTCCCTTTCGGTAAGGCTGTTGGTGGCACCCTCAGAGAGGTGTCTCTCACCAATAAGATGACGAAAACCACAGATCCCTTCCAGCGTAGTAGGTCATATTTCCCAATCCTCCTTATTGAGTCAAAGAATAGGTCCTACATCTGCTCCCTTTCCTCTCCAGGAAATCCTTCCATCTCTTCCAAAACAGATTGACTCTTCACTAAACAACATTGGAGATGCTCAGCCCCCACTTTCTCCTGCCCCTCTTCCTCCTTGTCCACTTCAGAACCTGATGATGACTTCCATTGTGCAGCCTGCAATGAACAAGAGACTGGTCTGCTTACCTCCACTGTTAACATTCAAGCTAGTCCTTATCTATGTTCATCCACATCTCTACAGTATCTAAATAATTGCTTTTGGAAGCAAGTCCATAATCAGTTAGAAAATAATTTAGAAGAAACTATCAAGGGTTCATATTCTAAAATCTATGTCACTATAACAGGTTCATAAAAACATAAATACTGTATTAAAAAGTTAAGATTAAATCAGTAACAAAAACAGCATATAAAACGAGAGCCTTTCAGTTAAAGTCAAATAGAACTATTTGTTCAATCTTACAGCACAAGCCAGTGTGGCTGCCTACAACCTTGGATGATTACGGGTTGTAATCCTCCTATGGAGAATGGAAGGAACACAGAGGCAAAAACTGTCTCCAAGTTACTCCCGCTGTGCAAAACACTTAGAACATCATCTCGGTGTTTTGCACCATAGTGCAAGAAGAAGACGCTTCAGCACCATTAAGATACTACAGATGTGTTGGAGCCTGTGTTCTCTGTGGTTACACTTGGAGCCTCGGCCAGTGCAGTCCTTTTCCTGCTGATGCCCCGACCCCAGAGTTGCAGCTCTGATCTTGGAGCAGGTGTCTAAGGTGGGATTTGGGACTCTGGATTTTTCTATGGCTGCCTAGATCCTGGCTAGCAGTGACATAATTTGTGCCTTTAGCCATTGTTGTTTTGCCCCCTTTGTAGTAATGATATTATTTTTAGCTCAAAACCGTATAAAATAATTAGTATAGAAAATATTTTTTAGAAGCGTGGCTCAATTCCAGAGAAAGTCAGTTATGTTTAAATACCACTGAAATCAATAGGACAAGTTAGTTGCAACTAATTTATCTCTCATTAATTTCAGTAGGACATTTATGCATATAAACCTCCTTTGGATTTGGGCCAATATGTCTAAGTTATAAATAGACCAGCTCTCTGAAAAGATAACTCAGAATAAAGTCTTGCTAATTTGTAGAGAATTATATTCCTGCTGATATTTGGAAATGCAGTTGTGAATGTTGCTTTGCTCATTAGCAGATGTGATTAGGGCTGCTATTAAACTATTTTCTTACCTTCACTGGAATGTCATCTTCCAGCAAACATGGATGGAGCATTTCTGCTGAGTTCACATAAAGGTTGCAACACTTTGGAATAGGTAGATATTTGACATTTGACAAGATGGCTGAGTCGTCTGTCCTTTCTTCCTGCACTCCCTTCCCCTCCCCTTTTCTTCTTTGTACAAGTGCAAGTAGCAAGCGGTTGAGCCCTGGTCAGGTGGGCACCTGAGGAGGTTCTGCAGAGGAGGGCTCTGTCTCCTTGTTCGGGCAGCACCGGTCTCCAGCCCCCAAGGCAATGGCACAGATTAAAAATCTTTGTACCAATGGTGCTTGCAATGTTGCTTTGTGGTGATGATGTAAACTGATTCCAAGGGGGCAATAATCTTCCCCTTGTAGAATACTGTTGGGAACCATACTGTAACAATGTTCCTATTAGTGTGCTGGCTTGCTCTCTCTTCTCTCAAGTAGTGCTGCTTGCTTTATTAAAGGCTTAAATAAAATAAAATAAAAATAAAAACTGACATGGAAAAGCCTGGACAGCCTTTTCAAATAGTATGCCATTTCTCTGCCCTGAAAGCTCTCCCCTTGCACCACTACTTGAATATTCACTTTCTTCTCCCGCTTTTCATTTTCCCTATGACGCATTTTCCCCATGAGCAATTTTGTGCTTTGGATTAGCTCTAGGGATTATGTACTAGGTAGCCCCCCTAACTGTTTAAGAGAAGGTGAATGCTGCTGGCAAGCTGAATTTTGCTTGGCTCTAAGTTCATTATTGTCACTTCAGTTTTATTTAATTAGCAGTTATGTTTCATACTTGTTCTTTTATCACACCTCCCTGCCTCTTTAAGCCCAAGAAGTGTGTGTTGCACAGCTGCTAATCCTTGATTTTGCATGGCCTCTTTATGATGTTGAAGCCAGTGGTATTGTTTTGTGGAAGCAGAATGCAGCTAATCACTCCAAAGATCACACACAGTTGACCAAAGATTTTTTGTTTAAATTAAAAATGTTCCTGACAAGGAAAGTAGTCTGAACCAGTATACTCTCCCAATAATGACATCACACAGACACAGTTTCATACAAGATCCTCTTGGTCTGTACACTTAGCTAGCCAAGTGGTTATGCAGAAGGGCAACAGGACTGGATGGTGTTTATTACATTCCAGGTGTTTTGCATTAGTGTCTAGTAGTGTGTACACTGCGATAAATGTTGTCTTTATCCCTCAAAGTCAGAGGTGAAAATGATGTAGGTTGGTTATAAGCACATTCCACAGTTGATTATTCCATGGACCGAAGGCAGAGAGGGCCTGTGAGCTGGCAAAATCTTGCTGCCCCGGTGTGCATTGAATGTGCCCAGTTTGCCATATATATGCATTATTCTGAATATAGCATGATCAAAGTTATTTTATGGTGAGCACTGTGAAAATGTTGCACTGTAGCATGCACTGTAATTCTAGCTGCAGAAGCATGGCTACATTCATATTTGAGGAAAAATTATCTATGTTTTATATCTAATGCTATGTTTGCAGAAAAATGGAAGAGATAATGTTGCTTGGATAGCCATTGCACAACTGTTGGGAGCACTAATGCAGGCAATATGTGCCTTAATGAAATTAAAACAATTGAGCAACCCCTTGTGCAAAGTTCTGTACAATAGTTTGTACAAGCAGAATCAGTACTTTACTTTTGATGCTTGAGCAAACATGACAAAGCAAACTTTTCAAGCGATGGAGGCTTTGCCCTAGTGTGAAGACACCCATGGATATACTGTATATGTGCACTTTGCTATGTAGTCACATGATTAACGATTTAAAAAAAAAACTTTGGAGGCAACTTTATTAATTTTATTTTAGAGAGAACATTATATAAACATACATAGTAGTACTTTATTTAGCATGATTATTGGAAAAGTATAAGCAGGCTCCTCTTCTGTATGGATCAATACAGTAGTCTTTATATCTGTAGGTAAGAACTAAGGCAGAATATCCCAAGAAGAGCATACTTAAATCGGAACTAGTGACTTTAAGGTTCTGGCATCCAAAGTGCTGCTTACAGTAGCAGGATGGTTATAAATGCAAAACCTCAAATCCAAAAGTCTAAAACTAAAATTGGTGGAAAGGGGGATCTCATTGGTAGAATAATATTTATTTGAAAAGTAAAGGGGTTAAGTAGTACTTGAATATGGTGTGTGAGAGAGGAAGAGAGATAAAGACATTTTTATAAAGATGTTTGGCACAGTGTAGCTTGCAGAGAGTGTCACCAAGTTCCCTCTTGTGCATTGTAGATATGTCCATGGAAATAAGCATGACTGAAAAACAAAACCCAACGAAGGGAATACTATAATGGGAGCATGGAACAACCCAGTTTGTTAACTAAATGAGCTTAAGCATGAAAGGCAGGGCTGGGACTATATTAAGGCATGAGACGTGCATGAAATATCAAATAGTATTTCACATGTAAATGAGAATATATGCGGAACCTCTTCAGACATTCTAAATTCCATGAAACAGACTTGAAAAACACTCCTGTTCAGCTGAATAGTCTTCACAAGATGATCAGGCAGTTGATTGGATTACTCAGTTCTCAGTATAAAATAACTGTGGCTGCAGTAGTACATGTTTTTACTTGAGAGTAAGTCCTCTTGACCAGAGTTATTTCTGAGCCAACATAAATAGGATTGCATTGCAAATCACTGTTAAAGAGAGGATGGGGAGACTCTGCCTTCCCCTTCCTGAATATACTCTGTATGGCTGCATTCACAGGTAACACACAATCAGCACCAAGCCTTGGGTTTGTATGTCTCATGTGTCTGGACCTACAAAGGATTGTGATTCAGCTTTCTGCTTTGTCATTAAATGTGAAACATGGCTTAAAACAAATTTATTTATTTATTTAAAAATTTCTATGCCGCCCCATTCGCCGAAGCCTCAGGGCGGCTTACAAAACAACAATTAAAATATAAAACACTAAAAATATAAAACACATTAACATTATAAAATAAGTTGGCCTGGCCGAAGAATTAAGCAAATAATATTAGCAATTAAAATGACATTTGAATAAAAAGGTCTTCGCCTGGCACCGAAAAACAAATAACGACGGCGCCAGGCGGACCTCTCTGGGGAGTGCATTCCATAGATTGGGCACCACTGCTGAGAAAGCCCTCCTCCAAGTACCTACCCTCCTAATTTCCTTCACGGAGTGTTCCCGGAGAAGGGCCTCTCCCGCAGATCTCAGGGGGCGGGCGGGCGTATATGGACGTAAGCGCTCCTTCAGGTAGCCAGGACCCAACCCTTCTAGTCAAGTACTATACAAGCCAGTGTCAAACCCACATTATTTCACCGATGTGTTTGACTAACTAGAATTTGATTTCAGCCATGATTCCTAGTTCATAGGTAGCAAAAGGCCAGGAATTTTGGTTAAGTCTTTCTCCTGGCCACTGAAGGAGAGGAAACCAATCCACATAGTCCTATAGCCTAGATTACATGCAAACCATGGCCTTAATAATAAAATGAAAGAATGTAATTATAGATGTGTATAGAAAACCAGGAAGTTACTCATCTGTGAAAGAAAACTGTGTACATATTGATATTCCTGTTACAGTTGCTGGCTTGGAAGAAGAGGTAAATCATAACTTCGAAGGGCAAAACTGCTTGCTTCTTGAGGTGTTTTAATAGTTGTAATGGCAAAGCTGGCTAAACTTCCAGTTGTATACATGTAGCTTTGTATCTTGGCTTTAAATTATAAACTACATAGTTCTATTGTACATTTTGAAGGTTGGGTGACTATATCAATGCACTTCGAAATACCTCCATATTTTCAGAAAGGCAAACCCTTCTCATTTGAGTCTGTATCTGTCTAGTGCAGCATGCAGTTTATAGCACTAGCCAGCCAGATTCTTCCAGGATTCATCAGAGGACCTTGGAGGAACTTGTGCTCTCTGTCAACCAACTATACAAGGAAATACTAACAGAAGTTTGGGAAACCTCCACTTTCACGGAAAAGGAATTGATTTATGCAAAGAATAAGAAACGAGGGAAGGTTCCCAAAAATTTTAGCCTCACGAACCTGGCAAGTCAGTTTATGCATGATCATAACACCTCACATTTTAGACATCTATTTTTGTTGATACTCCTTGTAAAACCTACTCTCTCTCTCTCTCTCTCTCTCTCTCTCTCTCTCTCTCTCTCACACACACACACACACACACACACACAGAGAGAGAGAGAGAGAGAGAGAGAGAGAGAGAGAGAGAGAGAGAGAGAGTTTATTAAGCTCACTATGCTAAATTGCATAATAGGAGTTTATTCACCAGATTTCCTTATAGAGATGTAGATTATGGCATACAATGTGCAAAATAAGTTCAGACTACAGCAGAGCTGACAGGAATAACTGGATTGAAATTTGATTTAACAATTGTACATGTGATTTTTTAAAAATCACATTTCTGCATTTCTGATTTCAGAGTTGCCAATGGCTTGGTAGCCATCCTTGATAGGTAATACATTCTGTCACTTGTAATAAACTGGAGTCAAGAGCTGAAAGCTCACAATTGTACTGCATGTGCATACTTTCCCACAACATAACTAAAGGAGAAAAAACCATTTTTTCTTTAAACAATTCAGCAGATTACTTGGAAACTATGCCTCATCTTCACAGTGCATTACTTTGCAGATCTTTAATACACCATAACTTTGCTACCAACCATGGACCAACTTTCAGCTGTCCATAAGGTGAAGGACATGGCTACTATTTCATTACCTACATATTTCCTCCTGCATTACAGCCAGTCTTCCTCCTTCATTCCAAACAGATCTGGTTGAAAGTTTTCTAACATTCCTCATTACAAAGTCAGGCCAGCTACGTGATAGACAAAAGGAGCATTGCAGAAAGCAATAACAAAATAAACAAGCAAAGTGAGAATACTGGCCATTAGAGAAATGCAGCTTAATATTACAAAATTAGCATCAAATGGAATATGTCTCTTCCCTTCCAAACTGAAGAAATCTAGGCTTTTCCACAGAATTTAAACCTGTCTGATTCACAGCAGCTGCCTAGCTTATCTTTGGGTGTCTGACCCTGGCAATTCAATTGTGGATTATGGCCCTTGCTGCATTCCTGAAACAGAATCAACAACCTTTGGAGGCTGCACTGCAGGAGAAAAGGATGCAATTCCTACAACCTGCACCTACATTAAATTTCTTGATTATGCTTTCCATGGAATCACTGATATAATATTGTGTCCAGTTCAATGGAGAAAGTAAAAGAAAGCTTGGAATCCTTGGAATATAACTAATTCTGCATTTTTAGCTTCAGCAGATGCACCACCATCAAACTGCATGCACATCTCTGTCACATGAGATGAAATGTCATTGTATTGTTTTTAATCCTAGGAAAGCTAAGCATCTCAAGAAGGACACTGATGATTTACTAGTCCTTGTTTTAAATCCAGGGTCTGATCCAGTCAAGGTAATTTATTTTAGATTTAAGGAAGAAATCTGGATTTTAGAAAGAAACAAAACCACCTGTGTCAAAATAATATCTAGTATATTGCATGATAAATTTAGCTGCAAAATTAAACAAGCAAAAGAAAGGCTATACTGCCCGTATCTGTGAACCTATTGGTTGTCTGAGTAGGCCAGAGGATACTACAGTGCTCTTCCTATGGATTTGATGAAGTTCCTCTTTCACTTCCTCAGAGCTCTAACCATCCTTCCTGGGGATGAAGCTTCTTCACTAAGGCAAAAACAGCCCTTATTGGGAAGGCAGCCTCAAGACAAGTACCTCTGGTGTCTTCCTAACAAGCTGAAAGCCATTGCATCCAAGCATGGCTTCAAGAAACTGTTTTGTCTTCAGGAGCTTGGGAAAGTTCACTACAGTACTTGCTGAAGATTAAAAACTTCCTTGCCATTCTTCAGGTTGAGCTCATTGACTACACCCAATGCATCAGCAATACTCTAGTATTTGAAAAAGACAGCAAATCAAACAGAACATACCTGGGGTTGAGAGCCTTAATTTGCATACTCAGCTTTGCCCAAGTGTAACTTATTGGGTGGTATAAAAATACATAAATGAATTAGAAAGCAAACTGGTTGGGTAGTGGTGTATGACACTGGGCCAGATCCATTATTATGAGCAAGTGCATGTTCCTTGCTCCCCACAAGGAAATCTCCATATGGCATTTTTGGAACTGTGGCTATCATATCCAGCCTGGAGAGTGATCTGCTATACCTGCCTGCTGTACTGCCAAGTCACAGGAAGTATTCTCTCGGCGATCTATGCATGGGGAGCAAAATTCTCCTGCTGCCTGGAGTTATGTGTCTCTGGCAAGATGGCTGGCATGGTGGCATCTAGGCACCATTTCCTTACCAAAACTTGTTAAAGCTGGAACCAAATAAAGTTATTACCAATTTTAACCCACTTAGCGCATGCAGCCATGCCATGAACTCCAGGCCACCAATGTTTTCATTTGTGTTTAGGCTGAGGATTTAGGTTTGGTTAACAACAGCTCTATCTAAATCCAGAGTTTTGTTTCAAAACTTGTATTAAATCTATATTAAATTATATTTATAGAAATATCTTCTTCTACACAATGATAGAAGATTATAATAATATATTCAAGCCTCTATGGGATTAATCTCCTTTCCCTTTCATTCCTATCAAGTGAATAATTGGTATGTTGTATTTCACTCAAGTTGTTGAGAACACTTAAGGGTAAAATAGCCTAATATGAATTAGTTTGTGAATTGAGGACACACAGGTGTCAACTTGAGTGGTTAAAATCAAATGTGCAACTTTAAGATCTCAACCTGTGAAACAAATGCAAACAGTCTGGTGATGCAAGCGTGTGTCCCCAAATAGGCAGAACAGTTCATTCCCATGTGATTTTGGTGCCATTCAGTGTTTGGTGTGTTGCATTTCCAAATGAACATTCATTATCTCTTAAACTGCTTCATTATCATAATGATCTTTCAGTTCAGCAGTTGTAACCTAAAATTGTAAGGATAGGAGGAAGCATGACAGTCTTGTTCCATTCACAGAAGGAATAAAGACCCAAACATGTGGTTTTTAGCAACATTATGTGTTTGATAAAATGAATGCCTCCTGATTATCCAATATGCCAATGTTTGCAGAAAATACATTGAAATATCATGATGAAGGCACAGAGCTTCTGTTTTGTGTCAGATAAACAAATATGTTTTTGTTGTTCTTGTTGCTGTTTAATTGAGGACCAGTTCCCATGTGCCGTAGCCTCCTTGCAATGCACTTGGAAATATACTGTCCCAACCTCAGATTAACACTTAACTGGGCTCGCATGGCAATATCCTTTGTGTTTCCCCATGAGTTGTGTGTTAGGGCTAACTGCACTGTTGCCACAACGCCGCTGCTGCTGCTGAGATAATGACTGTAACTCCCAAGGCATTTGCATAGGGACAGCCTTAGCCAGCCACCAAACTTGACAGACTCCACACTGAAATCAATTGAATTTCAGCTACTTCTTGGATCTTTCAAATGAAATGAAAATTATCTACTCATTTTTATATTTGAAAAGACCACAGTGTTGTCCAAACAAAACTTTAAAAACTCCAGCCATTATTTTAATTAAATAATTAAAATTTATCTTTCCAGCTATCATTGTGAAACAATTATTACTCTCTCTCTCTGTGTGTGTATGTGTGGCAGTTTTCCAGTGCTTTGTTAAACTAAGGACTTTAATTAAACCGCCTGATTTATGTTCCATCTGGATACAAGTTGGATCATGCTGCAAAATGAGGGAAACAGCTGGAAGATATGGGGATATAATATAAATACTATTCAGTGTGGAATTTCATCTATCTTATGCTAACCAGGTTCACAGTTTTTTATTTTATACAGTGCACTTCAGTTCCCATAGGCCTTATCTGTGCTATGGTTTTATGCTCATCAGCACACAAAACATCTGGAAATTATTTAGGTGTGGTGTTAAACATAGAGAAGAACTTCACCATTTTAATGAGGACACAAGCAGTTTTCCTACTTAACTATATCTAGAGTAACCTTGTATAACTATTGAACTTGATTGAATCTATAGCCATGAATAGAACCTCTAAAGCCTTCTATCTTCCCTTTGCTTCCCTTCCCTTCCACCTTTTTTCATGATTCAAAGTGGAAAGTAAAGGAAAAGCAAAAGCATAGAAATTTCAAATTGAGGCGCAAGGAGTTCCCTGCAGGCCAAGTTATGAAGCCTCATGGGCTGGAGGTTCCCCATGTCCTGCCACAGATTTTTTTTCACACCAAGCCCCCAGGGAGCTAAAAGTCAAAATGATACTCCACATCTGGCTTACAAAGCTAGTGTGTATTAACCCCGTGGGTATGGAATGGGCTTCCACAGGAGGTGGTTGAGGCCCCATCGGTGAGGGTGTTCAAGGATAGGCTAGACATGCACATGGTGGGCATGTTGTGAGCAGAGCCGGCTGGAGGCGGTGATCAGACTAGATGGCCCTGGAGGACCCTTCTGACTCGCTCTGTTTCTATGTTTCTAACAGACAGATGGAGTAAGAATTTAAGAAAATTGCCTTGGACTCTGCTAACCCACTTAAAGTTGGGTCCTCTGAACTCAGGAGAAGGACTGTTGATAGGGTTGTTATAGTAGGTAGATTTTTTAAAAACCAAAAATGTTTGTGGCAATGCAAAACAATGTGAACTTTGCATTTCATGCAACCTTTTTATTCTGAAAGAACTGATCGGTAATTTATTATAGCCCAGAAAACAAAGGGATGTTGAATTCATATAATTATTATTTTTAATTTGTTCTGCTATGTTTTAAAATATATCAGCATGAGAAGACATAACAAAATATTCTGCCATTTCAGAACGACATGAAATGTTAACAGTTTTGATCAAATCTGTCACTAACTGCTATTATTGATTGGTTTAGGAATTATTGCTTACTTAAAAAGCAGAATGCTTTTTTTTCAATCTAATGCCATTACATTTTTTTAAATTCCAATTGTACCAAGTAAGAGTTAGGTAAGTGAATAGCAATTATCAGAGAGTTACGATTTCATATGGACTTGCAAATGAATTTTTGGACCATGGAATAATTAACTTGTCATCATATGAAAGCCCTTAACTTTACTGCTTAAAGTATTACACTGAATGATGAAATCCAATCTTATTTATTTATTTATTCTTTATATTGCGATTTATATCCTGCCTTTTTCTACAAAGGGCTCAAGGCAGCTTTCATCATCTCTTCTCCTCCATCTTATCCCCACAACAACAACCCTGTGAGGTAGGTTGGGCTGAGAGTCTGTGACTGGCCCAAAGTCACCCAGTTGGCTCCATGGCTGAGCAGGGACTAGAACCCAGATCCTCTGAGCCCAGTCCCATGTTCTTAACCACTACACCACACTGGCTCTCTTGTTAATCTTGTTATTATAATGCAAGAATGTTGTATTTCAAAGTATTAAAGGGAAGAATTCAGACAGTATTAGATGTCTTTGAAGTACAGAGTTTTAAGGTTACAAACAAATTCAACTTCTCAAGGCAGGTTACTCAGGTTTTTAAAAAGAAAGTCTTATAGGGCCAAGGATAGTCTGCATAATATAATTTAACATACCTACACTCATAGCCATTTTGATTTGTCAGACTTTAGCTAATTATATTTATATCATGTACATGAACAAGGCTGTTGAATTGCTCTTTCAAAGCAAGTTCCCACTGAGAAAGTGCCCTTTTGATATATTTGTTAGATAGAATCTTAAACACTGGGACATTAATTTTAGAAATATGTGAGTTGGGTTAAAATTTCCATTTGTGTAGGGATAAGATAAACAACTTCATTCTTGGTTCCAGAAGATGTCTTCATATTCAAATTAAACCCCATTTCATTTCCATACAACACTGGTTTTGCTTTAGTGAATGGCATCTAATTGTTAAAACTACATTTTTTGGCTGATTGGATTTGGTTCATTTTCTTCCTCTTCATCCCCCCGCCCTCTGAATCCTCAGTTCAATTTTCATTTTGTAAAGAATGAGCTTCTGGTCTTTTCTGCAGGAAGTTAAGCTTCAGTGATACTGAGTAATTGCCTTTACAGCTCACATGCACTTTGAATTTAAAATTTAATCTGTTCAAATCAGCTTGCATGACAAGCGGCTTGTGCTTAGCATGTTGGATGAATGATTCAGTAGATCATAATGGCTACCTTAGTAATTTCTTATGAATGATTGAAAGTGATCACATTACTAAACATTACTGGGAAAGTAGTAAGCATATTTTGAAGAACTAGTAATCCTCAGTAAGATTCTCTTAGATGGTCAGAGGAATGCTCTCTTCTGGTATTTGAAAAAGACACTTGAGTCTTTCCAGGATGATGGAGGTTCTTTGCCCAGTATGGATTTACAAAGCAGGCATATTGTTTCTTATACTTTGCTGACAGTCACATTACTGAGCAAAGTAGCTGCCAGTTTGCATATACCATTGATCCTGAAAGCCAAGCCTTCCTAGCAGCTCTGTACCGGGCTTTCTGTCACTGAGATAGGCTAGGATTGGTGGGTTCAGACTGCTTTGATCTACTTAGCGACTGTATAAATGTCAGGAGAGAAGAAGGCAGAATGTACCTCTTTGAGGTACATTGTCCTGCAGAAAGAATATTTGACAGTCATTTGTATTCTATATATGAAGTTCTAAACACATTTTGAGTCATACAAAATGTAGCATGAAAGAAATAGTTTATTTTTTATTTTTTTTATCTAAGGCTGTTCATAATATGTTTTGTTGTTGTTGTTAGTTGCATAATATATAGGGAAATAATTATCCTAGAGTCAAATAATCCTGCAACTTTATTTCAGAAATAAAAAATATATCCCATAGAACAAAATTCTGCATTCAAAATACGTTTGGATCCAGCCCATGTACAGCTGCAATGGTGTCAACCTGTTTGTGGAATGCTCTTTCCAGATGCGTTTGCATGGAGCATACGTTGTTATTCTTCCAGGCATTTCAGAAACTGTTTTCATTGCTTTTAGTGCTTCACTTTGCTGCTGGTTTTATCTTGATTTTGTTTATCTTGGTTTTGTTCTGCCCTCTTAATTTTTGTCTGTGTTAATGTTTGTACTGTACGTTTTAATGTATTATGCATGTCCCAGAGAACTTCAGTTATCGGGCACTTTAAAAAAGCAGTTAAAGAAACAAAACAATAAACCTTTACACATTCTATGACCTTTTTATTATTGACTGGGGATAGCATGACATGGGATTTTTTAGGATGCTGGTAGGCAAAATGTTTTCCATGCCATATTCCAGGTACAAAGTATTGCCAAAGAATTAGTATGTCTAGAAGATTCCTGCTAGTAACACCTATTTTTAACTAGAGAACTCTGAGATCTGAATTTCTGAGTTTCTGAATTCTGAGTTTCAATAGTTAACCTGTAATAGAAGAACACTGAACAAAGAATACAGTATTGCTGCAACCAAAAGACATTGTATAAGCATTTTAAATTTTCTAGGAACACTGTCATTCAAGTAAATATGGCACCCACATGACATTTCTGTGCCTGTAGCAAAAGAAAGCAGAGAAAGCAATGAGGACTGATGCCATTGTCTTCCTGAGGACAGATATGTTCTGTGATCACATTTGTTTGGTTCCTAAATTCCTGTATTTTGCCTCTAATATGTATATGATTTCTTTTGAACTTCTGCTGTATGTTTCCCACAAACAGAAGTTTATCTAATAAATGTTATGTTTTTTGCCAAGTTCCCTGCTATGATTTGGGAATAATAGTTACTTCATGTCTTGCTACATTTTCTAAGTATATTTCCTTAAATTGCCTAGATAGGATGATACCCCATTCTCTTTCACATATTTTAGGCACTTTTTAACTAAATATGTTTATAACATATTTCATTTTCCCTTCTTTGTATCATATAGCTCCAATTTAGCAGACTATAAGTTTAAATAAATAATGCAGTTGCTCAGTGAGAGATTATCTTTTTGTCTACTTTCTTAAGGAGATGCATCGGTTACTCCTTTCCTGATTTTAGCTGGGAAAATTTCATCTTTCCCATAACAGGCTCCTAGGTCAGTGAAGGATTCAATCAAAGATGCAGCATCTTTGCACAAATGCTTGTAATGCCTTGGTTACATCAAAATGATTGAAATTTAATTCAGGAATATATCTTAATATCCCATTACTTGTTTAGAAAAATATTTTAGGATAATTTTGTAATTTATTCGACAAATGTGGAAGACCAGTAACAGTTTATTTTGAAGAAATATTTTTAGGTAACTTTCTATGTAGATTGGTGGACGAGTCTTGAAAAGTGCTAAGCTTGACACATATAGTTTAAAATCCCCTACCTAGGAACAAAACAAAACACAAACAAACTCTGTTAGGGACTGATTCGTATGTTGTGCTCTGTCATTTCCTCCTTCCTTTTTACTCTCACACAAATGATCCACTTATATGTTCTCCATAGCACACTGGTTGTGTACATTGTACCTCACACTGGAAATGAAAGCTGGGGCACTTGTTAACATCCGTCATCCCTGCCTTGAACAGATTTGAAACATGATGTCTTGATAACTTTTCCCCATGCTGATTCACTCCCCCTCTCTCTTTGAAGCCAATCAAATTAGTTTTATATGCGCACCAATTTGAATGTTCAGCATGGTTAGCTGAAATCAGAATGTTCAACCATACTTTGAATGGAGGATGCAACTCCTAGATTAAGCTAACCATGGCCAGTGCGATGACGATCTCCTAATATGGTAAAAACAAGACCTGTTGGCTGAGTATATCTACAGAGCTTTTTAATTTACTGTGTAGAATTTGCATCTTCTACCTTTCCATGTCCAGAGGCAAGATTTACTTTGATTTTTAAAAGAAGAGAATCCCATGTAACAAAGATTTGTATCCAACAGTGTTATCCCATTAGCACAAATGCTGCTGCGCTAGCAGAAACCAAGTTCTGAACCATGTACAAAACAGATAATTGGGGTAAAGTTCTGCATGTAAAACTACTTATAGATCTTAGGTTTATAAAGTAGTTCACTACTGGCTTGTGCAACAGGAAACATTAGTGGAACGCTGCTACTAACCCAGTTAATGGGTGCATCCCCACTACTATTTTTTCTGCTATGCTGGCTATTACGAAAACAAAAATCCATACTACAGAAGGATTACACAACGTTATTGTCAACAATGCAGAATTTGAAATTGTTAAAAGTATTGTATTCCTTGGCTCAGTAACCAATTCAAATGGAGACTACGGCCCAGAAATCTGATGATGACTGAGACTTGGAAAGGCAGCAATGAAAAAAAAAAATAGAAAAGATCATCAAGTGTAAGGATGTTTCACTAGATACCAAGACCAAGATAATCAAACTCTTGTATTCCTGAACACTTTCAATGGGTGTGAAAGCTTGACAGTGAAGGAAGCCAGCTTGAAGAAAACCAATGTATTTAAAACATGATGTTGGAAGGGCGCTTTGCAAATACCTTAGGTTGATAGAAAGATAAATAAGTGGGTCCTGGATCAAATCAAGCCCCTTTCCTTGAAGCAAAAATGATGAAACTGAAGCTGTTATACATTGGACACATCATGAGAAGGTGTGACTCACTATAGAAGACAATATTGATAGGGAAAGTTGAAGGCAGCAGCAGCAGAGGAAGACCAACTATGAGACCAGTCAATTCAATAAAGGAAGCCGCAGCTCTGAGTATACAAGCACTGAGCAGGGCTGTCAGAGCAGGGTGTTTCAGAGGGTATTCATTCATAGAGTTGTTATACATTGGAGATTACCGGATGACACCTAACATGTAGGGCTAAACTGTGCAGGTGAAGTGAGTGGGCACAGAAGCTGCAATCCTGCCTACACACCAGGCTTCTGTGTTGGCCTTTGCATGTTGTTCTTGGAAAGCAATTCAGCAGAATGTGCTGAAAGAGCTTCCCTGATCACAAACCCTGCTTCATTCATTCGTTCATCATGGCCATGGAACTCTGTCAGCATGTTAAGGTGAATGTGCTTAAAAGGCCCCATACCAACACACAAATGGAAGCCAAGTTCATGGGGATGTTGGATGCAGGGTACACAGGGCTGCCTGTTCCCATCCTACACAGTTTAACCCTACTCACAAGCAGGCAAACACCTTTATACAGGTTTTAGTAGCTTCCTTAAGGTTACCTAGGGTCTCTGGGAAACTCATCTTCTGTAGTGAAATGATCAAACTCAGACAGTAAATGCTTTCTGCTTTCACAACCAGCTTCTCTCTGGGCACAGTAAGATAGAGAGGTCTAAGAGGTTGACGCTTTCAGTTGCTAGGCAGCAGAAATACTCAACTGGCTAGGCCTAATATGGCTTTTTGTTCTTCCTGATGCAGCAGAGCAATAGATTCTCCCATATGATGGGAGAATAATGCTTCACATCTGGTTTCCGGTATGTTTATGCAAAGGCCTGGCCTGGTTCTGGCAAGTGCATGCAATGTCTACATGTATTAGCTGAAACTTAAGCCAGACTCAGCCCTAGCTCATCCATGCTCTTAATACTAACTTTCAGAGCAGATCTTTGCAACATTCACCTTGTGAAACATGCAATGACCTGAAGTAATCTACTGAAATTTCCCAGAAGGCAACATTTTCTTTTAAGCCATCATCACTTCTTGTCTTTATAATGGTATATAGTCTAAGTGTTCGTGTGGGATTAATAAGAGTAGGTTTCTAGCATAGAGAAGGTCAGGTCTATTCAGATCCATTCAGCATAACTATAATGTGTAACATGCAAGCAGTGCTAAATTTAACAAGAAAAAGAATAATTATTTATGCATAGTAGTATTGATTACTCTGTAAGCAACTAATCAGAAATGTATGCTTTTATTTTTGTACTGAGGTTTTCCTGTTTGAAGTATGCTGAACAAGACATGAAAGGGGTAGAAATACAAAGGGAGATTTTTGAGGAACATTGCTACTATTTCAAGGCACAATCCTTTGAATTTTTGTAACTGCTGAAAAAGCTAGTTTAATAATCCAGAGGTTTATAGGTAAATTAGTCTTTCTATGCTCTTCCTTATTTCTGAAGCTATCTTCAAAGTAATGTTCCACATTTTGTATGTAGAAATTAACTTTAGCATTATTTTCTCTCTTGGCTTCTATGTTTCTTAGCAATTAAGTAGCATGTCATAGAACCCTGATCGTTTGTTCATGCTTTTTCTACCTTACAAGCACTATCAGACAGATGCTTCTGATTTATATGATGTTAAATTCCTTAGTTTGTAGCATTCATTCTGTCAGGTTCTATTAACTCCCAGCAATGTGTGGGGAGAAGAAGGAGGAGGAGGGATCTGGCAAGCTGTCGGCATCTCCATAGCTGTTGCTACTTGCTTCTCCTTCAGCTAGGGAGAGAACACAAGAACATTAGAGACCATGTGGGATCAGACCAAAGGTCCAGCTGGTCCAGGATTCCATACACATGGTGGCATACCAACTGCCCACAGTTGCATTCCCTCATGCATTCAAGACTTCCACCTGCCCAGGCTTCGTCTTCCCAGCATGTCACCTCTGGCAAAAGAGGTAGCACAGACCCAAACACAATATTCTAAGTGTGGCTGTACCAAAGATGTGTATAAGTAAGATCTTGACAGTTCTGCTTTCTGTTCCGTTCCTAATTATGCCTTTTTCACAGCAGCCGCACGCTGGGCCGCCATTTCACTGAGCTGTCCACCATTGCTCCAAGATCCTTTTCATACTCAGTCACTGCTAGCTCAGATCCTATCAACCTTTACTTGAAGTTGGCTTGTTTTGCCCCAACATGCATTACTTCACTATTGTTTATACTGAAGGCTGCCCCTCATCCTCTCTTTGGAAACCATTCTTTTAAGTTGGTAGAGGGCTATCATATTGGAAATTTAAGAATATTACATATGCTCTGTGCATCTGACTGCTTTTTGTGTTCCAAGGGAGATATTTGGAGTGCTTGGTAGGATGCTGGTAGGCAAAAGAAACATTTGGGAAGTTTTCACTGCTGTGTCACTAGTATGTGGCTGATATCCAATTCTAGAGCTCCACCCCTGGCCTCACCCACAAGATTGTGTAATGCTGCTTTCCCTGCCTGTGATGTTCATGTGTATATGCATGGTCCTCCCTGATATACTGGGACTCTGTTTTTTCAGTGGTACAGAATGTAGGGAAAGCAATTGAAGGCCAGCAAACATAGGCTTTTGCTTCAGGAGCTGAAATGAATGCAAAACGTTGGTGGTTGATTACTCACTGGTACTATGCAGCACGATTACATTGCAGCTGTCCTTTGCTGGCTGCATTGGTTCTTGGACCATTTCTGGGCGCACAGTGCTGCGGGGCTTGACCTTTAAATCTCCTCATTGCTTAGAAAAAGGTACTTGAAAGATGACGTCTTTGGTAGAAGATATTTTGTGAGTGCAACCTGCCCTGAGGAGGAGAGGTTTGCCTGGCAACTATTTTTCAGTGCCAGAAAAACCTTACTTCCCAAGCTTGTTAGGTGCATTAGCCATCTCATTTTATGTACTGCTCCTAATATGTGTATCTTTTAACCTTTTCATTGGTTATATTTATATTTTGGGGAGCAACCCATTGCATGTTTAAACAGAAATAAGTCCTACAGGTCCCAGCCATGCTTCCTGGAACAAGTTGAGGCCTGCTGAACTCATTTCTGTCTAAACATATACTGAACTGCACCCTTCAGTGTTTTATGCTTTTGTAAACTGCCTGGGGAATATGCTTGCAGGCTAGTACAAAAATACTTAGAAGCAAAGCAAACAAGAGTGGGGAGAACTTTTTGTATCTTGTTTAGATTCCGTTGTTGCCTTTGTTACACCTACAAGTCTTTGATTGATTGATTTGTGTATTTGGAGGTAAGCATCCATATTGGTTTTCTAGTCAGGTGTGCTGGTACTTGTCCTGAGCTCTTTGATAGATTGCTCTATAAACCAACTAGATACAGATCTATACAAGAGCCAGTGTGGAATAGTGGGCAGAATATTGGACTAAGAGCAGGGTGATCTGGCTCTCATCCCCACTCAGCCATAAAATTTCTCCAGGCCGTGTGGGGCAGAACATATGTACAGTAGGGTGACACAGCCCAGAGATGCTCTGAATGCCTTCTGGTAGTACCTCTCAAACGTATGTGCTTCCCACCTCACAGCCTGATGATACATGGAGCACAGAGACTCAACAACACACGCCTTCTGTCTGAATTTCTCTTGCCTTTCTTTCCCACACAAGAGAGTGACCAGGAAAGCAGGTGCTTTCAGCTGCTGCTTTGTTAAAGCCAGTGACTCTCTTCAGTAAGCACTGGCTGTTTGCACAATCCTTGCCTTTCTTTCCTGTGAAAGGAATGCCAGAAGCAGGAGGTATTAAAATGAGATGGTGTGTCCCTTCCCAAAGCATCAGCTGGAGATTCAGTCTCCTTACCTCTATCCCCCAGCCAATCCTGCTCACATTATGAGGAGAAGACAGATAGGACAGCAAGTTTGGGCTTGGAAGGAAGGTCAGCCCAAATGTGTAGGTCCATGATCATTCAATAACATTTTATTTCAGCATACACCATTATTGCATCTTGTTGAGTACAGAACAGTTATGGAAAGGCTTCTGGGGGCCAGTAGAAGAAACCACTTAAAAGTCATTCTGTGTGCTAATCTTCCTCATGCCGTATGCCTCCCCTAAGTGCTTGCTCATCAGCCCTTGCAATATCACAAATGTCTTGCAATGAACACTATAGATATAATCTGTTGGGAATTCTGCTTGTTGGGTGGTATAAAAATGAAATAAATAAATAAATTCAATGTGCATTGTTTTATTTTTGTTTGATGTATGAATCTGGATAAAAAAGGGGTGGTTTTGCCAAATGATCCTAAGTATATTCACTCAGGAATGTAATTACTTGAGCAGTGATGACACTCAAGTAGTCTTCACTCGAGGAGATCAGTGGAACTTACTATCATGCAATGGTGCATAAGATTTTCACTTTACTTTGCTTGAGTGTGCAATAGTAAAGTCAGTCTTCTAATGGTGTCAGTTTCCCCAGACAGTTTTCATCCACACTGCTACACAGTCTTGATGAAAACATTTTGAGGGAAAATCTGATTATTTCCTTAGATATAAATACAATTTAATAAGATGATGGCACTACAAACCCAATGAAACAAATTAAACTGTATAATTGGATTAGAATACATGGAGAGTCTAATCCATTTTAGCTGAATAAGAACGGGAACTTTCCTTGGTTATTGTTTCTCTTGAGAAAAATGCTTACTTGTACAAATATATTCTTTGAGAAGTATTATTGAATTATATCATGGTACATTACAGTGGCTTAAGACTAAAGAAGGGGCTTTGAATTATGTAAAGTTTAGTAGTGAAGCTTAGACAGACATTTTATGGTGAAGAGTGCCTATTATATGAAAGTGGGTAATTGCCTAACCAACAACAGGATCGGTTTCCTCCTATGTCACTTTTCCATTGACCTGTGCCTAAAGCAGCTCACATAATAATGAATGAATGTAAGAATATTAAAAATAGAAAAATTACAACTAGCCAGAAAGTTGATAGGTGGATAAATAAGAGAAATATTTACATACAACATCCAATAAAACAGTACAAAGAAACTAAGCCAACCATAGCTGATTAGGACTTCTATAGAGCAGACTGGCATTTTTCCTGGATACATTAAAAGCTTCTATTACATATACAACTCATCAGTAGTCTTTGAAATAGCTTATTAATGTTTCCTAGCTCTTCCTAACAGATGGTGAAACTGAAGTACTCTATAGTGTCATCAAAGGCTTCCATCTAGTAGGTGTGCTGTAGCTCTAGCTAGCAGGTGCTTATATTATGATTCTTTCCAATTCTGAAGACAGTGTTTAAGAGACTGTCAGGCTTTATTTAAACATTTTGACAGGAAGCTTTTCAGTTGTCAATGAATTGAAGCTTTGATGCCTAGAAGACAGTGACACATTGTGTCTTAAAATTTTAATTCATTATTTTTTCTATTGCTGGAATACAGATTTGTTAATCAGAATACCAATACACACATGTGCATGTGTGTGCACGCACTCACACACGTGTGTGTGTATGCCATTTCCAGTGTGTCTCATCTTTTGGAACCAACTGATTGTTCCTTGTTGGAAGCTTGTTTGGGAATGGCAAGCAAGTGTTATTTCAGGGGTGAGTTTCCTCTGCAATTGGTGTGAGGCAAAGTCGTATGTTGACCTTTTCATTCTCTTTGAGAAATACTGGTAAAGACAGTTATGTGTAATAATTCTTAAGCTCTGCAAACAATACAGGGCTGACTTGGTACCGAGGATGCCTTCAATAAAATTTCTCATCTGACTGAGACCTCAAGCCCAGGCCTTGTATCTCAAATATTATCTGACAGCTGTTGGAATCTAGGAAGACTATGTAATCCTCTTTGACTTGGCAGCACAGGGCAGTTCTACATTTTATGTAGACAGTTTATCATTTATGATGTCCATCTGATATGAGCAGTGCTGACTCCAGGTCTCAGAAACAGCACCCCAAAATTGCCTCTGTTGGACCACTTCCTACTGGTGGCTCAAGACTCCCTCTTGAGGATTCCCTCCCTCCCTCCCTTTATTTATTTATTAAAATAAATAACCTACAACGCCTCACAATAGCACAGATTTTCCCAGTACTTCTGCAAAACTCCAATTCCCAATAGGCTTATAGAGCATGGCCAAGTTCTGGGTTGATAGGAGTTGTAGTTCAAATCATCCAGAGAATACTGGGAGATTGACACTAGCGATTTTTACTATCACAGTGTCATATCACATGATGCACACCACAAATCATTCCCACATGCTATTTCTGCCATATATCCCACATTTCTCTAGACCAGATGTATTACAACCTTTGCATTTTTTCCTGCAGTATTTATTCTGCTGTGTGCTAAACTTATGGTACTGTTGTGGGGAAGGGATGGCTTTACTGAGTGGCAGGTGCCAGGAGAGTGTCGTTGCAGTAGGAAAGTGTCCTATTGGCCATTTTCATAGCAGCATTTGCTAATGTGCACATGCAGAGGCGTGAATCTGTGAATATCGCAGGACTCTCACGTGCCAGTGGGGAGGCACTGCTCTTGGCTGTTCTCAGCAGGGGCAGCCTCAACAAAGCAGCAGCAACTCTGAGGAAGAGATAAATGCAGCGAACCTTTAGTTGCTTCCTCATCTCCCTCACCATCCGCCCCAGTGGCTTTTCTCATTACTCTGTGAAGAGAGAAAATGCAATGCTCCTTCCTTCTTCCCTTCCCTTTTCACTTCTGTCACTTCCAAAGGAAAATGGTTTGGAATGTCTTTTTAAACCCGCCCATTTGCCATTTCTGTCTTTTTTATTTTCTTGCCTCAAAAAAGTACTGACTGAATGCAGATGTGATAATAAATTGCATTTTCTTCAGTGGTGCTTACTCCTGCAAAAGTCAGCGCAGAAGAGTGGAGTTTCTTAGGTCTCCAGGAAGAATTCCTGAATTACTTAAAAAAAAAAAACCAAAAACTCAAAACAAAACCATCTCCTTTGCACAAGCAAACCTGTGCATAAGCTTAAAAGATTCAGAACAAGAAAAGGAAACAAAGTGAAACTTTGGCATATTTGGAAGCTGTTTCGCATTTCCTTCTTCTGTGCAATACTAACCAGAGTTCACCTGAGCATCACTGCCATTGTTTGTGAAAGATTCTCCACCAGTGCTGCCTTCAACTATCACCACTGCTCAGTTGCCACCTTTCAGGGCTTTCTCTTCCCCCATCAACATTAGAGGCATCTGCTGTCATCTGCCGATCTCACAGTTACTCCTTAAGAGGTGGATACATCCTAATCTGATGAATTTGCATTGACCATTGGGTGACCCTGCCAGGAGACCTGGCCAGTAAGATAGCCTCACCTGCTGGTGGCATTGCTCTTGGATTCTCCGACTTTCCCAGTCCCCCTCACCATGCGGTTGTGTGCATCCAAGAACGGATGCCCCCCTCACCAGAAATATTTATTCATGCATATGATATCCCATACTGAATCCCTTAGGATGCTCTGAAAATTTGGCGACTGGTATGAAAAGTGAGTCACAATTAAAAAAGCCTTATTGCCCATCCAAAGGCAGTCTGAGAAAAATACCCAGAATCAGAGTTGGATGATACTTTTATTAGGACCAGTCAGATTTATAAAAGTATGCCGCTTTCAAGTTTTCGTGAATGTTTTATCAGTCTAAGTACAATAGCAGGGGACAGACAAAGAAAAATACAGGTCAGGCCAGATCAGGTCTGCAATTTAGAGTCAATCTCAAAAAGAAGATTGCACACTGAACGAATTAGCCAGTGACAGTGCAGGTACCAGGTATCACTGATTAATTTTGGGAGAGAGGGAAACAGTAACTGATTTCTATTTCTGAGAACAGAAAGGCCAGTTGTAACTTTCATCTGCCTATTGTCTTAGGTGAAACACACAGGTCCTTGTGTTGAAAAAGAGCAGAAGTACAGAGAAACAGGATAGTCCTTGTATAGGCAAAGCCAGATATTAGGTTTAGATTGTGATCACTAGGTAAAAAAGGAAACTGAAGCCAAATTGTGAGCACTGACAGATGGTGACAGCATAGAAATGGACAATTTTATTTGCAAATGCCAAATGCTGACCCAGGAGAGAAGTTGTACCTATGCTAAGCTGCAAATGGGGAACTGCTTTGCTGCTCTTAGTGTGGTCTGTGCCAACAGAAAGAAGTGATACTATTGGATTGCACCAGCTATTATAACCCTCTCCGCAGGTGCTTAGGTTAAGCCTGATCAACCAGACCCTTCTCTCTTCCTTGGCTGCTGTCCAGGAGCAGTGCCAGAACTTGCAGTGTGCATGGCTCTCTTGGATCTGAACAGATGCTACTCCTCTGACTGCTAGTACAGTGCAGGAGGTGGTGTGATATTTCAAGCATTAAAGGATAAATCACAGGATTGCTGCTTTTAACAATGTCTTAAACTGTCTTTTAGCATATTTGGAAATAGTGCTTACTTAATTTCAGCTAAGTAATTGAATATGTAGTGTTAACTTTCACCAGCATTTCAGTGATTTCTCCAGCTGAGCCAAGAGCTGACGCTTTTCATAGTCGACTCGCTACATGGCATGACAGATGAGAAGTAATAGCCAGTGGAAGAAGAATGCAATTTGGAAAGAAAGTTTCTGAATTAAAATTTTTACCAAGCATATGGATCCAATGTTCCATTAATTAATTTGGCTTCAAAGGATCAAAAGACATTCGAGCTACTTTCAATCAAGATTTTGGCTTTTCCTGCCATCCAACATATTTTCCTGGCAGAATGGATGGAATACTTCTCATGAATGGCAAACGTTATATTGAAGAAGGATGGTGCCAATCTGATCACAGGTTATTGTTCGGAGATTTAGGAAATGCTTGTTTGTATGACTCCATATACACATACAAATATGCAGACGGAGTGCACTTTCCCCATCAAGAGGCATTTCCATAGCAACTGTGTGTTGTTCTGGCTTGACTTGTATGTTGCACGTGCCATCTACTGGCCGTTGTCAGAGTTGCCAGTCAGCTAAAGCAAAATTGCTCTTCAAATTTGGAACATTTATGCCTAATAGGAAGGTAGTGGCGGTGAAGAATTCCAAAGCAACCTTGCATCTCTTGACAATTCATTTGTAATATTGTTGCTAATGGCTTCCTCCTTGCTGTCGATCATATAAAAGCTGTCTGTTCACTGAATGGAATTGGAGTTCCTCACATTTCATAACTGGATGTGAAAGAAATAAAGACATTTCCACAGTGTGCAAGGCCTACCTGAAGCAGCAATGCTTGCTGGCTGAACTTAAGGTGATGCTGCAGTAGCTTTGGCAATAGCTAATGTAGGATCTAGAGTGAAATCAACCACACTTCTATGATCATAGCAGGGGCCATAAAAGAGGCGATAGAATGTAGATACCTGTAGATGCTGTCTATGTTTTTGTTCTCTGTATGTCACCATATGCTGGTATTCAGACATAACATAAAATATATTTTACTACATGCCCAAGGCTGCTGCTGACGAGAAACCAGTGCAAGACTAAAATGTCCGTTTACTCCTTAAGAGCAACAAGTCCAACTCACTTCTGAAAATGTTCAACATCTTCTGACAACTAGGTTACAGTAGTCTGCTAAAGGAGGTATAAATGGACTTCTATCCAATGTGCTTTTGCAATTCATCTTCAGTTTTAGATAATAAAACAACAACTTTTATCTGTCATTATTTAGTTTCTGCTTTGCAAACCTTTTGTGAAAAATGTATGGAACTGGAGGAGGAGCTGCAAATGAAATCTCTGGCTATTTTTATTTGACTTTTCATGATCCTGATTATTAGAGAAAATATTTGTTTGTTTTATAACCTGTGTTGTTTTCTGTAATGAGATTAAAGGATTTAGGATCAGGTTTCTAAAATATATGCAAAGCCTTAACAAATTGACAGATGATCTGTTACGTCAGGCTCGATATGTATTGTGAAAAAAAGAAAAGCTGGAATTGTGGAAGATACCGGTTAGCAATGATTCTGTATCCCATTTAGGTGTTATACTTTTCTATCCAGTATCATATAATAGATATTAAACCCACAACATCTCAAGATTGGTTCTTCAGGTATTTAAACTTTTGTAAAATATTTCTCCTGAAGAGAGCTGCCTTAGACAAATGGATTGTTCCTTCCTAAGTCTCCAGTGTCGAGTCCATGCTTTGCTCTGTGGAAAAGATAGGACTGACTTCACACTCAGGGCAATATGTTTCCCACATAAGAACATAAGAAAAGCCATGCAGGATTACTGATAATGCAAGGACAATCAGACTGCATGTATGTATGTATTTAAAGCTTTTATATACCATTCATTCAACAAAAAAGCTCTCTATACCCACTTACCTGAGAGTAAGTCTCCATGGATGTAGTGGCACTTATTTCTGAGTAGAGAGATAAAGGATCACAGTGTTAATAAGCACTTTTTGGGGGGACCATATTAAACAATAATAATAGAAAGAGTAAATGGGGGGGGGGGGAAGAGAGAGAGTCTACTCTGTTTTCTGTACCTTATCAGAATAGCAGCAGGTGGCTGGTTTCTTTGCAAAAGCCTTCCCCAAAATATCTGCCAGGTGCCTTTGGTGGAGCATCAGTATGCTAGGTCCACACATTTCTTTCTAACAAGACCTTTATTTCATTTTCGCTATTTTATCAATGATGAATATTTTGTGAGTTTACTGTGGCTTGTTTTTGTTCTACACTAGGAAGTGCAATGGGCTCTACTTTTCATTGCTTAATTTGATTGCCTAGTTTGATCATTTCCTAGTTCACATTTTTAAGAGTCCCAGGAATTGAGAGTTGCTGCAGAACTCCAGAGAGGACTCTAAGATTTAGACAGAAAATCTAATACAGTTCTAATTTAGCTGGGAAAGGAGACTGATGAAAGTCAATGCCCAAGAGGGAGAGGAAATAGACAGTTGCAGGATGAGGGTAAAAGAAGGTCAAAGATAAGAGCAGAGGAAGGGGAAGAAATAGCTGGGATGAGGAGCAAAGGAGACAGGGAAAAACAAGACGAGGAGATAACTGAGAGTCAGTGTACTGCTGTGCTTAGAGTGCTGGACTGGGACCCAGGAGATTTTGGTTTTAGTTGCCATTTGGTCACAAATGACTTTGGGCCAGTCATTGGCCCTCAGCCTGGTCTATCTCAGAGGGTGGTTTAATGAGAATAAAATGGAGAGGAACAGGAGGATTATGTAAGCCATTCTGGGTTCCTTGCAGGAAAAAGCAGGATTACAAATGGACAAATAAATAGCAAGGCAGCATGCTTCTCCCTCATGAATGGACATGAATCCCTCTATCTCAGAGATAAAACCACCCAGTTGATCCACTTTTGGCCACTGGCTTGCACAATTCACAGAGCCCTTTGTGGCAAGTTACTATATTGTCCTTCTGACTCTGGTTGAGTGGCTGTGTGCCACAGTGCCAAAATACGGCTGTAATGTCCACATATTCTGGGAGTGTCCAGGGATACATAACTAGATGTATTCTGTGAAACAAGACATGATAGGAGTTTCTGAACTCGTGGAAATTTGATGGAGGTTGTTCAACCTGCAGGGAGAAACAGGGAGAAAGGAAGATGGCAGTAGTCTGGCAGATGGATTTTGCTGCAGCACACTGAGATGCAGAAAGTTTGTGTGTAAGTTGAAAACCAAAGAAAAATAAAGAGGAAGGGGGAAGAGGGAATGGGCCTATCTAAGCCTTTGAGAGCTTGCAGTATGGGTGGAGGCACTAGGACAGTTGGATACCTTTGTTATCTTCTGAACTTTATGCCTCCATATCCTACTTTGTCAGTATAAAATGCTAAGGACTGGGGCTGGTGGACCATGAGGGCTAAGTAGCACATCAGGGTGGGCCTTGTGGGTGGAGTAAGAAAAGAAAAACATGTCCATTGATCTCTTCTCCAGTCCTGAAATGGACCTCTTTTGCCCTAGAAGCCTGAACAGCACTGCAGTGTTCATTTCCCCAGCTTTCGACCAGGGAACCTGCTAGAGGATGGGGATGTACTGCAACATTACATCATTCAAGCTCATGCAAATAAATATTTTTCTTTTCCAAAGGATGTGATTAAAAATTGGACAATTTATTTAAAATATTTGCATACTTTTTTCTACTTAAATACTCAAAACAATTATTCAGGCAAGTAGCCTGTTCTGGAGTAGAGAGCAGACACAAGACCTTGACTTGATATAAGTTCTGTGCCATGACTGTCCTTAAATATCTCTGTTTATTATTTCAAAATAATTAAACATAGATTATGTGAGAGCAAAGCTGAAATGCTTCTTTCTGCTGAAAAGCAATTTTTCCTCCTCAAAGGATTCACTGATTTTAATTGCCCAAACAGCTTTCCACTACTTTGAATCCACTGGTGCCCATCTCTACCAGAAAAGGCTATAAAACAGACTGATGTAGCTAACGAGATAACAGAACATATATTACAATCTTGCCATAGGAGCAGGTTGACTTCCTTCATGTTTATTTTCTCGAAGGAGCATGTTTATATTTTGTCAAAACACGAGAGATGCATGATTAGCATTGAACAACTTTTTGACTCAGTCTTTGAAAACAGCCTCCCTCAAATATATGTGTGTTATCGTTCCTAAGAGGCTTTCACAACTCCAGAGCTGCATTCTACATCCTTTAATCATCACGTAAAGTGAGAGCTGAAGGTCTAGAATTCTTACAGCCTTGGTATTGTGGCTTGGTAGAAGGCAGACTGCAGGAGTTAAGCTGTTGATGCAGGTAGTATTTCAGTAGCAGACGCTTTGATTCTGTCCAGGATAAATCACTGCAGTGTTGTGTTGCCCTTAAAAGCAGTTTGGAACTAAACTGGATGCAGAAAGCACTACTTAGAATGCCTGTAGCAGCTAAATATTCAGATCACATAACGCCTATTCTGTGCAAAGTACACCTGTCATTTATTCATGTGTGTTTCTTTCAGAATTGTCTGCTTATGTATTTGTATGTAAATTATTATATAATGCATTTTAATAGTTGTTGTTTATCCAGAGTGGGTCTCCAGAACACTCATGTAAAAAGCCAACATCTCTAAAACATTTTGTTTGATCACAAAAGAGATTAAGGGGAAGCAAGAGGGAGTTCCTACCAAGGAAGGATGGACGAGATCCTTCCCAATGGACAACCAGGCTAATGCTGCACTAAGGTGATCTGGCTTCAGACCAAAAGCTGGTTTCAAAACTAGACAAAATTTCTACATACAGTACTTCCATACAGACCTCTGACACCTACATGGCTGCTGGGGTGGAGGCTGCAATCTGTAGACAAATGACCTTCAGAAGATTCAAGGTGCTGGAAGTTATCTTTTCTGTGATCACAACAGATCATTCCTGATACTGCCCTGAGGTTCAGTGAGATTCTTGAAGTTTCAAAGCAAGCTTAGAAGGACGCTGCAAGATGGTCTCTACTCCAGCTGAGATGGGAACCTAGGTAGTCCAGGCAGGTGCTCTGGGAGGAAGGGTCTGAGCAATGCTAGGTTACATGGTGTAGAGTGTTTTCAGTGGAGCAAGAGCCAGTGGTTGCAATCAGGCCTAGTTGGACTTATCCCACCACAAGAGCAGTTTCAGCAGCTGACTGGCTTTGCCTTTGTGAGTGTTTTCTGCAGGGTGGAAGCAAGAGCACTGAGAGCTTGAAGTCCAGGATTTGTTTAGGGATTAAGCAAAGACTCTGGGTCCAATGAAGGTTATAAAACAAAACAGAGGACAAATTTCATGGGCAGAGTCAAGACTGGGGAAGGTCAGTTATGGAGAAGATTTTCTGTGAAAACCATTGAAAGGCCTAGCTCAGGAATGGATCAAGATTATTATTTTTAATAAATAAATAAAATAAATAAATAAAGACATTCCTGTGTTGAAACTGCAGTGCTTAAGGTTGGGAAAATTCCTGGCCACTTACACTGACCTACAGTTATACCATGCTTCAATGGAAATCATTATGTACCTCAGGCGGGTGCACACCCAAATTCCCAATTACTGTGTCCAATTAGGTGGTGTTCCTGAATTTTCATCTGTATACATGGCCAAGTACTGATGCCTTCATTGGCCATTTGGCTGGTCCTGTATATTTTCCACATCTTGACTTATTCTGTGCCCCACTGAATTTTTTAAGTGGACCATAATTGGACCATGTTCTGCCAAATACTGGCATGTTGTATATGTTGTGTGCCAAGTATCTTGCCAACCCACTGTTCTCTACTCATCACTGGTCAGTAATTTAGCATAAATAAATATGTTCTTAAGTCTGCCTTCATTAAAGTTAGGATATCTTCCTTGAAAGTAATGCATTGTGGTTTCTTTACCATGCTCGATGCTCCAGATACATGGGATAGTCTTATCTATCTTTTAGCAAAGATATAGCACCCAAGGCTCTTACCTACATATATGATGGAACTTTCAAATTGTAGCTAACATTTGGAATCAGAATTTGGTGGCATGTCTCCTATTATTCCCTACAGCCGAAGCTTAAATTGACTCTTTTAAATATGTATGAGGAAGAACATGAAACTGAACACAAGGATCTCATTACCTTCTTATTAGTCACAGTGTGCACGGAAATCATGCAAAGTTGGAAATATCTAGATCCTTGCTGTCTGCAAGACTAGTTTGGCAGAGCTGGCATCTTTAAAAAGAAATTAATCCGTCTTTCAAGATTATCTGGAGCCCTTTTTTCAGCAAGTAAGTCTTATTTATTTCCTAGGTTAACAAGGATCTGTGTTGTCCGTGGTCACATTGGCTTCTTTATCATCTTTCAGACACACCTGTATATAGCATAAATTGTCTGATGTTGTGGGTTTCATCCTTCAGGCATACACTGACACAGGCCACCCCCAATCAGTGACTCTTTTTATTGTAGAAAATGTCATAGGAAAGTCTTAATACTTACACTTTTCAGAAATATATAGTTGGTGACAATTAACAATAGGTGCCAAAAGTAATTTTGAAACGATTACAATATAATAACTATAACTATGTCATAGATTCATACAATTTAGTTTCCCTTTTGTAATCTTTATGGTCCAGAATGCAGGGCAAAGGGCTTGGAAGATTCCAGCCCATCAAAGACAAGAATTTTAGATAAAGAACTAAGCAAATCCACACAAGCAGGGATTTAGTCCAAACTTGATTTTTTTGTTGGAACGTCTGCACTGTGTTAGCCAAGACCTAACATATCCAGGTGTTAAGTTATAGGTACAGGAGTAAGTTTAGCACAAACCTACAGATAGAGTGATTCTGACTCATATAGCTTTTACTTTATATTCTTGCTACTTCATTGAGAAAAGTCCAGGAGTTGGAACCAGTCCAAGCCAGTGGTCTCTGGGCTCACTGATACTAAATATATATCACCCAGAGCAAGCAAGAATTCGAGGTCTATAAAAGGTATAGCAGTACTTGTCATGATAGAGTCTTAACAACACAGAGTCCAAAGAGACAAAAAATTCATATTGAATAGAGAGTCCATGTGAAGAACCTTGAATGGTAGCAAATCTAAATACAGAGGGATTTAGGTCAGTAAAGATGAGAAAAGGCTCCCACCCTGGCCATCAGCTTAAAAATGAAGGTACGACTGTGAGTCCTCCTCCTGAACAACCGACTGACAAGAGATTTTAGCACATCAGTGAGGCCTCTGCCCAAACAAAGCAGCTGCATTCAGCACTGCCAATCTCTCTTCTTTTAGGTTCTCATAAAGAACCGGCCAGCTTTCTTCACTGTCAGGGTCAGTTCCAGCAGCTGGATGGCAGTAACTTAACTCCTGCCTGCTTTTCTCTGAGAAAACTGACAGAGATAAGCTCACACTGATTCTGGCATCCCACAGGCTGAATTGGCTAAACCTTCTCCCTCCCCTTTCCTTTTGTGATTACATAGCAACTAGGCATACCCAAACTGTTATGCTGTGGGTTTCTCACGGCTGATCTGGGCTCCAAACCCTTCTGGACCACTTCTGATTTGGGCCTGGCTGCAAATGAAAGGGCAGGCTGCAGCACTGGGACTGGGCAACAACTTCCAAGTTGTTTGTTTTTATGCGTTACTCCTATGACCTCAGTTTACTCTGCACTGAAAGTATTTCTCTAATAGCGTTCATTTTTGGAAAAGCTATTTTTTAATGGCAAAGTGCCAGGTTAATAGGTGCATGCTAAAAACACAAAGCTCTGCTGTTCAGTGCGATGCATTTTCGCCATGCCTTGTGCTTACTATGACATAAGAAAAGTCACACTGGATCAGACCCAAGGTCCATCTAGTCCAGTACTCCATACGCAGTGGCAAACCAGGTGCCCACAGGATCCCTTAAGCAGGAGGAGGTCATGCTCCCAAGCTTCCCCGCTGCTCGTGCATGCAGGCAGCTAAAGGAGGAGGCACATGGCCAGCAAGGCTAGTAGTCACTGATAGCCTCCTCCATCATGACTATTTTAGTCTTTACTAAAATGAGGACAACTATATCAACTGAAGTCATGATTAAGAAATCAATGCAACTGCAATGTAATCAAATGTTATTTTATATTTATTGCCTTGGAAAAGTCTGAAATAAAATCAGGGAATAAAATCAGGGAATAAAATCAATAATGTGCATTCGTAAGTGAAATTTACATGAAGCAACCATGTGAGAATCGTTAACTTCCCCCTTCTCTCTAGAGTAGATAGTACATATTTTGTATACATAATCATCATTCGGCATAGAAAAAAATGACTGAAAAGGAAATAGGGGCATAGTAGGAAAAAATGAAATTGAAAATATGAGGATTTGCTCCATGGAATCATATTTTCCTAGCTCTTGACAGGCGAGGCAGTCACATATTTTGCTGATCAATTACAGAGGAAATGTGGCTATCCACCTGTCAAAGTAATCTACCTATACAGAAAGAAAGGAATATTTTAAGGCAGAGATACCATTTATCAGAGAGTAAGCCACTAAACTCAGTGAAGATGTACCTCTGAGTAGATAAATATAGGATTGTCATGTAGAGCTAGTTTTAGCCTTACATTGTTCATTTAAAGTACATTTTGTACACTGGGGAGATACAGACTTTAGAGGCAGCCTTTGCTTTTTCTTGGAGTGCACAATTTTACATTTACATAAACTCCACATGCCGAAGAGAAATTTTATATAAATGGAAATAAACAAGGCATTAATTTTGACAATTTCTAGGGTAAAGAACTGATTTAATCAAACACTGGCCTTGTGCATATATTTGAATGAGACAAATCATCTGAGTCCATCTGTTAGACATCAAGGCTGTCAGACAGCCATGACATTTCAAGAGATTGAAAGAAGTAACCTTCTTTGGCTGCCCAGAAAACCTCTTAATGGTGGTCTGCCTAGCTATGTTCCTGCTGTTCAGAAGGGTTCATAAAGGCTGACAGGAAAGTAATATAGTTTGGACAGCGCAGGCTGATGGGAACAAAGAAAAGATTGACAATTACTCTATGGCTCTGTGTGCTGTATGTGGTGAAAGAGAACTTTTTTTTTTGGCCTATGTAATTGAATTAGTGCTGGATGAGTGCCATCATTATGCCAAATGAATTTCATGTGTAGCAAGTATGAAGCATTTTTAGCTCTTGGCCTGTTCAGGTAGGTCACAATCTAGGCACAAACACTAAAATACCCATTAGCACTGTTCTTAAGTTCAGGGAAAATGAAAGCACGCAGAGCAGGCATGGCCAACATTTGTGGCCCTGAGGCCTACATGTGGAGTGGGTGGTCAAGTGAGGGACACACGCACATCTACTGGTTCAGTGCAGGGTCACAAGAATGGTAGCTGGGTGGGGAGGGATGACATATGAGGACAGGTTGAGCCTTTTCAGCCTGGAGAAGAGGAGACTCTGAGGGGATCTTTCAGCAACGTATAAGTGTGTGAGGGGTTTCCATGTGGAGGAGGGCCGTGACCTGTTTTTCCCTGCTGTGAAGGGCAGGACATGTTCCAGTGGGGCAAAGCTCAAGGGACCACACTTCAGGTTGGATGTCAGGAAGTACTTCCTGGCAGTTAGGATTCCTAGGATATGGTGTGGGCTTCCAAGGGAGGTGGTTGAGGTCTCCTCAGTGAGTGTGTTCAAAGAAAGATTGGAAAGATATGACAATCACATATTGGGGATTACATGAGCAGAGCTGGCTGGGGATGGCCCAGGAGGCTGCTTCTAACTCACTATGTTTCTGTATTTCTATGCACTCACCTTTATACTGCAAAGATGGGAGCATATAAACCACATCTATCTACCTGACAGAAGATGGGATCGATGAAACTCTCCCTAGACCCCTGTGATTTCACTCAAGAATGCTGCCCTGCCAACAGTTTTGGACCAGTGTTTTTCTTCCCACCAACCAGCTGATAACAGATGAGGCGGACTGTGGGAAAAGTGGCCAGACATTTGTGGCATGCATGGCAAGTGGCTGAGGACCATACAGGAAAGAGCATAGAAGTAAGAGTAGAATCATGGTGGTTAGCACTCCCCTGAACTATGTGGTGTCAGTTGAATTTTGGTGTTGGGTCTTTTACGTGTCCAACCATATGCATGGAGTGATCTCTTTGTGCAGGTGGGAAAAGAAGCACCCAGCAATAGGAAGAGATCTGTATATCTTGACCTACAGTGATGCCAAAAGCTAAACAGGAGAGAACCCAATACAGAAATGCCCCAGTGCTAGCATTTTGTTGCTTAAAACCCTTACAACCTATGACACAGCCTCAGCAGAAGTTAAGGTACTAAGAATGAAAAAGAACTGCACAAAAACTGGGAAGCCAAGAAATGATCTTTAGACAGTGGAAAGGCAGAGGTGTCAAGGAAAAGGGTCATGGTACTGGGGGGGGGAGGGGTTATGACCTGAGGAAAGCCAGATTTTCCAGTCACTCATTATATGTTCACTCTTCTTGAATGTACAAAGAATGGTACATCAGGCAAGTCTGGACATGGTTGACCAGCTAAGGGCACAATCTTACACATGTTTAGACAGTAAAGAGTCTATAATTCCCAGTATGTTCCATTTATGCCTTTGTTCTGTGCACAGGATTGTACCATGGGTGACTTCTCAGGGTTTAGCAGAAGAATTTCAGAGTTCGTCACAGATAACTTTTCCATTATATTGCTTGTTTTCTCCCATTAAGGAAGTACAACTTCTCTTCTGAACTTTTGTAATATTAGGAACTGTCTATGTGAATAGAATATCCTGATTTGGAAATAAAGTTTTTAGCTTTTTTGATATACAATAGTCTGTGCAGACATGTGATTAAGCTAGTTAAGAATTTTTTCTCTCCATTTACCAGTATTTGGTTTCAAGCTTATCTTCTAGTACAGCAATCCCACATGATTCAGGGAAGTTTTGTGCATGGATCATCTAGCTGCTGATCCTATCAGTTTAACATTTTTAAAAATGCTTTAACTTGGATATAAATGTAGCTCAATTACTGGTAGGTAAAGGAAGATAGTATGTGGGACAGCAGAATACAACTAATACCAGAAAGAGCACTTCAATTTATCAAAAGAATAACAATCCAAAATATATTCCAGACTGCAGTACTTCTTCAGGAAGAAAGATGTTATAGATGTCTGTGAGTATAGATATAATAGACAGTTTTTGCTGAACTGTTGAATACATGGTTTGATAATATCAAATCTAGTGCAATGAAAACATATTATAAGTCAGCTTTGAGACAGAAAGGAGTAATGGGCATATTCAATGTTATTGTAACTTAAATCCCATTCATTTTCATAGGTTCAAGTGGAACGAATACTGGGAACCACCCAGTCCTACAAGCTGAGTTTGAAACAATCCCTTTCTTGCTCAGTTATGCTGTTTCATGTACACAAGTCACAATCATACACAACTTTGGACATTAAAAAAGCTCCACAACTCCCAGCATAGCTGGCTGGGGCATCCTGAGTGTTATAGGCCTCTTTCCTTTCTAAACTTGCATAGGACTGTACCACAATGTTTTATTACAGAGTGGCAGATTTTTTTTGTCTGAAGAACTATTATTGGATTGTGCAATGCAGTGGCATTTCCTCTGCAGCCTTGTGTGTTAACATGAATGAGAGAGAATTCAACTAACCTGATATTGCTCTGTTCGGGGATGTACAAGAAAGCACAACAATCATTTCAAACAGTATGACCCAAACCAACCATATATAAACTAAATGCAGCTATGGTTTTTTTTCCTGTATGTGTCACATATGATTTATACATGTCTCAAAAAGTACATCCGGATAACTTTAACTTTACCCAAGTATTTCCTCTGGCCAGGGGTTAAGCCAAGGGTAGCATAACCATAGTGGTGCTAAATCATGTACATTGACATTTATTGTGCATTTCTGACCAGGACATTATACTCTTCAGAATGCTGTAAGGCTAGGAGGCTTTTGCATGCAGTCAGCTGAAATAGCAGAAAGTTTGTTTAAAAAGAAGAAAAAGTAAGATTCTAAAACAGACAAACAAACAGCTTGTGGTGATTTTGAGATTGGGGTTTTCTCCTTTACATTTACTCTAGCAAACACCTGAGACATTGTGAAGGGCAGGATATAAAAGCTTTAAATAAATACATACCTACCTTGTTACGAATGTTTCCACACTGTTGATGCAATCAGATAAACAGAAGCTTTGTCTCCTACAAACAGTCACCCCTGTGGGTGACCACCCATACTGCTCCCATGTAGCCAGCTGCATATATATTTTTCTGTCTAAGCAATTTTGGCAAATTTTGACCAAGCCAGTAGGATTTCTTGCTTGTGACTGTGGTATGGGAAGAAATTGTGCCAGCACTAAAATCAGCCTAAAGTGTGGGTGTCAGCTATCCATTTGAGTAGTTGCACTTGATGAATTAATTCAAGTTGATTTACGTGCACGCTTTAAATCAAAGATGGCAACATGTGACTTGGGAGCTGCTTACAACACAGAACATTGCTTCCCATAGCTAATTCAGCCCTCCACCTCAGTCCCCCAGCAGGATCTAGAACTTGGAAAACTATCTGAGGTAACAGATTTGGAAAACTTTCTATTTCATGAACCTTAGGTTTATTTTCCCTTAATTTTAAAATTAATTCTAAAAAAGAGACAACATGGGTTTAGGCATTAACACTAATGTCAACATTAGTGAAGTCAAACTAGAAATGTTCAGATAAGCAAGCGTAGTGTGTTTGTGTTGAAAAGAATAAAGGAGAAGGTAATGAAAAGTTCACTACCAGCAAGAGTAGATGTACAAGTTCAGGTACAAGGTTAGTAGGTGATCCAGAAATACCTTAGAACATAGAAACAGATGCAGAATTTGAGGTCCTGAATAAGAAAAGGTTTAAGAACAAACAAGTTTTAGTTATTGAAGGGCACTGGTCTATGGAGACACTCGGAAGCTGGCAGACCCCTGGAAAAGCTATGTAAATGAAAGCAGAGAAAGACTTGTCTGAAAGATAGTTTACTGTATAGGATGCAATGGTCTAAAAATAGGGGCCTGGAATGGGAACTCATAAAACAATTGGTGGTACAAAATAGGTTCAGAGAATAGGTTTGGAACCAGTTTATGAGATTCTCTGTGGAAAGTATCTGGAAATGAACAAATCAATGAGGATGGCAAATGTTAATTTTGCTGGTCAGGTATGTTACATCTTATATAAGTCTACTTTTATGCATTCAAATGTTACAAAATTAGGATGAAAGAAGACTGTGAATCTTTTGTTTAGAAAGAGTCACTGCACACTTCTTTAATTGGGCCCCGTATCTAATAAGGACAAAGTAGAAATATTGCACTCTCAAGGTAGCAGATCAGTTCAGGTTCAAGTTAAGTATGAAAATAAGGAAGTAAAGGTGAAGTGTAGTCAGAGAAGAGAAGATCCTACATATGGAAGGAGGCTGATGAGTTCGTCCAGTGATTAAAAGCAAGGCTGATACTTCCCCTAAGAAGAAAGGGAAACAGTTTGTACAGAACTTTCTTAATCATATAGGTATTCTGCTCCATTTCAGTGGGTAATGCTGTGCCAACATAACATTGTTGAATATATCTTTGAGATTTGGAACAACTGTATGAGTACTGTCCAAAGTAAAATCCTTTGTGAGAGGGCAGGATTAGTGTTATTATCAGGTTTTGCAATGAAATGTTTGTGAATATCACAAATGCAAAACTGCAGATATAGTAATGCATTCTACAATAGTTTGATGTTAAGGAAGAACATTTACAAGGTAAACAAATGTTCTAGTAAATACATTATCTAGAAAAGCGTATTATTACCATTTGAATTCTGTAGCTTCTGAACCAAGCCCAAGGGCAGCCCCACATGGAGCACAGGACATTAATTGAGAGGTTTCCAATGCATGGATCACTGTGGCTAGATTGTCTCTGTTCAGGCATGGATGTTGCTGGCATACCAACCAAAGCTGGTAGTGAGTACTCTGAGCCACTGAGCTCACCTGGACCTCCAGTGACAGATCCAGGAGCTCAGTCAAGGAATCCATTGGGTAGCAAGGTGGACAGTCCATCAGTGCTATGCCCTGCTTGGGTCCTTGCCACAAGACAAGGTACAGGCCATTAGCCTGTCCCAGGGTAGAGGCATTTTCTCATGAGTGAGATTGAGATTTTTTGGATCTCATGCCTATGGATTTCCAGCCGGTGTTGGTGCTGCATGAAGTAACCAAGTGGACAAAGCCTCGTTGAGTCTACACCATTTGGTTCATCCGCCCAGGTCTCTGTAATACATACCTGGTCATCTCACTCACCTACGATCATATCATGAATGATGAATATCTTGTCGCAAACCAACCTGGCATTCACCAACACTACAAGTAGGGAAGAGGGTGCAGTAGCCTGCCTATGAGGTCCCTCTTGGGATGAGGACAGGATCAGAGAGGCAAGTGGCTTGTAGCCATCTGGGTCCTCTACACTCTGATGGCATTTTTCCCCATCATACCATCCTTTCCCCAGCCACAGCAGTAGGCTGCAATGACTAGTCAAACACACCAAGGCAAGACAAGATCAAGAGAAACAAAGTTGGGGAGGAAAAAGTAAAAGCACTCTTGTTGGTAGATAAGGGCAGATGAGGCAGAGTGCTAGATCTTTTTTTTAAAGCCAGTCAGTTCCCAACACCCTGTGTTGTTCCTTCATACTGCTCTTATACAAGCGACTACATGTGTTTTTCCTTTTATTCAATGCTATATTCTATAGAAACTATTGATCATGTTTAACATTTGATGAAGGGTTTGATGAAGAAAGAAACATGGAGGACTCTGTCCAATGGAAATGGCCATAGCCCTCCAAACTTGGATGGTTATGCTATCCTTGCTGGAAGCACATAGAGGTGAAGGTTGCTGCCAAGCTTTTCCTTGTCTGCAGAGCAATCAGCCATCTAAAAGTGATGCTTAGGAGGAGGAGGAAAGGAGACTGAGGGGCCAACAGGATATGCTGTATCTTGGAGGCACAGATCTGGCTTTGCCTTCTCCCCACCTCTTGGGCTCCTTGACTGAAGTCACTCTTATGACCTTGTAGAACCAGTGCTCTGGGTAAGGAGAATGCTCTGAGCTGTTTTCCAGTGACAGTGACAGAAATGGGATTCTGAAGGATCCTATGGCCTTCCAGATGCTCAGAATTCATATAATTATATGAATTATCCCTTAGTGTAATTAGTTATTGAAATATATTTTCTTAACATTCAAATTAGGTATCTTATCTACCATGAGATCAGTGATTTTAAAAAATTGGCTTCTGTTCCATGACAGTGATTACTTTAAATTGTCCTTATTCTTGATGATTTGGTTAGAGTTTGGGAAAAATATTGGAACTATTACATGTTTCATTACAAATTAAATCATACACTGCTAGCAGACACATGAGCTTATCTTGTCCAAAAATACAAGATCTATGACTCATTTTGTCTTTGCATTTCCACTCTAAAGAATGGGTGTCAGCTTCCTATGTAATTTTGATTTGTTTTTCCAGCAGTTTTGTTTGTCCATGCAGTTTTCTGTCTGCCAAATGTGGTCAATATTTGGTTTCCATAAAAGGTATGAGTTTGCTTTGAGGCTATCTTTTTTCCACTGTTGCCAAATCCACAACTGATGCACTATATAACTTTGGCTTTTGTTCTTAATTTAAACTTGGCAGTGTGCTTCCCTTTGGTGTAAAACATGAAACAGCCTAGCTTATGACACTGAAGCTAAGCGGCAACTCCTCTGCTTGTGATGTGTTGCGGTTTGAGTTTTATGGAAAGGATGTCTGTACTTTAGTCAGATTCCAGAGCAGTGGTAAATTGTACTTGGCTCTACCTGTATTCCTTTTGGGAAAGTCCTTTCCTCCCCAGCCTGAAGTACAATTGAGAAATGTTTCTCCCCAAATGATTAGGACTTGGTTCTATGGAATGTTAACAGTTTATTTAAGAGCTGGGCTGAAATTCCTTATAATATATTTCTCTGAAGAAATTTGAGGGGGGTTTATTTTTCTTAGTCCACCTTTCAGGAAACAAATGCAGAATTTTCTCTACATAGTTAGCACTGTCTTATGGTGGCTGTAATTTCCATTCTCATATTGTCCTGGCTCACGGGAAGGAATAAGGCATCAATGCTGTTCTGGTGCCTAGAAGAACACACACACACACACTCACACCTTTAACAATGAAGGAAGTTGTGCTCCTGCAGATAGATAGTGTACACTACACCTGAGAAAGTATTGGCAAATTTCTTCTTCACTTGCAAAATATCCCTTTGCATCTCTGTCCACAAATAGCATGGAACATTTGAAGAGTACTTTTTCATACATATATAGCTTGTAGTAGTTCCTTAAAATAACTACTCTGCAATAGAAAGAAGTTGGGAAAAGACATATATGAACCACAGGAGAAAAAAAATATTCCTGAACAACATCAACATAAAGGTGACCTTCCATTTTGGCATCATATTGTTTAATTTTTTAAAAATGCAAATTTCTTAAAATGGGAAGCAGTATATAAATAGTCCACAAAAATATTCTAAATAAAATATAACAGTCCACATTCACATTATGTCATGTGTTGACCTAATGCCTGTGGGATCGCAGCATCACACACAGCTTTGAAAATTACAATTGTTGGAATATACCCTTCATTTGAGGTCTTGGGCATTCTTGATAATTAGATCCCAGTAATGGAGAAAGGATCATTTCTTACAAGCTCTTTTTTATTTTCCTATGAATTTAAAATTTAAAATGCATGGGCTTTAAGGTTACATTGCAAAATGTTAATCCCCCCCACTCCTGCATTTAATAGAATCAACACCCAAAATGGAGCATTACTCCACATTACGTAATATGAAGAATTGAATCCAATGGCAGCCCCAAATGCTTTGATTCAGCTCTGCCCATCAGTGGAATAAGGAGGAATGAGCTCTCCCGCTGTTTCCCCTCTGCTGCAGCCTCTTCTACACTGTTCTACAGGCTGTCCCTCTGGAGCAGATTTTGGGGGAGAAAGAATAAAGCAGAAATGCCCTCCCTCCCTTTTCCACTGATGGAAGCTTCTCCTGGGTCAAAAGGCATTCTGTTAGCAGTATGGGCACCAATAAGATACAAATCCTGAATTCCTTTTGCATTTTGGGATCTCTGATTGTTCTTTTTCAATCAATAGCTTCCCATATGACATCATGAATTGCTGCTATGAAAAAAGAATAGTCACTAGTGCAGTGCAAGCATTTGTACAAACGACCATGGAAGCATTTTACTCAGTGTTATTGTATATGCATTTCATATTTTGCTTGTGCAAATGAGGGAAACATTGGATTTTTTTTTTTTTTTTTTGCTTTCTCACACAGTTCTCTGGCATGTGGAGAAGGTACCATCTGCGTGACAGAACACAGATCCATCCCATAATACCTTCCATTTTGCCTATTTGGTTTCAATAAACCAGTATTTATTTGATTTCTATACATTGTGCACAGTGCCTGCCTCTTTTTAGTTCCGTTTTATTTCCATATTGGGATTAAAAAAAACAAAGGCAAACATATAACACAAAGTTATTAATAACAGAACACTTGTCTTCCAGATTATTACAATGGGTAAGAAGTATGTCAACCAAAATTAGTTATGGGAGTAGTGATTATGGTAGCACTTCACAATTTGGGGTCAATAAAAGCAGCACATGATCTACAGAACTCTATGCTGTTGACTTGAGTAATAGCCCTTGATGTCTAAATTGCTAACAAAAAGTCTTTTGAAGGTCTGGCCAATTTTCCTGAACAGACAACAGCTGGAGAAGCACTTTGTTTCAAACTGATATGTGAAAGAAGATTTTGAAAATATAGTACAAGTTACTCAGTTTCGCCTGAATAACAAAAAAATGAACAGAGCCAAATTTCCTTCCAAAACAACTGTTGCCACTGGAGTGCAATCCTATGCAAGTTTAGACAGAAAAAAGGCTTATAGTTCTCAGCATGGAACTGCTGCTTTAGTAGGGTTCTAACCAATGTGGTCAAGATCACATTCTACATAATGGCAGTATTTGAATATGGAAAGCTGTGGTGTTGTTCTATTAATTCTTTTTCTACTGAGCTCTTCTTCCTTCAAGATTGTGCTTCCCATTGGTGCCCATTGTTCTGTAACTCAAACATTATGATTATGATTGTGATTAAATAAAAAAATGTGGTACTTCCAAAACCTAGTGCATGTATTACTGCATGATAGGCAATTCTGTGAGATCCAATTATCTTTCTGGATAATATAATTATAGGATATATATACTATAATATAATAGATATATGATAAAAGGAAATTATAATCAGTGAATGACAAGCTGATCTGTCATCATGCCCATCCTTTTGTGAATCACTTCCATTTTTGTAGCTTAAACAATCCTATACTTAGTTTTTGCTCCACTGTACAACTTTATGGGATTGCATATTTCAGGAAATACTGTTTGCCAGAAAAGCAACTCCTCCCATGGTTACATATAATTCTGTTTATAGATTGATATTTATTTAAAAAGCATTCCTGTACATTTTAGTCTTAATACAATGTTAAAGCAGAAAATAGGCATGGAAATGACAATTGAAAATATTTTATAGGAATTATTTTGAGAGTGACTAGCTGTAATTCTGTGCCTGCTGGACTGCCTAGATGGCCATAGGATGTTTGAGTCTGTACTCCAATGTCAGAAACTTACTCTGAGGATGGAGCTGGGACTCCAAAGGCTGAACTAGCCATAACTATTAAAGATTTTGGGGTTCTGATGTCAGCCCAGTATGCAGCTGCTCTGAAAAATGCAATGTCCCCATTGGGCATAATTAGATAAAGAAGCTGCCAGTATCATCTGACTAACATACAAATCTATGGTGCAATCATACTGGGAATACCATGCACTTAAAGAGGAGAATGTGGGGTTGGAAAGGGGACGGAAAAGGACTACCAAATGATCACATGACTGAACCAATCCCCTGTTAGGAAAAGATACAGCATCTGCCCTGTTTGACTTAAAGAAAAACAAGTGAGGAGAGACAAGATAATTATGTATGGCGTGAAGAAAGTCAACAGGATGCCTTTTTTCTCACTCCCTTCTCATAATAGAAGAACTCAGGGTCTTGCCACAGAACTGACTGGTGAAAAAGTTAGGAAGGATAAAAATGCATAATTTCACTATGCTTCAAAGAGCACATAAACTATGGAATTTGCTACCACAGGGTGTAGTAATATCCACCCATTTAGAAGGGGAATAGATGACTTCAAGGAGAAGGTTATAAATAGCCACTAATAATGGTGGCCCTATGCTATCTGCTGTATCAGAGGGAGCATACCTTTGTATACCTGCTGTTTGGGGACATGTGTGAGTTTGTGCTATTGCATTTTGTGTATTGTTCCAGTTTGGCAGCTGTTTGAGCACAGTGTGAACAGAATGCTGGACTCTTGGTATGAACCAGCTTTGCCCTTTCATTCTAATGGAATGTACTATTCAGGGCAGATCACTATTGTCCTGGGAAGGGAAATAATTTAAGAATAATATATTTTCCCTGGGACTGAAGGAGAATCTTTGATTGCTGACATATGGTAGGACCAATACTGGTTTTGGATATCAAAAACTTCCACTCCTGGATAGTTCATACCAAGCAAATAACCCCAAGTGTATCATTCTAGTTGGCATTTCTTATGACATTATTTAGTTCCATGCTTTAGTGCAATACTAAACAAACAAACAAACAACAGAACAACAACTCAAACAGCAAGCTCAGTTTGTGGATAGTATATAATTATTTTGTATGTATATATTGTTGCCTTTGTTATGCAAGACTGAAGATGTACAACAGATAAGCAATTTCTCATTTGGCAATTGCATACTTTTTGTGGCTGTGTTTGTTATGCATGAATTGTCAGTAATGTGTTCTCTCACACAGTGTGTAATGAAGAATGTTTAGTAGGGATACCATGGAACTCAGAGCTAATTAATGGATTCTGTCCTCAGCACTTCCCAAACTGTTTAGGACCTTTACTGAAGGATTAGTTCCATTTATATTTGTCTATGTTTATCTTTTTCTTCAAAAAAAAGTGAAAGCCACAGATCAATATATTCATAAGTTATATTAAACTGAGTTATAGAAAATAATGCCTTTAAGTTCAAATCAATTAACTTATAGCTTTTCAGAGAAACTTACTACTATGGAGTCAGGAAAGTGGAAGTTTTCCCCAAGTTTGTGATTCTGGCTTCTTTGGGGATTGTAATCTGCATCTGCATCGTTTATATCACCTGGCTGTGCATTGCTTTTATAATATGCATTTATTTTCTGCTTGCTATCACTTCATTGAGACTGCTACAGCATGCAGGATGGAGGTCACTGAGCATGACAAAATGACAAAGTGTCTCAGCCCCAGTGACAAAGCATCACAGGAGTTTCTCTGCCTCTACCTCAGAGACCTCATGATAGTCACTTCTGAGAGTCCAAGGTCCTCCTGGGCAGATCCTGGACATTGCTGGTGACTTGGTGGCTCCTAATTCTCAAGCTCTTCCTCTATTAAAAAGTTTTCCAACAAGGAATAATAGCCCATCACGGTCATGGTCACCGTCACCATCACCATCAGGTGGTCGTGGCAGAGGTCTTGATGAAAGTGTCAATCCAGTGTAGGTACTATAAAAGAGATACATGGCATGTTGAGCATAATAAGAAAGGACATTGAAAATAAAAGTGCCATCATGATGAAACTGCCTTTGTCCAAACCTATCACGTGACCACACCTGGACTACTGTCTTTGCCAGTGCACCTCAAAAAGGATGTTGTACAGTTGGGTAAAGCGCAACAACTAGCAACCAAAATAATCAATGACTGGAACAACTCACTCGTGAGAGGAGTCACAACATCTGAGACTATTAACTTAGCAAAAAGGGCGAGTAAGTAAGACAGATTCAGAGGCAGTATTTCTCTGTGCCAGCTACTGTGGATCATGAAAGAGAGGTTCTTATTGCAGTCATTTCCTATTCATGGGCTCCCTGCAGATGGTTGGCCACAGTGTGTTCAGAATGCTGGACCAGTTAGGCCTTTAGTCTAGAATGGCACTAATTATGTTCTTAAATAACTTTTGTAAAATATAGATAACTACATCCCAAGGGGATTTTTAAAATGTGCTTTGAGTTGTGGTTATCACAACAAGTTGTCTCTGTTTGCACTACCAATCAGTGTATGGTCATATTCTCATCTGAGCTGCTTGTGCAAGTTATGTTATAAAAGCCCGTGACCTATGAAAAAAACACGGATGGTAACCAAGGAAAACATCTGACAAAGCAGAATTGATGCAAAGATGTATGGAAGCTGAGCTTTGGTGAAGTTTGGACAAAGGTCATCAAGCGGAGCTCGTTTCTTCCAGGAAATGTCCACACGGAGCAGTAGATTATGCTAGGTTTTTATTCTAATTTATGGTTGTTTCTGACTACTATTATTATGAGATTAACATTTGATGGATATATAGTAATTTGAGAAGTTAGGTTAAAGTTGAATTCCCTGACTCAGTTCAAATAATCAGTAACAAAGCTTACTTTTTCATTGGGTTTTAGGATTACTGTTGATGGATAAAATGTTCCTTTGTGACATCTAGATTAAGCAACATTATATGATAGTATGGAGACTTTGATCTTGCTCACTGGCTGCAGCGATTGTCTTTTCTGCCAGCTGTTTCTGTTGTCATTTCATTGTCTTCAACATTTATGTAGAAGCCTCCTTGAAAATCTTTAGGTGGATCAGTACTGCGGTGAAATAATTTATGCGTAAGCAGAGATGGAAATGGGTTTATTCATGAAGTGGCCAAAATGAGGGCTTGCATCACCAAAAACAAAGAAAAAATGGAACACAAATCTGCTTAACATTTCCATTTGCTAACCTGTGTGTGTGTACATATACATTTGGAAAAATGATGGCATAGGAAGAAAAGGCAGACGAAATATGAGATAGGTCGATTCCATAAAGGAAGCCACATCCTTGAACTTAAAAGAACTGAACCGGGCTGTCATGGGTGGGACCCTGTGGAGAGTGCTCTTTCATAAGGCCACCATGGGATGAAACTTAAGGGCACATAAAAACAAGAAATAGAAATGTAGTATATCCTATCATAGTGTATCTCACATGGGCATCTTCTCACCCTGAAAAGATTCTCATTGGAGATGTTTCAGACCATCTTCACAGAGAAATGGCAGAACCCTGTCACAGACTCAGGGGAAGCCTTCCTCTGTTGAGCAATCTGCCCACACCAATGACACTTCATTGTGAGGTTCATCAAAGCAATGTCTTTAGTTCCATTTTGTTATGTAAAAACTAACTGTCCATTCTTGTAACAGGCTGTTGCACAGCCAGTTGTCTTTGACTGTGTGATGGTGTTCCTGAGGGCTGGTTTGAAATGAGAATAACATTTCGGAATAGAAATACTGCATTCTGAACTAGCTTTGTTACTTTCAGTGACATCAAAACAATTCTGAGGGCAGAACAGGATAAGGGGAATAAAGAATGGATCAACACATACGAGGTAACTTTATTTTTAGGAGCCTCTAAGAATTTCTTTTATAACAGCCTATAGTTCTTTGAAAATGTGGAGGTCATGTCATAATAGCCAGGAACCATCAGTCAGAAACAAATATTGATTGGAGTATGAAGCTATAGAATGTCTTGGTGTTCCCTGCAGAACACTGACTTGGTGTTTACCCTCAAAACATGCTGCTGAAAAATAGTCTTCTTTCATTATCAACCAACTGCTGACTTTTAAAAAATTGGTACTCCATAATAACCTGGAATAGGTCTGAAAGTTTTCCACAATAAAGAGCTAAATATATTTAGCATCTGAAAAATAATTGGAACTCATGACTGAGTATGGCAGATTGGATTTCAGACAAACTGACGGAAGTCTGCCTGATAAGCATGGCAGGGAGCATGCAGGACGTTAGGAATGCTGCAACAGAGGTTCGGACCCTACCCTTGGCTATGCATGCCTGCTAGAAACTAGAGAAAATCTGGTTCCCATCCTTCCAGTGTTTGTGGACATTGCAGTGAACTGTCAACATGGGAACTTTATTTCCTTAATTTTTAATACCCTTGGATGTTGCTAAATGTCAATATGCATGGTTTGAGTCCTTGGTATTGTTGTGTGTGCGTGTCCTGGCAAGATTCCCAAGCACACTCGAGAAGCTGACCATTTTGGCTGGACTGACACCTCAGATTCTGAGAATGAGATGCATGAAGGGGAGTTGGCTGAGCCCAGCAGGGTTGACAGTTTGGGCTCTGACAATGGGATGGTTGTTGTAACGAGCTTAGTTCCAGCTACAGTTCAAGGCTCTGTGCCTGCTAGGGAAGAGATTATTTCAAGGGCAGTTGAGGGGCCTAGTCAATCTGCCCATGGGAACAAAGAAGAGCAAAAACATCCCGGCGGGCGGGGTGGGGGGGATTTAGAGATGGCGAGACTATCAGTTGAAGAACTCTAGCCTCCTGAGGAGGTGGACCCAATAGTCTGTTGTCACAGGTGGAAGGTGGCCCAGTTGGGATCTCAGAGGGAGAAATGCAAACATGCCCATTTCCACAGTGCTCCTTCCACCTGAGACCGGCATGCAAAGATTCATAAGCAAAGCTTTGGGCCAGAGAGGGTTCAACATTTCAGTGCTTACAGGTAAAATAAAGATGTTTGATAAGAAATGCTGGTGAATCTGTTACTCAACTCACAACAGCTACAGTATTCATCAGGAGCCCATTACATCTCATCCTGATAAGTTGTGCAAAGTATGGGAAAACGTCAGATAGTGCTTCTGGTGTGGCATTCCAGGGACTGGGCTGGACTCTGGAGGAATTTGATCAGCTGGTTGCCTTCAAAAATCCTCATTATTTGCATGTAATACTGGACAGACCATCTGTTTGCATATCCTTTTGCTCTGAAGAATGTTAACATTCCCTATCACAGCAAGAGTGGTACACCATGTTTTCTAGTATATGCTGTGTTTTGAAATTCCAGTGATAGATTATAGGTTAGCCAAACTATTCAAGGAAGTATGCAATACCTAAAACTGTACACATTCTAGATAGCAGAAAAGTGTTCCTTTCAGATTATGAAGAGTGTCAGCTGTAACAAAATTCATTGAAGCAGTACCATCAGGCTGCCTGCTTGCCATTTAGAATCCTATAATGCACAATTGGTTTTTGTTTTATTATCATCTGGATAACATACCAGTTGCAACATAGCAATTATTTCTTTCACGTTTTGAGATCCTTTTTCACTCTTTTCACTCCTTTTCCCACCCAATGATGTTGTAATAAGAGCAATCTATAAGTTCCAGAGATTGGAAGAAAACGCAGTTCACGATTTTGAGAATTGTTTCCTAGAAGACAGTTGGCAGGACCTGGTCCTCCTATAAATGAGAGTTAAGTGAGCTGTCTCAAGCAGCAGATGCTTGGGGACTGCGAGCAGCTGTGGGGTATTGGGCGACAGATCTCTCTCTGTGTGTTGTGATCTGTCCTGTGACCCCCTTAGCTGGCCTATTCTCTTACAGAGTGGTAGGGGATACTGTTTTGTTGTCAGTTCCGAAATGTGATTCAGTTTCAGTCCTGCTGGCTTCTGTACACAGAATGAGAAGGGATGTCATCTCATCCTTCATTTTAAGAAGTGAAATGTCTTGGGCAGGGATAGTTTTAAATTTGTTTCTTTAATATTATTTTAGCTTCACACAACCAGAAAAACACACACACACATGAATCACCACTTGTGCTCTTCTAATAGAGTTGGTTTTGTTCTTTAAAGATATTGCTTTGCAAAACTGAAATTCAGTATTCAGAGCTCTGAGGAGTGAGGCAGGATACATTCCTAGATATTAAGTAGCTCAGTGGTTGTGGTACCAGGCATTGCCAGCCTGTCTCACTGCTGCTGCTTGCATATGGATAATATCTGTACAATTTAGAAGCTAAAATAAATATTAAGCCTTGTGGATAACCCATATGACTTGTGATTGAAAGCTGAAGATGGTGATAAGAGAACGTCTTCAAATCCCAAGAAAAAAATAATCAATATTGTAATAATTAGGGCTTTGAGATGGATTTTATGTTGTGTGAACTAAGATATGTCATGTGTAATGTCAGAAGTACTATTTCTGGGTTTTTTTTCCTTAAATGCTCAAAGTATTTTTCCATGTATTATTTCATGAAGCCCTAGGCCATTACTGTAATTTAAGCAATTATCACCTGTTGGAGAAGGTGGTGGTGGATTATGCCTAGGCTAATGGCCACCCAATGAGCTCATAGTTACGGTAAGATTTCATCCATGAACTTTCTGGCTTGTACAAGTACTGTACAAAATCTTCTTTAATTTATCCCATTTAAATGATCAAAGTGTGATTTGGATTTGAGGCACTTATGACTTCATTTTACATAAATAACTTTTTCTATAGGTTTCCTTCTTGTTACTTCTATGCCAACAGAATGATTTTCAGTTATTTTGGATGGGTTTGAGCATTTTGTCCTATAACTCTTTTTCTGTCTCTTATAATGGCATCCACTTATTTCTTATCTCTTTTTCTTTACCCTTAATGTAAAGATCATCATTTCCAAAACTCTCACATGGAATACTGTATATACAAGTGGATTCGATGAAAAAAATGTGAAGGAAGTTCAGAGATCAGATAACATCTCTTGATAAATCTCCACATTTTACAGAACTGACAGTCTTTTCTTTGGCACTATACTCTTGAAGTCTGGTTACAAATCTCAGATTTCCACTTCTACTAATCAGCTGTAAAAGTTGTTAAGGCACATCTGCTCTTTGCCACAGCTTTTAAAAAAATCCCTATTGCAGCAGCTTTAATACTTTGAAACATATGAAATGGAAAGCCACAGTGTCAGCTCTGTAACAGTAGTTATGTCTCATGGGCTTCTTTACATGGTTGTTTTCTCTTTGTTGATATTCACTTATACTTTTATACAGCTTGTTTGAGCCACTTCATCTCAACAGGTCTGGATCAACAGATAGAATCAATCAATGTGCAAAATGGAGATGTACTTTGCCCCCCAACATGAGAAGATGACAGGGCACAAGAAATAATGATATCTCATGTGATAATGAGATATTTATTAATAGTATTTTGGAAATTAATATAATCCTTACAGAGACATTTTACAAATGAACCAACAAAAAGAGAATTACCATATGTTGGAGAAACTGTACTCAGCAGGGTGTATGTGTTCAAAGGGGAGGGTCATGTCTTTTTGTGTTACATCTTCTAGAACCTGATAAAGGCAAAAACTACATATCTTATTATGTCATAGTAGCATTGGCTCTATTAACATAATGGGATGAACAAATGCAAAGGTAACATCTAAGGAATTATTCCAGTTCATGCTTATGGCAGCTCATGGGAAAGGACAGGGAAAGCTGCCATAAGTAGCTACAAATTGTAAAACTGTGCAAATGTTAATACTGAAGACTTTGTCTATGGAACTGTGGCAAATACCTGAGGCAGAAAAACTGACATATTAGTTAAGGGCAAAGCCAAACATAACACATGCAGAAACATATTTCAAAATGTTTCTTTAGATTATGAGAAAGATAAAAATATAATTTGCTAGTCTGAAGAACCATAAAGCAAATCCCCAGCCAGTTCATATTTTTGCATGTAAAAGGTGGGGAATTTTATACATCTATTAACAGCTACTTTTGAATTGGAAAGATACCATATTTCTGGAACTCCAGAAAGAATTATGTTGAAAGTGAGCACCTAATCTAAACCCTGTGAAGTGTGCGAATCAGTGGACTGAAGTTGCTATCTACTTTTACCATGTAAAATACATGTAAACTTTGGAACACAGAAAGGTTCCTCTACCAGTATATACCTTCCCACTTCTGAAGAGCATCAGTGGAGGTTCTTCTGTGACTGGCCCTTCACTAAAGATCTCTGAGAGTAACTTGAGAAAGCAGAGTTTTCTCTGGTGAAACATCACTGCAAGTTATAGGATGTTCTCCCATAGATCTTCTTCAATGCATTCAGTGACAGCTTGTTTTTAGTGTCAGATTATTTTAGGCATTTTATTTTATTCAGGTTTTATTGTCACTATGATGGCAATAGTTCCATTCAGTTGCAATTACTTAAATAGGGGGACAGTGGCTGCTGACACTAGGGACTGTATGGTACTTCCATTCCAACAATGGTAGAATGGTGATCCCATGTCTAGATGACCAGGGAAGCCATGGGGAACCAGGGAAACCTTAGAGCAGGTAATTCATTATTTCTTTGGCTTTAGGAAACTAAACCTACCATGCATGACATAAGAGGCACACAATGATAAGACTTCACCATGGCTTCTTGCATCATTCAAACCCACCCATTGTGTACAAGGCACATACTGCATCCCCAGCTATGGCTCTTCCCCAGCTCCCTGGCACTGATTGGAACTGAGCCATTGTCTGCATCAACAGCTAGGCCTGCCCAATGGCCTGATCTGTGGGAATGAGAGATGGCCCAAGCAGTAATATTGACTGGGTTCAGACAACACCGAACTGTGGGATTTTGCTAAAACATGGGACATTGTGTTTTCTAAATGAAGCCAAGTTAACAAACAATGGTTAACAATTCAGAACTAGATAACTAGCATGAGTTAACTTCATGGCTTGTTCATAGTTAATAATTCATTTTGAAATAACTAAACTTTGGTTAGTTGGAGTTCTTAGAAGAGTTGAAAGAACTACACAAGAAGCTTAGAGAGACAAATTCCCTCATCTTGTTTATGTGCTGTTAGTTCCCCAAATCTGAATGATGTCTATTAGCTTCTGTCATCTCGATAATGAAAACAAATAACTAAATACAAACTTTTATGTTCCAGCTGTACTTCCTGGCTCTGGGGGATATGGTCTTGTATGAAACAAACAAAAAAACAAAACAAACAAGCAAAAACCCCTCACCAACTTTAAAGTTCCCTTTATAGTTTTTGCTTTGTTTTTAATGTTGTTGTTAATAATGCACATGTGGTTTCATTTCCTCTTCATTGCTGTATTTTTAAAACTATAAAGAAAAAAGAATTGCTGAGTACACACAACACACTTTGTTCATTTTGGAGTGTCTAATAACTCTAAAGAGGCTTGTGCAAGGAGCTCTTTGGGGCTATACGTGCTGCGGTTTGTTATGCTTTGTAAAGAAGCATTGCCTTATCTTGTAGACTTGGGCACCATGACCTGGGATCTGTGATCCTTGCATTTAAACAACTATTATATTTCATTGGTTGTGGTCTTCTTGATTGCGTACCACAGTGTTTTTGCCTGTGTCTTGAACAGTACTGCTTTTGTTTCTTTCCTGAATGGTTCCTGAAACATACACATCTCATAATTTACATGTGATAAATTAATTATACATTTACAACACAATTCTCTGGCCACTAGAGTCTGTCTAGACAGCCATGGCGAAATTTGGAGTCACTGCTGCAACCTCAGAGAAGCGCTCCGACGGCAATGCTGGGGCTCTGAATGTGGAATGCCCTTCCTTTAGCCTTCAGGCAGCATGGCTCTTTCCATTATTGGCGGAAAAATCAGCTACTGAAGGGCAGGAGGCACGATGAGGCAATCCATGCCTCCCTGTCCCTCACACTTTTCCTCAAGTTCAGAGGCCCATGAGCAGGCACACCAGATGGTGCTGCCCAAGTGCTGCTCTGGTATTATTCTTGGACCAAAGGAAAAGGAATGACTGGTAAAATATATGGCTTGGATATTAAGAGTATTAATGACCCTTTGATAACAGAGGCATTTGCAAAACCCAACTGCATGCATGATGATGACTTGTCCACATGTTTGTCTGCATGATGATGGCTTCCTTCAGGGACTTGCAGTTAGACAAAGGGACTAGCAATCAGGCTTTTCCTTCACCAGATTGTCCTCTTCAGGTTTCTATGAACCACGTACACATTTCCTTCCCTACTGGGTGCTGTGGGTACAAGGCTCTGCTACATTCTGCTGAAATGGTGTTTCTGTTGTCTAGAATGAAAGTGTGCATACATTACAAATGAAAACTTTTCATACATTAATCTGCCATTGCTGGTAGTTACTTAATAAACTTGAACATTGGGCTGAGAACAACAGAATGAAATTCAGTAGAGACAAATGCCAAGTCCTCTACCTAGGAAAAAGAAACAAAATGCATTGACATAATGCATATAATGATATAAGATGGGGAATACTTGGCTCAACAGAAGCGAAAAAGAGAAGGACCTTGGAGTTATAGTGGAGAACAGACTAAATATGAGCTAACAGCGTGATGCAGCTACAAAAAGGGCAGATACTATTTTGGATGCCTTAATGGAAGTATTATTCCAAATTATGAGAAATTAGTCATTTCCCTTTACTCCTCACTAGTCAGACCTCATTTGGAACACTGTGTCCAGTTTTGGGCACCAAGATTTAAGAAAGATGCAGTAAAATTAGAGAGGGTCCAGAGGAAGGCAACAAAAATGATTTGGAAACCTTGTCCTGTGAGGAGAACTAAGAGAACTGGGTATGTTGAGCCTTGAGAAGAGAAAACTGAGTGGGGACATGATATAAGTACATATACGTGCCTCAAAGGCTGTTACAAAGAGGAAGGTCAAGATCTCTTCCAACTGGTATCAGAGTGTAGGACACGGAATAATAAGCTCAAGAGAGTTCTATGTTGAGTTGCATCCTGTTCAAGTTTTCAGTATGTAATATGGACACTGTATGGTACATATTCTCATTGCCATGTCACTCTCCCCACCCTCAACACGCACATCTGCTTTTGTTGGGGTATATCCAGACCAAGTTTGGTCCCATATGAAAAATTAGTCATCAGTAACTTAGATCTTATTGATTTTAAGGGGAGGCTGGTTATTCTTATACCAAGGGGCGAGGGGAAGAGTAGCATTTAGTTTGAGCTGTATAATAACTATTCTCGTTTCTTCATAGTAATAACCCTGTTTTGGGGATGGTGTTCATTTCATATGAAGCCCAAAATGAAAGCTGCAATAGACGATGCACTTCACTGACATAGAAATCACATCTCCTGCCTTAATTTCACTGATGTTCAGGAAAGTAATGAGATTTATTTTACAAGGACAAAGAACTTCCCCATCTAATGTAGTGAGTACTTCAGAACGGCATCATTCCCCATCAGGATAGGAGTGCAAGAAGAAGAAATGTCATTTTCCAAGTGTCTTTTCCTCTCTTTCAATTTCAAGCTGCTTTGAGGTTGGAGGGTCTCTCCTCTCCACTGATCATAATAAAATGGATAGAGAGGGAGGAAGAGCACTCAGGACTCCAGGACAGCACAGATCCTGATTGAAACAAAGATCGCAGCACAGAAAGTTGATACCAGGCTGATCTCCTAGGGAGATGCTCCCTCTACACAGATGCTTCCCCATATCACAGCTGTTTCTGTGGCCTAGGGAAGGGAAAAGCATTGAGGCTCAAGCCCAGGGAAGCTATATATAAGTTACGTGTGGAATACTGTTGTGCTCAGATTTAGCTCAAAATTTTCCAGATTCTTTTTGGCAGAAAAGTGGTGTGGAGGGATAATTTCACCCAGTTTTTCTCAGGAAAAGAAATTCTACAACAGTTTCTTACAACAGTTTCAACACCCAGGCTTGTAGCATAGCTCTCCCCGCACCCACCCCGCCTTTCCCCCCAAGTATTTTTGTTGCTTTCTGTTGCTGCTACAAGTAGCAACATTGTCCAATGTGCCAAACATTCTATTTTTGCTTGTCATTCTCAGGACATTTTATAATTTCTTTAGGTTGTATTTTTGAGTGTAATTAATTATGGTCAGGTAGCCAGGTGCGTTATTTCGATTATACCTCTTCCTGCAGTTTCTCACAGCACCTGTTCTTCCTCAACTGAAAATGCTCCATGGAAGCTGTCTCCCCTTTAATAATGCCTTTGCCTGGGATTAGTTGAAATGTGGGAGGATACAGGCAGCCTTGGAGAGGTTCATATAACAAATGACACGATGCTTATGCACTTGCCTTGACCACCTCCTAAGTAGGCTAGCACAAGAACCCTGAATCCAACCATTGAGAGTTTCTCCAAAATTTCTTCTGAACTTCTTTAGAATGTGTGTGTGTGTGTGTGTGTGTGTGTGTAACCTTTTTTCTCTCAAGAAACTTAAGACAATTTATTTAATTTGCCTCCACCTCTCACACTTTTCCTCATAACAACAACCCTGTGAGGTAGGTTAGGCTGGGAGTCTGTGACCAAAGTCACCCAATTAGCCCATGGCTGGTGGAAACCTAGATCTCCTGAGCCTCAGTCTCACATATTTAACCATTACAAGACAGATTACTTTCAGATTTTATACAAATGGTTGAAAACAATATGGGAAAAATTTTCTTCACAGCACTAATGAAGGGGAAGACCACCCAAAGTCCACCTAGGATTTAAGAAAATTAAAGAAAAAGCAGGTTGCACTTCAACCTCCAATTCTAAAACAATAACAACAACATTTAAAAACAACCCCTACATATAATCACATCAGGAAGATTTGTACAACATGAGAAACCAAGGTAAAATCTTACTGCTATGGCTCAGTTGTGGAATTCCTGCATGGTAAGTTTAGATTTCTGAAACCAAGAAGAGACCAACAGTCTGTTCTAAGATTCCATGCTTCACCATTGCTTCTCTGGGCATCTGGACATGGGACCACCATTTTAACATTAGTGGGATGGAAACAGCATAGAGTTCCTGGCAAGAGTGGCTATAAAAATGGCTGTCTCTAGCCTTCAGTCTCTACTTCCCTCAGCTTCCTAGCTGCACACAGATCATTGCTGACTTAAACAGAGTCTCTTTTTCCCTATTTACTTTTGGTAACAAAGAAAGCATGAAATCTCTCAGAGGGAGAATGGAGGCAATCCTGGTGTAATGTTAGTTTCTATTCAACAAAAATCTCTATGGAGGCTGGAGTGGCTGGGAAGTGCTGCAGATATGCAGGTACGGTCAGGAAGGGAAAGGGAGAACCTTCCTCAGGACTGCAGTGGACCAGTCAGAAGGAGGCTGCTGAGATCCATAGGCAAGAATGGAGAAAGGATGAAGATTTCAGTCACATGGACTGCATGGTAAGGCTGGCGGGATGGAGCAGGGACTGCAGAAATCATTCTGCATGGAGAACCATGTGTTTGTCTGATCAGTACATTCAAGCAAAAATCCGTGTGCCACAGAAACAGTGAGTTTTGTCGTGTTGTCACCCGGTCACTTTTTTTATATCTCAATCCCGCAGTGTATTTTTCTTGAAGGAATATATTACATTGGCTTTTGCTCAAATGTTGCTTGTGTGCACTTTGGCTGCTGAGAAATCAAGAACTTTTCTCCAAAGACAGGGTAACATAAATCAAAGCTTGCAACAATGTAGCAGTCATGTTCTTCTGGTCGGCAAATTTTGCCTTTGCAGCAGCTGTCTAAATGTATCTGTTTCACTATTAAACATAAAGTATTTATTCAATGTAGAAAAAAGATTTGTGGGTTTTATTTTATTTTTTATCGTTGTGGGATTTTTTTCTAAAGCAAACCCTTGTCTATGAACAGTGTAAAAGAAGTTTAAAAGATGTTAGTCTATCAGGCTATTGGCCTTAAGGTCTATAGAACATAGGAAGAATATTGTTATTCTACAGTTAATAGTTTTAGCATGATGATAACATCTTAATATTTGGCTAAAAGTTTAAAAGTCCTTAAAATAGCAAAAACCAAATGCTGACATTCTTACATTATCTGCAAGTATTTACTAAAAATGGTATGCTTTTCAGCTAAAAGCTGTTATGAAACAGATGATTTAATTGCATATTAGTAATAGAGATATTGTCATAATGAACCCTAGATTTCTTTTCTCCACATCTAAGCAAGAAGTGGATCCTTAAAGGGACTGTGAAGGGGAGTGGTGGCTTCCAGCTGCTGCATCCGTGGATTAGGAAAAGGGTGATATGAGTGGGCAAGCCTTTGGAATGCTTACTGGTCTGGAAAAGAAACTATTCAAATGGGAAGTGCTCAAGTCCATAGTTTTGGAGTGCCAGAACTAATAGACCTTTTGAAAGCTTACCCACACATTTCAGTAGAGCTATCCTGCTGTGCATTGCATATGGGAACAAACACTAATACAGTGGTACCTTGGCTCACGAACTTAATCCGTTCCACAGCTCTGGTTGTGACCCAAATTGGTTGTGACCCAAGTCAATTTTCCCCATAAGATTCAATGTAAATAAGGTTAATCCGTTCTGGCCCCTCTGAATGTAGTTGTGAGCCAGTTTTTGGTTGCGAGCCAAGTCAAATTTCCCCATAAGGTTCAATGTAAATAAGGTTAATCTGTTCTGTAACTATTTTTTAATCAGAAATTTTGAAACAAAGTGACAAACAACAAAGTAACAAAGTACTGTACAGTACAGTACAGTGGAGAACAGTAACCTAAGTGGGAGGGAGATTATTGTTTTGAGGGAGAGTCTCCCTCCATAAGGACATTGGGGAGATCTCTTTCAGGGGTTTCCTCTCTTTGTCTCTTAGCTGCAGGGTCAATTTTGGTGAAAAATCTGCCTATAGTCACTTGTTTTTTCCTGCGCTGCATAACTCTCTGGAAATGAGAGACCATGTTATTGTTCATCAGATCCAACACTTTGTTCGTTACATTTATGTTGGGGTGGTGCTTCTCAAAGAAACCCTGGCATGGGCGTGTTCCTGCAGGAAAGACGGGTGGAATCTCGGCCATCTCCCCCCCACCCCCCCTGAGTGGGGAGATGGCCAGAATCGCAGTTGTGTTCATGCAGGGAAGATGTGCGTGATCACGGGTGTGCTCCTGCAGGAAAGACGGGTGCAGCACAGCACAGCCGTGATCACTCATGTGTTCCCTGCACGAATGTGACTGCAATTGTGGCCATCTCCCCACTCGGGGGGGGGGGGGGCAGGGGAAGATGGCTGCGATCTTGGTCGCCACCCAAAGCAGAGTTTGTGACCCAAGTCAGAATTTTCATGTAAGTTTTGTTTGTGACCCAAGGCATTTGTGAGCCAAGGTACCACTGTACTACAGACCAGAATACTGCACTATATTGGCACCTTGTTGCACAGTAATAGTTGCCTTTGGTAGCAGTTAATATTTCCCTATTCTTTTCCTTATGATATCTTGACATATAGAAGTTACCTTTACAGGGACACAGGGGATATCCAGCTTGCCCTAAACTGTCTTATGGAACATAGATTTGTAATGAATCAGAAGAGCTCTTTATCCAGACCCTAGAACATCTGGGCTCTGACTAAACATGGAATAATTCTGAAGACCAAGAGAGCACTGACATCCGACATTATCTCATCTTGGTGTTTTTCTCAGGAAGTGCTAGAGGGCCTCAGTGCCTTTGCCTGCCTTTCCAAGGTGGGAATGCCAAGCAGGAATACTGAAGATGTTTACTCCAAAAGCACTACCAAGAATTAGCTTTGTTGAGACTGCTGCTGGACAAAGACCTTAACTCCAGAAGGATCAGTTTGTAGAGTCCCCCACACAACGCATGTCAGAATTACAAGCTGGTGTGTGCACTTGAAAGTATACAGTACAAGGGATCTGGTTGGACCTGGAGGAAGTATACATTGGCTGCAAATAAGAACAATGAAGCTGTTCCTGAACCTAAAGGGACATGTTCTGATCCCCATTAACATCACAACACAAAATAGTATGTAAACAAGCAGGGAGGCACTCAGTTTCTTCTTTGTTTTCTCCCAGCAGGGATAGAACCTCAGGAATAAATGGTACCAATCACACTTCCTACCTCCCAGAAAGAACATCATGACAAGGGGAGACCAACCTGGCCTTATCCAGCTGCAAAGTCTCATGTGGTCTTGAGAAGTTTGTTGTGCGGGGGCAAGAGGGCTCTCAATCCTAGTTCTTATTGTTCTGGGCAATTATTCAGAATCACCCTTGCTGCCCTCCTGCCATTTATAGAAGAACGGGAATTTTGCAATTACTGAAAATGCCTGTGCCTGTGGAATCCAGACTTCCTCCTCATTGGATTCAGATGGTTCTTTTGGACAGTAGGTTGCATGTACAGATAGATAAGGCCCAGCTGGGATGCAATCTTCCCCTTCTCTTTGTCTGAAAATAAGGCTTTTGCTTTCTTGGTGCCAGAGCATAGCTGCTCCTCTGGTAAGTACTGGTCATCAAGGAGAGCATGCTTATTTTTCCAGTGTGTTGAACTTTACAGTTGAAGGTCCCATAGGCGTTCCCAGTCTGATCATGGTGATTGTTGGATCTTTCCAAGGAAGAGCATATTCAAAAGCTAATCCTTGTCCCTAGTTCAATGGAAGGGAATATCCTGAAATAAAACAAATGCCCTCCTATATTCCCTAAATATAGAAAATCATGTTTAGTGTAAAATTCCTGGTTGTTGTTTTTTACTTCCCACTCCTTTGTTTTCCTCATTTGTATATTATGTATTGCAATTATCAATTTTATCCATGGCCAAACAAAAATTCTCTCCCCACCCCAAATATGGTGACTTGCAGATCGGTTTTATTTTCAGAACAGACAGACTTGGATTGGGATATTTCATCTGCCTTAATTTTGGTTCCTTATGTTCCACTGCAGCAAAAGCTGAGTTGCCAGATATTTTCATTGGCTTGTCACTTTAAATGTTATAAAAACATTCAATTGGGAATCTATTGAAACCAGATTCTAAAATGAGTTCAAAAATCTTAAATATATATTAGACTATAGAGTGAGGGACCAGCCTGATGAAGCTACCATTTTCTATTTTGATCTTTAAAAAATATGCCCTGACTCATTTCAATAGCATTAGTGATGTATTTCTGTTTTAAAGCTATAACTTTTTATTGCTTCACAGGAATATAACAATTAGCTTTCAAGTGAGAATATTCTGACAGTTGCTTGATACATCTGCAAAGTAAACAGAATATATTTCTTCCCCCCTGAAATGTCACTGCAGGAGAAGACCGCCCTAAGGTTTATAGTTCGGGCAGTATTACAGCAGATGTTGGCCAGTATCCCTGGCACCATCCCAGCCATAAGCAGGTGGGTTTCCCACTGTTGGCTTTTGGAAAGGGAAAAATGCAGACGCTTTCCCCTCTCCACCCCTAGCCAGTGATGGCTTGACCTAGGTCCAGTAAGCTATCAGGGTTGGGATGGAGGTAGTGTAAGGTACAATGCAGCCATGATCATGATACTTGCTAATGCTACTGGTTTATTGAAATAAACAGCTTACCAGTGTAACTTTCCATAATTCCACAGCATGCAATTATTAGTGGATGCATGTAAAAATTAGTTATGTGACACACCCTAACATTCTGTTTCTGTACATTTTTAGTATTTCCTATGGAGCAACTATTTTTGGCACAGCCATTCAAAGAACCAAAGTAAAAGTTACCCTTCCTGTGTCCTTCTGACCTTGAGTGCAACGTTTTACTTTTTAAAACGTTTCCAGCCAGGGTACCTGTCCTGAATCAGGGCTTTAGCATGGAGGAAATAATGGGTTCTAATGTGGTCCTAACCCCAATACCTGCACTCTCCTTTGCTAAAAGAGGATCCCTTGGGAAAAGTGGATCTTTCTTTGGCAATGCACATTGCAAGTGTGTAATCAGGGTTCGGTGCAAATGGTTGAATCTCCCTGCTCAAGCACGAATATCTGAACCCTGCCATCTCTGCTGGCAGTTTGTATGCAGACACACAGAGCTTGCAATCTGAGGCCGAATCTAGGTAGAAAAAAATGATTGTAACTTTCTTCCTGTTAGTCTTCCTTCCAGAAAGTAAAAAGGCTTAGGATTCTTTCAGTCAACAGAATTTGCACCTTCAGTTTGTCATCGAACTTGAAAAAGTGTTGGGTTTGGAAAGGGAACAAAGCAGAAATGATTGTCATGGTAGGAGGAAAAGAAGAGGAGCAGGACGAGGAAAAAAATCATGGAGTTGCATAAAAATATTAAAGTTGGGGATGTCCACACTTCCCTTTTGAGGAAGTTTCAAGAAATTGCGCAAGGACACAAACTGCCAGTATGAAAAAAAGATAACTGTCTGCTAGATAGCGGCTAATACACATGTCTCTTGAGGGCAAAGATGAAATTAAAAATGATTATGCATCAGCGCTCCAAGAAATACTGATAGATTCATAGCCCAACAAACTCCAGGGCAGACGTGTGGTTAAGCCAGTCTGCAGTGTGTGTCAAGGGCCCCTGGGCTATTAGCAGAGTTATGGAGCAGGGCTTGGGGAACAAAGGGAGTACGTGGCTAGAACAAAGCAGTGAATGGGAAAAGCAGGCCTTTGGCATAGTCTGAGTTCTCAGGTTTCCTCTGTTAGATGGATAAAAGCTAGTATCATAGGAAATGTTGCTCTTCAGCTCTGCAGATAATTACCTTTTCATGTTATTTCATTACATTCTCACCTATTTGAATTTCATCAGTTAGATCTGTATTTTGCAGATATGGAATAACAGGTTTTTTTTAAAAAATATAACCACTTCACTGTCCATTATTGTAACACACCCCTTTCATACCTGTTTAAAAAACCCAAAATACTTGGGCAACTGTTTCAGATATTTCAGAACACGGACATCCACAGGCTGCAAGATCTTTTATTCATATCTGTTTTTCTGTGTCTGCTTTGGTAGCCCAGCCTGTTATTTTGAATAAAGAAGGAGTGCAATAGTGAGGTCTCTGCATTGGAAGCTATTCACAGTTAAGTGATAGTACCTGTTCAGACAACCCCTTCTCCATCCCACCCTGCACAGATAATAAGTTTTTATCTGTAAACTGCCCAATATGACAGATAGATAGATATCAGGTGAAAGTGGTCTAGGATTATGCAGCCATGATTTAAAGGGAGTTTATTTGATTCAAAGATGGATTTCTATATTAGCTTCACTGAAGTGCATGTTCCATGGCATCAGATGTAAGAAAGCACATTGAGAATAGTTCTACATAGTATGAGCAAAGTATCTTCCATCAATGAGTTGTATCTGGTGGCATCATTCCACTAGCATGAAGCTTCTACCACTTGTAGAGCTCCGTTTTTATTCTTGCACAAGCGTCAGATCTAGTAGTTTCATTATGCTTGTGCAAACTGTTGCACAAGTTGTTTCACAGCACATTGTACAAGCTGTTATAAAAATTGTTGCACAAGGTGTTCCATGGCTTGAATATAACCCCATGTTTAACCAAAGTTTTCTTGGGCTAAAACTGTGAGAGTGTCCCCTAGCTCCCCTTTCATTTATCTTGCTCAAGGATGGGCAACTTGTGGCCTTCTGAATGTTTTGGCCTACCACCCCCATTAGCCCTAGCCAGCAGAATTAAAGGGGATGGGAGTTGCTGGCCAAAATATCTGGACGGCCATAAGTTGCTCATCCATGCTTTAGCTAGTGTGTTACTAATTTACAGACACTCCTGTGCCTGTATAATTAATGAAATTGTTGTGACTTTCAGATCCAGTTTCTCAGAAAAGAAAAACATTTTTCAGATTATGATTATTGAAGCAGAAAAGAAAAAGAAGCAACCCCAAACAAAAAAGTCCCCATAAATTTTAATCTAGTTATAGGGTGTGTTTAAAATCTATGTACTTAAGGGCTTTGGATGGATTTGACTGGAGCTTTAGTCATAGGGTTCCCCAATGAAATATAATGAGTGATCACTGTATTTTCCTGAGCTGAGCAAATGGTGACATCAGAGTGGTCAGTGAGGCATGTTCTTTGCAATCCAAAGTATGGTCCATAAATATCACTATATTATAAAGCTGTCTCACATTTGCTCCTTGCCAGTTCACAAGTACAGAGCTGTGGGAGTTTTTTTTAACTGCAGCTCTATTACTCTTGAGAGCTCTTATTAGGGGATACATGCTGTTACATTGATATGGAAAACTGCTCCAGGTTCTGTGGAAGTGTCCTCCCTCCCCTGCCCCATGTACAGTCTACACAATGAGAATGAAGAGGAGAAGGTACCTGTGGCTGGTTAATGTCAGCTGTTCCCAGCTGCTGGCTGGTAGCAAGCAAGGGACAGTGATGGAAGCTAGAAGAAAATGGCAGTATTTGGATCCAGAACTGGAACGCTGCTAGATGAGTGACTGATGGCAGCAAACGCAGTTTTTGGAAGACCCAAGGAAGGAAGATTCTAGAGATCCAAAGGACATTATGGCCTGTGGGTGCCCCCTTGCCACTCAAGGATGAGGTGGGACTTCCGGGTTTGCTCATTCATAAGTAGGGGTTGTTGTTGACTTGGATGTTTGTGACCAGGGGACTGGGTGTATGTAAAAAGATAATAATCTCCCCAAATAGTCTCCATTCAACTTCTCATCAGTAGCTACTGGTTCTTTCAGTCTTTCATCCCATCTACATCTAGCAGAAACATTTACTTTTAAGTTGTGTGAATTGACTGCTCACGCCAAAAAAATTGTCCCCAGAGCCAGTGGGAGGCAATCCAGTGTCAGGCACTTCAGAGGGACACCATGGTTGATAATGCCCAAAGGTGCTGATTGTTTTAAGAGAACCACAGGGTCACTATTTTCCCATCTCATTCAATTCCTGGCCTAAATCATCTCTCACAGCAAAGCAGTCTCAGTCACAAATTCCATCTGAAACCTGATTAAAATTTGTCCAAATAATCATTTCTGTCCAGATGTACCTGAATTTGAAATCCCAGCACCTTCTCGATCACCTTAGCCAAGAATGTTGCATTTGAAACATTTGAATGAGTATCAGTACAGGTCTTACACCTGCTCTTTTCCATAAGAAGGAACACCACCCTCCCTAAAGGAGGCATTAAGCACTTCCCTTAGCCACAACATCAGTCCCACTTAATCTACCAACAAAGGTAAAGACCCGATACACAGGTGGTGGTCTTCACTGCTCCAGTCCAGACATCTGTTCATATTCTTGACATCCTCTATCTGAAAAGGACAGGTTTCTGAGGTCACTCTGGCTTGAAGTCTAAGTGAACCCAAACAACTTTATCCACAAATGATGAAGTCATTTGTTCACAGCTAACCACTGTCTGCTGCTGTTCCTCCTCTTCAACATCCTAGCAAAGAAGGCCCCATACAATGAAAAAAGAACCATTGCTCTATTGTGCTGATGTGATGATGGTTAATATGTGAGCTGTCTTTGTATGCTTCACTGTTACTGTACAGCTCATCTTGTTTTTATCTATGTTTGGCTAGAGCTGCCTCAAGTCCTTTTCTGACAGACTTCTAGCTGATGTCCCTCTTGTTTCATTTCCCTTCAACCAAGGAGCTGACCTTGGTTTTACCACGAGGTAGAGGGCACCTAGAGCCAATAATGTCAATGGCCCTGGCTACTTTTGTATTCCACCAGAGCTACCAGGATTTTGACAGTACCACTGACCCATGGAGCATGTGGATCATTCTAACCAATCCTACAACCTGCAGAGGTCAGCAATGGCAACTAGTCCAATACTAACCAGATAGTGATTTGTCCTTTACAATGGAGTCACATGTAACTATTCCACCTGTGGGACACCAACTCTACCAAAGCAGAACACCTGGTTAAGAGAGTGCTGTGATAGATGCTTAGGGCCAGAATTTTTAGATCTCTTATCAAGAGATTATTAAACATTTCTACCAGAAATTTATATGGTTACCATAGGAGTTTTATGAGTTGATATGGTATATAACAATAAAAATATTTACTATATTTGAATGTCAATGAGAAAGGTAACCTGGATTATGAGGCTGTGTTTGGGTAAATCAACTTTCCCTGTATTGGAAATAAATAAAGATTATGTAAATACTTTTACAAAACCTATTAAAAGAGTCAAGAAAAATTAAATACTATATTAAAGTGTACTTCAACAGTGTGACAAGAATCTTAAAACTGGGGATGCATGAGAAATTTATTTCAGTCATTTTTGATCAAAATTAATCCAGTTCGCAACTTCTGAACTGGATGCAATCTGTAATCAAAGTCTGTACATTTCCATGCTTGCAATGTAATTAAAGTAGCAAAAGCAATGTGTTTGATGGCAGGTGTGTATTTGAAAGATGACCCTTAAAATATATACTTTAGAATAAAAAAGCACACAAATACATTTTAGTCATTGGATGAAGGATGCATACATTTCAAAGATGTGCACAATTACATTTTTCAAGGCCCTAGCTGTAAATTGTGGGCACAAGATGCATGCACAAAATGTACACATGTATAAGAGAAAAAAAAGTATTTCTTGAAGCTTTACCCAAAGTATGTTTCAGTTTAAATCATTTCTAAAGGATGCTAATTGATATAGCCAATTCATCCCAAAACTAACAAGGTTCTTGGATCCAGTGAATACATTGTTGCTGAATGGTCAAAAGCCAGTTTGGCCACATCATTGGGAAGAGGCATATTCCATGCAAAGAAACTGATTGTGTCAGATAATGTGTTCCGAGACTTTAGTAACATAGTAGCTGCCTTATATTAAGTGAGAGCATTTGCCCATCTAGCTCAGTATTATGTACACTGACTGGCAGCTGTGTTCTTCTATGGTTTCAGACAGGTGTCTTTCTCAGCTCTGCCTGGAGATGCCACAAAACCCACATGCAAAGCATACGGGGTTATTTCAAAGCATTTAGCAGCTGGAAGCAAACATTTATTCATTATTTATTTACAATATTTTTACCCCGTCCTTAACAAATGTCTCAGGACGGCTTAGAAAGTAAGATGGTGTGTTCTCCTTTTGCATGTGTAGAAGTCAACCGGATTGGCAGACAAATCTGTCTTCAACACTGATAATGGGAAATTATCCTTCACTGTACCTGAAGGCTGCAGGCTAGCTGAGGGCGTGCAGAGCTGGCTGCATGGCCTGTTAGTCTTGCCCAGCTTCCTATTGCCAGCTCCCTCCATCTGCTGCTTTAACCAATGGTAAGGCTGTCCCTGAAAGCCTGTAGTCTACCTCTTCCCATTTTGACCTGCTTGGCACCATGCATGAAAGATGTTACCTTGCAAAATAGAAATGGGCTAGTAATAGCTCATGTTATGTCAAATTACCAAGAAAAGCAATCAGAATTTGTTTGCAGACCTCAGAACAAATTCAATCAGTATGTATCATTCATCTGTACTACAACTACCATGCCCTATGTGCTTTCTTGCATACTGTGCAGACCGTAAGTACCTCAAAGGCTGTCACAAAGAGGAAGGTCAAGATCTCTTCTTGCTGATACCAGAGTGTAGGACATGGAATGATCAATTCAAGCTGGAACAACCCAGATCCAGACTGGACATCAGGGAAAAGCTTCCTCACTGTCAGAGCAATATGAGAGGTGGTGGGCTCTCCCACACTAGAGACATTCAGAAAGAAACTGGACAGCCAGCTGAGTGGGGTGGTGTAAATTGGTGTCCTGCAACAGCAGCGGGTTGGACCTGATGGCCTTCATGGCCCTTTCTAGCTCTACTATTCTGATTCTATGACTTGAAAAAATATGTATAATTTTCAGTTGTGCCATTCTCAGTACCTCAAATGGAAACAGTATGGAGGCTACATATACCACAATCATCCCAACCCCACAAAGATCAGGTCTAATGAATAGTCAGCTTCCTTTGATTTGATGTTGCCTGACTAACCACTTCCTCAAGGAAGTGCTCAGGAGGTCAGGCATTATCCAGAACAAAAATCACAAGCATCTTGAGATATTTCACTTATAAGCTGAACTTTTCTGTTTTTGTATAGGCAACATTGTCTCTTAGGAGTGCCTGAGAATGGCTGCTTGTTCTATCTAGTATAGTATATACTAAGAAAAGGGTACAGTTATATACAGTCCCTTCTGTGTCTGCACACCCATATTTTCAATACTTTGTGTAATTGCTATCACATGCACCACAGAATTCATCCTATTTTCTACTGAATCATGATTCTTACTAAATCTGGAGTTACCATTTGGGGTTGTTGTCTGGGTGTGCAGCAGAGAAAAGTCTGTGGCCTTACTGATTTTTTTCCCCTAGGATATTTTAAAATTTCAAAGAACAAACCCCCAAAACAGAGATGGCGTGCTGCAAAGTGAAGGGAAGTTCTGGGGCATCATCTTTATTGGGGTTCAAAAGAATGACTTTGTGTTTTGGAATTGCCCCTAACTCAGCCTGATACTTAGGTCCTGGAAAAGTTGCTTTCTTTGTGTCTCACCAGTTTGCCTTTTGAGTAGTGAATATTTCATGACTGGCCATGTTCAAATGACAGCTCTTTCATGACTGGTCAAGTCCCCTATTTTACAAGTTTTCACGATTTCCTCTTGAAATTCCAACTGTGTTCACTGACTCCACCAGAAACCTCTGCAATAAACATTTCTGCTTCATCAGCATTTTGAATTCCACGATACGGAGATCTACAATACCCTCTTTACATTTAGTACACAGATTTCTTTGCTTTGATTCATTAACAAGTCCTGACCTGCCTAAAAAGAGTTGCTTCTGCATAGGGACAGTGAATGAGGGATTGCATGAACTGATGCACCTTTTTCTGAAATCATTTAATGTAACAGAACCCTTTATCATCTTCAGAAAGAGAAGTCTTCATTTCTTGGCTGAGTATCAGATAAAATCCCACAAAATGGATAGTCTTACTGACTGGCTGGCTATGCAAGCAACATTAAGCCACTTCCTGGCCTAATCAAGATGCATTTTCTGTGTAAAGAGGCCCACTTCATGCTCTGAAACTGATAGGTACAAAAGATGGATTTCTACACATTTAACTAACTGGAAGCATGTAGCAGTAATTGTTCCATGTGGCATACTAATTTTTATGGGAAATATTGACTTAATTATGTGCATTTCATAAGCTGATCAGCTTAGTCACACTTCAAGAAGGTTTGGACACATACTTTTATCTGTGTGCAGCTCTTTAACCCTAACCCTAACTCTTAACCTTCTATTCCCAGTAGCATCATACAAGGGTTATTATATAACTGAGATCACAGTAGCTTATAGCTCATTGCCACACTGAAACAGTTTGGGTGGGGTGGATGGGAAGATAACTTTATTGACCTTCATATGCATAATTATGTAAAACATGGCTTTAGCTAACTTCTAGAAAGGACAATTACATTGGGTTGAGAAGTATGGCAAGCTGCCCTAAACAGTTTAGGTTTGGGAATAAGAGGCCTTCTCTGTAATCCATTTAGAGAGTCCTTTGGACTAATCAATGCAGAATATGAGTTAATTAATAGTTTATATGTACTTGGCTTGGTTATGGTCCCTACATGTTAAACACAGTGACATGTATGGCCTCCTCTTTTTGGATGCTTTACAATCTACAGTATTTTACTGTACATTGCTTGTTATTACAAAATTACTTGCCATTACAAAAGTAAAATACAAAGAATATTTTGTTTGCCCTAGCTAGCTGTTCCCTACTTGTCCAAACCCAACAGTTCATAGACACACTCTCAGTTTCTCTTTGTTTTCTTCAGTGAGCTTTACTTGGATATATACATGAATTAGGTCCCAAAAAGTATATCAGAAATAATGTACAGGATGGTTTCAGTATTCAGAAACCATAGCTGAAATGGTGGGGACTCTAGAAGGATACAAGATAAAGAGGGCAGAAAACTTGTGTGGGCAAGTGGCATTTCCAATGTTTCAAAAGGTTAAAGGCATAGAAAATGAAGGCTGAAATGTCATGCGGGACAAGGAAAGGTATGAGAGAGGATCATTATCTGGGAGGTTTGTGGTGCAGTGAGAGAATCCTAAGAATTTCTGACAAGTTTCAGAATTTGCAAGCCAAGCTTTTGAACCCCTGGGAGCTGTATGCTCAGACCAGTTAGGAAATATCCAAGTGGGAGGGTTAAAACATATACTGAAACATCTCCTGCTGAAAGATATGGGACTTAAAAGTATCCAGTTTTTGACTGGGTCACCTGAACTTTTTTTTAAGCATAGTTCCTATCAATTGCTACTGATTTTCAATAGCCCTCCAGGCCCATTGACCTTAAGGCAGTCAATCAGAAGCAAGGAAGAAAGCAATTCCAAGAACAAGGATGTTTGGATTTATCATTGAGATTTTGGGTGTCTTTCATAAAGTTACAGTTTTTCATTGGAACCAGGTTAGCATAGTCTCCATGTGGGTTATGTACTGTGCTAATATTAAAAAATCCCTTAAGATATTGAATTGGCACCTGATTCTTATGAGTCAATAACTTTTTAAAAACCTGGAATGTCAACAAAACACATACACTCATATACCACAAGCTTGAGTTTAGAGTTATAGAAATAAATGTCACGCGTATTGCCATGCAGTTGCTCATTCAATTGCTGACAAGGAGGATGCAAGCTTTCATAAGTGAGGACAGTATATGACGGCATGACGACAAACAGCTTTATGGTAATGACATGATACCGTCTTGACAGGTTACAACACTATTTTCATTACAGATAATAGATACTTCAAGCTTCAGTATATGCATTCAGGCTAATTAATAATATCTGTTATTTGAGCCAGGGTGTAAAACATTCTTTTCCGATTTGTGGTGTGTGTGTGTGAGTGTGAAAGCATCCTCTAAAGCTGCTTTCAACTGGGTTCAGACAATATGGGGGTGGGTTGTCATGGAACTGTGGGTGTTTATTGAAATATGGGTTATCATGTTGTCTGAACCCATGGCTTGTTAACTACGAATAATATATGAAGAGAACCCATGGTTTGTTGTTGGGCCATGAACTGTGGACTGTGGTTTGTTATCCCAGTGAAGTTCAGACAAGAAAATAATGTTTCAGAAAGAACTATATTTCAGTAACAACCTACACTTAACCCGTTCTAGATGATGGTGATGATGATGATGATGATGATGATGATGATGATGATGATTTGGTGTTGTCTGAATCCAAATGCCTTTCTTTAAACATGCTGCTTCATTAGCCAATTAAGTACAATAATCCATTGCAAAGCTATTTTGAACAGGCTTTTTTACTTGTGCACTGGCTCATAAATAGCAGGTCATTGTACATCAATTGTAATTGTAAACAACACAAGAGGTGAATTTTCATTTCATACATATGCTGTTTTTATGGCATACATGCATGCATACACATATTGTTACTAAATTGTTGTACTCCAACGTGTTTACTTTTTAGTATGTTAGATGATACATAAATGTGGATAACATGCAGAATATGGGGGCAGGTGATAAACCACCTCTGAAATCACAGACAATTAGGCAAGATGATGCCTCATATTACCATTATCTCCTATTTTGCACTTTAAGGTGAAACTGGGATAATAAATAACCTTAGCATCATGTCAGTGCATGGTACATTTGTACGGTAACGTTTCGGATTCTTATTGAAAAACTCAGCAACAGGAAGGAGGAAACATAACATCTGCAGGATCTAAGTTCTCTTCCACAGCTGTGTGCTATTCTGATCTCTCTTGTTTGTAAAAGATAAAACACATGAGGTGAATTGCCAAGAAAACAGTGATGAATGCTAAGCACACACGTGGGAGCCAGACAGGGTAGTTCACAAAATGATTAAGCAGGAACTCTTAAGTTTTCCCCAATTTGGGTTTGACTTCAGTAGAACTAAATTGACCTAAAGCCAAATAAATGGACTAAAATGGTTAGGTTGGTTTTGGGGAAAAAGACAGTGCTGGTTTGTACGCCTTTTCTTCTGATGGTTGTTCAAAATTTTTTAGATACTAAAATTTTAGTATCTTCACTTGTGGTTTCACTGTATATGAAACAGAAGACTTGTTTTAAAAATTGGTTGATACATGTTTTTGATCTATGGCATGAGGAAGATTATCTTCACTGTTTGCCTATATGCTAGCTGGCTTCCTAAAGTAAAGGGGCGGTTTGCATGTCACGATAAAGTACCCTGAAAAGATTATTTGCTCGCTAACATATATTTCTCCAGACACACGATCTGTTGCTCTGTAGTTTGCCATGGCTTGTTTTCCCTTTAGCTCTCCCAGATGCTCCTGGCATGTATACCATGCCATCACAGGAGGGAGATTTGCTTAAATTTGCTAAATAACAGGAACTGCTCCATTTTAGCACAGTAACTAAAATGGAATAATTACTGTACTTCCCTGAATTTGTGCAAGCTTCCCAGAAAGTAAAATAAATAATTTAAATTTGCCAAATCTCCCCAAAGGTGAAAAAAAGTTTAATTTGTGCAAATCCTCCTAAATAAGGAAAAAGGAAAGTTGCTATCTACACAAATGACAAAGTAGAGGAATACACTGACTAGTGTTATTTCAGGATGCAATAGAGAGGGAATATCTTTATTTATTTACTTACTTATCATTAGTTAATTTGCAAGGAATAGCTGGAAGGGCTTTTTGCTGCTCTTATAACATGCCTCCCTCACCATTTTGAACAACTCCCACTGAAGCAGCACCTCTGGCTTGTGGCATCACAACTAGGCACCCTAACAACCCCACTATAACCCAGGGTGGCTTGTTTGCAAAAATAACCGACAGCTGGACAAATGCCCAGCTTAGATGTCAAGCTAAGCCTCCCTGCGACTGTCACTGGTGATAAGATAGGGATGTGTGAGGAATCTGTTTTTGGGTTAGAACCTCAGATTCCCTGGGCTTGGCTGCCCGGGCTCTGATTCACTTTACAGCAGCCTGGAACCAGAGTTTCTGGAAAGTGCTCGTAGTGTTTGTGGGATGCTTGCCAGGGTCCGCATACTGGGCAAGCCATATCCCTTTTTCATGCCAGTGCTGCTGCTGCCAGCTGCACTGGGCATTGAAGAGGGTCAGTCTCCAGGAATGACCCCGGTTCAACCACTCACACACTCCTCTTAATAATTCTTCTGAATCTAAATTAAGATGAAGAGGGAAAGCAGAACTTGGCTTTGTAGCATGGAAAGCTTCAACTGTAATTACAGAAAGAAAAAGAAAGAAAATTAACATCAGCACCTTCTTTGGTGGGTTCCAAAGACGTGGATCCATTTCCGCTCACAAACACCATACTGGAGTTCCTACACCTGTTATTGCCACTTTTATGTTCTGCTTATTAAAAATCTATTTTCAAGGCCTCAAAGGTATGTGGTTCCCCTCCTTGCCAATTTATTCTGCCAACACTACCGGGGCTGGGAATCAATAGCTGACCGGGGTCACCCCATGAGCTTTCTGCCTGAGTGGGGACTAGAGACAGAGCTCTCCATTTCCAGCCCAGTACTCTCACCCTTGCACTGTTTTTTTCCAATTCCCTGAACTCTGCTGGAAAGGCTTTGGTCAGGTATATTCATGATATGTGGCAAATTTTGGGGCAGGGCTTTCTTGATGGTGGCATAAAAGCTCTGAAGCCAGTTGCCTGGGAAGGTCCATCAAGATGATCCTTGGTAGAATTGAATTGTGTGAAAATGTTTTCATTCTATCAGTCTCTAAACCAAGTATTGTAAGCTCTGCTGCCTTTGTGTGTTTTCCTTTTTCCTTTTCTCCATTTTTTTTAAGAAATGTTTTAGCTGGCAGTAGTGTTGTTTTCCAGTATGTATAGCAACTTCAATGCTTTGTGTCAATTGCTCAAATGTTATAATCCAATAATATCTGTACAATGCAGGAAATGGATAAACTAACTAGCTAAGTCCCCATTTATTTGCCTCATGCTCAGAGAATTGTGTTATAAATGCCCAAAAAACTAAAAGTAGAAATAAGTTGTGATCTGAGCACAGATCTGAGCACTCTGTGCTTGTTGACTCAGCAGGAAGTTTCACATGGGTGTAGTGGGACTTGTCCCCAGGAATGTGTGTAGGCTTTCAGACTTAGACCTTTTTCGAGGAGCACCCCATCAATGTACCAAATCATGAACATAGCTACTGCTACCAGACCGAAGTATGGTACAAATTACAAAAGTAATGAAATACCAGCATTTCAGGAAATATTCACATGTGTTTGATGGCAGATCCAGGCTACAAAGAAAGGTGAGCATATGGATCTTCCCTCCTTTGTCTTGGGTATAATACAGTTTTCAAAGTAAAGCACACCAACAAGGTAGAAAGCACTGGGCTTCTTTGATCTTTTCCTCTATTGTATTGCCAAAGAGAGACAAAGTAAATCAAATGCGCTTCCTTACTATTAACCTGCCTTAAAAAGCAGGGGTCACGTTTAAATCTTAGCTCCCAAAAATGTTTTTAAAATGATCAGAAATGTTTAAACTGATTGAAAAATTGCTTTGAGGACTGTATATGTATATTGGTGATATTTAGTACCCTTCTATATTGCCCAATAACCAAAGTATTCTGGATAGTTCAAAACAGTTAAAACCATGTATCACAACATAAAATATCCTGGTAAAAGTGTATAAGTGTAGTGATAACATGGGAATAAACAACCAGGTACTAGAACCATCAAATAACTTTTGCCAGACTTAGTGTTCCTGAGCTCTTGGTAAAATTGTATGGTTGGAGAAATGGTAATAGGGGTTGTAAGAGATTTCAACCTCTCCCTTTCAGTATCTTTTGCACTCACGCACGCACACACACACGGGCACGAACATGCATATATACAGGTGTCATAAATAATAATTTGGCCTAGTATAAATGCTTTACTGCCTGCTACTTAATAGTCCACCAATCATTATGCTCAGTTTTAAAATGCTCAGATAATTCAGCCAAAATCTGATTTTTAAAGATTTGTCATTAAGAAAAGAAGTATTAAACACTAGAGGTAGCAGATCCTTAGTGAATCTGAAAATTTCAGCTCCAAGCAGACTGAGGAATGGTCTGAAACTACCAACTTTTTTATCGTACAAACATTAAATTGCCATAGGGAAAATTTAGAAAACAATAAATATGAGATACTAGCCTGCCTTTTTTCATCTTACAGGGAGCAGATTTGTAGATTCCCCTGTCCATGTTTATCATCATAACAACAACTGTGTGAGGTAGGTTAGGCTAAGAGTCAGGAACGGGTCAAAGTCACCAGTGGCCAATGGAGAACTATAACCCCGATCTCCCCAGTCCCAACCCAACACTCTATTGTTATTGGTTTTTGAATAGTGATCCTTTCACAGCTGAATTACTGGGAAAATGGTGAAAATTCTGGGAGATCATTTGTTGTTTCTATCCCTTCTCCCAGAGATAGAAACTCACATTTAATCCAATGTTATAGTACAGATAATAAAATATCAGAGAAGAGCATAATTCTTTTCTCATTTTTATATGTTTAGGTTTCTCAGAATGGCAATTTCTCTTGGATCCCCTGCATATTACAAAATTATGAAAGTGTGAATATGCATATAGGAAATTACCTGGTCTGGACAAGTTTCCAGTAGAAAAGTATAAATGTTTTCCAGAATTGTGGTCCCTAATCTTTACCATCTTTACAATTCTATTTTTGAAGCGGGCTTTCTTTCATCTTTGCTAAATGATACTTATATCAGTATGATTCCTAAGCTTGGCAAGAACCCGATTATTATGCTAACTATTATTAATTAATGAGAGCCAGTGTGTTGTAATGGTTAAGAGCATGACTCTCTTTTGGCCAACTGATTACAAGTTGTTACAACTCTAGTTCAACCAGATCAGGTGGGGTTTATTAGGGCTAGGGTTAATTATCTTAGATTTATCTTTTGACCTGATAGAACAGAACAGCTGCCCTTGTTTCAGAGAAAGTCTTTGACCAAATTTATTGAAAATGTGGTTTCAGTGATGCTCCATAGAGTACATCATTCTAGCATGGAATTCCTCTTGTGCTTAGCCCTGCCTTAGCAAGCAAGCGCAGCGAAAGGGAAATCTGTGAATGTTTGCAGAACAAAAGTTGCATGACAACCAAAATTCTTCTGCATAACATGGCATATCAAATGCAGCACAAACAAACTTTCAGGGATGTCTCTTACACAGCATTTGCACAGGACTTGGTTCCTGGTGAGAAGCATGCATATGCTGGGTGCAGTCGCCAGGAACTCAGACTCACAGCCAGAGAGCTCAGCCCAAGGAATCTGACATATATTCACCCCCAAAGCAGATTCCTCACACATTCCTAATAAGAAACGTATCACTGTTATATCGAGAACTTTTGGCTTTCCTGTAGAATTTTTGAAATGGGCCAGAATGCTATATTCAACCCAAGAGGTTGAGTTTTGACCAATGTCCTTTTTTTCAGACTCATTAATATTTGGGACAGGTATCAGACAGGGATGTATGCTTTCTACATTGATACTGATTAATGTTTGGCACCCTGACATATGCTATCACGGAAAATAGTAGTATTCATGGATTTGTGTATGACAGTGATCTTATGCTGATGAACTTTTCTATTTATTTTGAAATATAGAAACAGAGTGAGTCAGAAGGAGTCTCCTGGGCCACCTAGTCTGACCCCTGGCTCCAGCTGGCTCCACTCATGACATGCCCACCATGTGCATGTCTAGCCTATCCTTGAACACCCTCACCGATGGGGCCTCAACCACATCCCGTGGAAGCCCATTCCATACCCTCGGGGTCCTAACTGTCAGGAAGTACTTCCTGGCCTCTAAATTGAACCTTGGTTCCCTGACTCCAGCTTTGATGTAGGTAGTTAATAATGTTGGTGATTTGGCTAGTCAATTAACCAGTCAAAGTGTGAACTGAGTTGGAGATACTATACCTCATAGTGTATTAGCTAATTGACAATGTTGATGTTGCCTAGGTCTTATTACTTATTTGGGATCTTCCTAATAAAGATGAGTATTTCTTAAGTTGAGTTAATGGAATAAGGAAGACTTGGGATGAGTGAGGTTGCATGTTTTATGAGGGGTTCCTCTATTTATACCTGGCAAGTATTTTGAAAAATTTCCATTTGGATTAGATCCACCCTGATCAGATTTGGAGTCTTAATGTCTGGATCCTCTCTCCAGTTGGATGGCATTAAGTTCTCTGTCCTCTAAAATGGATAGTGTTCCTCTAACAATTCGAGCAGTCAGAGAGGTGTGGCATATAATATCATGTCAGTTATAGTTCTAACCATGTTCTTGTGCTAAATTGACCCTATTTTAAAAACAGTATGAAAATGTTAATGTGTGGACTTGTATTGATGTTGATTTTTACCTTCGATCATATATAATCCTGACAAGATGGAGGTGCTGCTAGTGGTGGTGAGGGGGAGTCATCTGACAGGTTGGAGGGGCATTGCCCTGTCTTTCATGAGGTTGCACTCCCCCTAAGGGACAGGGTCCACAGTCTGGGAGTGCTTCTGGTCCCGGGTTTGTCCCTGGAATGAGCTTGGTGTTCAGGGGTGCTTTCCTCCAGCTATGGAAGATACACCAGCTTCGTCCCTAAGTGGACAGACAGAGCCTGAAAACAGTCACTCATGCACTGGTAACATCCAAAATAGATGACTGTAATACACTCTATGTGGGGCTGCCCTTGAAGACCATCCAACAATTGTAATTGGTATAGAATAGAGCCGCTCGGTGATGGGTGGCATACAAATGTTTTAAATAAATGAATAAAGCTAGTAGTGGTGATGAATTTTGTAATTCTCCGTTCTCACATTATTGGTCCAATGACAGTTTAAACAACAAATTCATTGTTTTAGGGTGCAATCCTTTACTCGCTTACCTGAGGATGTCCCCCTTTCATTAGGACTTACTCCTGAATAGACATGTCTAGGAAGTACCACCATTCAAAATTTGTTCTCTAATATGCAGCTCAAATGATGAACTCACACGAACATAATTTGCATGCATATGTTGCAATCATACATCCTACAGTACATAGGTAAGATTTTGCAGCACTATGAAGTTTTAACTATTGCAGAAAGTTACACAGAAACACAGTTGATTTAAGTACTCAGTGCTTACTCAAGTGCTCAGTAGATTTTTGAGGAGCCTTGGGCAAGACCCCCTCAAGAGACCGTCTCCTCTTACCCCCATGGTCACCTCATTCTCTTTTCCGCTATTGCTGCTCCCAGCTTGTTTGACAGAAAACCAGTGAAAAAAATAGCATCTATGGCTTTCTCCCACCATTGTTCTTTGGGTCAGTGCAAGAGAGAGGCTGCAAAGATGAAGAAGGGGAGCAATTCTGGGGTACTCTTGCCAGCGAGCCCCTACTGGATTGTGAGGCCTTAGCAGGTACACAACCACATGCCAGTCCTTCATACACTTCTGAGTTACATGTTATATTTTACATGATTGTGCATACCTATGAAGAATTTGCATGCCGTAAGAAAATAAAGCAAACAAAAAGCAAAGAAAGAAATAGTGGGGAAATACAATTGGAAGCAGTGTTAAATCTTCCAGTCACTATTCATCCCCATATTCTCCATTTAGTCCCACTTGTAACTCCATGAAATCATACTTGTATGTCTCCAAGGGTCATTCCACTAAAGCAAGTTGAACTATTTTACATCTGTACTAGGCCATTAAACTGTCTCAATCCTTTTCCCTTTTCAATAAGCACAAATGGCTTCCCTCACCTGTTGTTTTGGATGTAATTTTGTATGAGTCGTCCTGCAGCCCTTCTGTGTAGGAATTTCCATTGACTGTAAGAATATCTGTTGGTGATAGCAAAGCTGATTGACTTCAAAGTATCTAACTGCTGTTGCCAAACTTGGCCAAGATTCTGCTCATGACTGCAACAGATGTTTCTACTTCTTCTGTTTATTTTTTTTCTTAAATACGAATGGGAACCTTATGGAGCAATTTTCTGTACTGTACTCCAGAAACAAATGCCAGCGTAGCTGTGATTTTGAAAATCTCAACCCAACCCATGGTATCAAAAATTGATCAGCATCAAATACCTCTGAGCCAGTACAGAGAAAAATATTCTTTTAGAAGGTGAAAGTGTGAATTTGCCACCTATCAGCCTATTATCAGACAACCGGCAAACTCCTTTTCAGCCTCACTGTGTTTAAATGGATAGATGCATTTGGAGGAGGGGTAGGGAGAGAAGCTCGTTGTTCATCAGAAAATCATACAGATACATTTCATAACTCATTTTGGCCCCTTTAATATTTACCAGAGAAAACTGGATACATTCATTCTATGTCAGTCTGGTAGCAAGGTCACAAAATGGTCCCTTCTTCATCTCTGGTAGCCCACCCTGCCAAAGTACCATGGATATAGTAATATCAAAATGTGGAGTTGCTACATACATCTTTGGTAGTAGCCTTCCTCAACCTGTGCCCTTCAGAAGCTTTGGACTCCCCAGCCTGTGTCCTACAGGTGTTTTGGACATCACCTCCCATCATTCCAGACCAGCATGGCCAATATTAGGAATGCTGATGGTTGTAGTCCAAAATATCTGACGAGTAGCAAAATACTACTTTAAAATCAAAAATTTTTATCCATAATTGCATGCACCATGATTCTTTATAAGGTTTTACAACCAAAATTCTAACACTTTCAATTCTGATTTTTTAAAAAGTGAGCACAATTGACTGTAACTTCTTGATTCTCTGAGCATGCATGCTTTGCGCTCATGGGTTTTGTTATGCCCTATAGAAGTCACTTGATTTGCAAGCAAGTGTCATACCCTGCCTATATTAGGGAAATTGTACTATTTCAGAAAACAAGGAGAATCTCCAAACAGTCTACACATGCATCCCAAATTTAGTCCATGCTACTAATTGTATGGACATTGACAGAACAATGATTCTCTCTCTGAAATAGTGGCAGTTGGAACTTCAACTAGCTATTAAGATTTTGTCTGGGTTTACACATAATGGGTTGAATGAAGCCAGCCACAAGGATGGTGCCACAGCACAGTGGTAGATTGGATTTTCATGAAGAAAATCCCTGGTTTCTCTAAGTCGGACTAAGAAACAATCCTTTCTGAAACTATGGACAGCCACTGCTACTCAGTGTCAACAATACTAGGCTAGATGGACTAATAGTCTCACTTGATAAGAGACTGGTCATTGTCCTTTGTGTTCCACTAAGATGCTGTGATTTGTTAAGTACAAACAACCAGAAAGAGAACCTATAGTTTATTTTTGGTTGTCCAGTTGGGGTTATTTAAATCATGGTTTGTTATTATGGTTTGGGGTCATGACCATTTTTTCCCTGCAGTGGAGGGCAGGATGCATTCCAATGGAGCAAAGATTTAAGGTGGATGCCAGGAAGTACTTCCTGATGGTTAGAACCCCTAGGGGATGGAATGGGCTTCCATGGGAGGTGGTTGAAGACCCATCAGTGAGGGTATTCAAGGACAGGCTGGACATGCACATGGCAGGCATGTCATGAGTGGAGCCGGCTGGAGCCAGGGGTCAGACTAGATGGTCCAGGAGGACCCTTCTGAAGCACTGTATTTCTGTGTTTCTATGTTTCTATTATGTATTCATCCAGAATTGGGGGTTTGTTCATGGATTCTTTTGTCAGTTTACACAGAAGGCAGGCAAGAGTGATACCATAGCCACCAATTCAGTCACTCTGAAGAAAGTATGACAACTCTGCAGAGACATTTGGGATACATGGAAGAAGCAGAAGAAGGAAGGAAGCAAATTTGTTTCCCAGGGAGCAGGAAAACAAATTGCAGTTTGTTTAGTTGTCTGCCAAACAAAACCCAGATGGGGCAACACACCATGGGTTGGCATTATGTGCAAAGCAGGTCTTACCCTTCCAAATAATATCACAGCTATTTAATTATGAACAAGAATGTTCCTTCATCATAAAAATATGCTGGGGAGGTGTGAGTGGCCTCCCTTAGGACTGTCAATAAGGGAACTGGCATTTAATGATTTAAATCAAGAACATGAAGTGCAAAGTAAATGAAAAATATAAACTTCATGACAGCTCACAAACAAAACAAACTTCAAAGCCTTTGATGCATATACACACTGGGATTGAAAACTCCATACCTTTAATTCAGCATGTTGATCCTAGCTGATCTTAGTTTTGGAAGACTCCCTAAAACAAGGATAGGCAGACAAGAGACATGCATGGTCTATTTCACTAGAACACTGAGATCCACTAACCAGATGCAAGAAATGTCTCAGGGCCGAGCAAATTCTCAGCTAAGGAATTTGTTTTCAGTACCAGAACCGGAACATTTAAGCAAAAAATTGTGCCTGTTTCCTCCACAAAATTTCTTGATTTCAGAAGCTTAATTCAATATGACTTTTGTTGTTGTTATTGTTAAACGATGGACAGTTGGCAAACCTTGCTGATCTATTGCAAATCACCTGGAATTCTTTTCATTCCCATCTTAAGAAAGTTCCTGGTAGAGAAGACCAGGAAGATGCCCAGGCTGTTCAGAACTCTGTGTGCACCTCTAGTCCAGCAAGTGCCATGGCCAGGAACTCTTGATATATCAACCTTAAAAATATTTATTTATGAAGTCAACCTCACTGAATCATGTGGCAATGAATTGCATGCTGCATTGCCAGTCAATATAATGGAGCAAACTGCATTTTAATATTGCATAACATTTCTCTACTGAACTGATCCAAACTGTTCATTGTTTTATACATTCCTGACACACACACTGCACAGTGTTAATCTTACAAAATAAGAAAGACTAGAAAGGATCTGAAAGCACCTCCCCTTCTTTATCATTTCTTTCTTTCTTGCATTGCAAAGGCATTCCATAGGCACTTTTGGGCATAGGTAGTGAAAAATTGGTTTGATTTTCTTGGAAGTGACTTAGATAAATTTATCAGTTTTCCCTTCTTCCTACCCGCGTCAACATTTTGCCAGCAGGGAAACTCCACCATGGAGTAATGGCCACATATGCATTGCATGCTGTAGTCTTCCATGGCTATTGCTGCGGAGAGAATGAGTATCCTATTGGCCCTTCCTCAATCCATGGTCCTGAGAAATTGTTATGGACACATTACATTGTTCCAGAGACCCTGGAATGGTCTTTCACCATGTGAGCTGTGCTACCACCACTTGACACAGCGGCAATAAGTTAAAAGCAGAAAAAAGAAGAAAAAAGTATTTGCCTAGAGTCTTTTTTCTGTTCCTTCTCCTTGAAGAAGAAGACTGTTGCTTTTTGCTTAGCCTCATTAGCTCTTCATACTGTGAAGCCAACAGATCAATTTTGTTACGGTGTTTGCCTTTCCTGTTTTTTTTTCCAACAAAAATTATGTTTATAATTCCCTTCAAGATTTCAAATTGCTGTTGACTCTTGGTAATTGGGGTATATTTAGACATTTGATTTGTCAAAGGGTATATTCATTAATCACACATTGATATACCTGTAACAAATGTAAACACCATCTTTTGTCGGCACAATCTCTCTGTCCCACTGAAAAATGATGACTAGGTATAATTATTTGAATCTGTACTAATGACTGAAAGAAACCACATGGATTAACCCAGGACTGAGAAAGCTTTCCCATAACTTCCAGAAATCTGGTTTGCATGATCACCACAGCACCTTGTAGCTTATTAGCCATGGCTCCATGGATGATTCCAGCCCCCCACTGCCAAAGCTTCTCATTGCTTGCCAACCTGCCCATGACGGGCTGTTGGTGTGGTTGACAAGCCATCCGGAATCCTTAGGCTAATTAATATTGCAGGTGGCTACCCCCAAATCCACCCCTGTTGGCTTCACCCATAGCAAGAAACTATGGCATGTCCTCAGTATACCCCAAATATTCAAAATGAAGACTCACCTCTTCAATGAGAAGCCTGTGGAGATATTCACTTGTGGCTTCCAATTACACCCAAACCTAGCCACATGAAAGACTGGATGGCAAAAAGCCTCTTTTAACAGTCTTAGTTGTGCGTGTGTTTGTGAGAAGGGGATCTGGTTAAAATTTGTTAAGAGTTCATTGATCTATGTAATGTGATCTGATGAGCATGCAGGAAGTCTGGGTAGACTTTCTCGATTCCCTAGTTTACCACTTCCTATTCCACAAGTTTCCTTAGTGCTGAAGCCTCTGAAGCATTAGTACCACTGAAACTATGTTGGCCATCTACTGCCTGCCTTTTGACCTGCTTCTTAAATGAATGTATCTCAGCTGCCTCTTTTTCACCCACATCCTGGACACCCACCTGCCCTGCCTATGGCCTCTATACTCTTCATTCCCACCTTTCAATTATTAATCCTGACAATTTTCACAAGCACATTCCCATAGGCAAAATCACACTCACGTGCTTGCTTGCTTGCTTATGAGGTTGAGAAAAGAGTATGAGATCTATAACTACTTTTGGTATGGCATGTTAAACTGGAGTTAATACCCATGAGGAGATGCTACTGAGCATGGGACTGCTTAACTTCAAAAAAAGTAGGTAAGGGGAGATACAATGGAGGTGTACAAAAGGATAGAACATACAGGGAGACATTTTACTCCCTTTTCCATAGTATGAGCATCTGGGGTCATTCCAAAGAGCTAAGTTGTAAGAGACCTGGGACAGATAAAAGAAAGTACCTCTGCACATAGCACATAGTTCAGCCATGGAATTCACTGCTGCAAAATGTAGTGATGGTCACCAATTTGTCTGACTTTAATAGGCAGTTAGGAAAATTCATGGAGAAGGTTGTCAGTGGCTACTCACCTGATGGTTAAATGCTAATCCTGGCATCAAAGGCAGTTTTCTGTTGCCTTCATGTGCTTCTGGTGGGCTTCCCACAGGCAACTGGTTAGTCACTCTGTGAATGGCATACAAGACGAGAGCATCTCTTTGTCCCTCCCAGCATGGCCTTTCTTGTGCTGTTATCATACCTGTGACAGAAGAGGCTGACTGTTTCTTTGTATATAATGAAAACCAATGTAGAAGCCAGACCAGGCACCCATGTTTCCATTCACCTAAGGACTGGCAATATGTCATAGCATCAATTATAGTCCAAGTATAACAAAGTGTTGATGAATGACTTTCAGCAATTACCTTTATTTTTTTTAATGTTAGCTCGTGGTCCATTATTATTCCTATTTATGAAGCACTTTCTCCTAATAATTTTTGTGAGGTTGGCCAGTACTATTCTCATGGAGAACTACAAGCAAGATTTACTGGTATCGGTAAAGTCCCTCAATAGTTTTGGCAGAGATAGTTCCTGAGTTCAGGACTTGATGGATTCTAAGCCCAAATTTCTGTCCAGTGAGGCATTCTGGTTATCATTTATTGCATGTGTGCACTGATGTCTTTGAACAGTGAATCTAAGTTTATACTCCAAAAAGAAAATATTCATGTCATCCAGACTGGCTACTCTATGATCATCTTGACCTGAATCAGTGGAATTTCTCCAGCCAGTATTGAAATAAGTGAGTTGAAGAATGCAGCTATAGTCTTGCTCATTCTGGTTAATAAAAGCATTTCTCCACACCTTACCTCTTGAGTAAAGTTCAACTAAATAAAGTTTTAGATCAGTTAGACAAATAAAATGCCCACTCTTTTTCACATGGTGCTAATCCCATAATGAACATATGTTGATCGGTAAGCCAGAGCAAGATCTGAGTAATGATGCATGTGTGACTTGGTACTTACCATTGTATTTAAATGGTTTTATCTCAGGAAAGGCAGAAGTCTTGATCAGTGCTGTGATTCAGCATTTATTGCTAGTCTGTGTGAATTTAATCTGATTTCATGGGAGGAACAAGGAATGAAGTATTGTAGCTTATGGCTGTCAGCAGTGAAAAATAGCTGGGCATGGGACAAACAGCTTCATTGCTGTGATTGTTTCCGGCTCAAAACACTTCTAACAGCTGTTTGCTTTGGCCACCACCCGGATTCAGTTTTTTTTTTTCTTCCTCAAATGATTTTTTAAAAGATGTGGGTTGGTTATTTATGTAAGCAGGAAGAGGTCTTTGTTTCCACTGTTGTAGACTCAGTTGGAATACAAGGATGTTTCTTCTGCTTCTCTCTCTCTGTCTGTTTCAGCTAATTTACAGCAATGTAATGGTGTAAGGAGACGAAACAGCAAATTTATGAGCTCTTTAATCCCAGACAGGCAGCGTTGTGGCAATTACCTTCAAGGAAAGTTCACGCCCCAAAGGAGCGTTTAGTCTTACACAGCCACTGACTCATTCAATACTGTTTGAGCAGGAGAGCAAGCACAGAGATGAACGAGAAGATCTGCCTCTTCATGAAAAACCGTTATATTGTTTTTAAAACTTTCGAAAGATGACTGCAACTTTTGTTTGAAGCGTTTGTTCTGGAACTCACTGAAGCTACAGTCTGCCCAGCTGAGGTCAGAAGCAATTTTCTTTTTTGGCAGAAGTGGAGACATTTATAAAAGCCATGCCTGTGCTTGGGGTTGCCTCAAAGCTAAGGCAGCCACCTATAGGGTCAAAGCCTGTTCATACTGCCCATCCGATACCAAATCTTGGCACAAGCGGGCCGCAGCAATATTCATCAAAGTCTTTGGAGCTTCCTAGGGCAGAGAGCTCAATGCTTGCTTGTCAGTTTACATTAAAGTCAGCTTGTGATTTTGGAGAAGCAAAAGCACTCCAAGGAAAAACCAAGGACACAGAAGATAGCAAGGTTAGTTCTGAACTTTACCTGCAGATCTGAACTTTGGAGAGAGTGACCTACTTATGCTCAGTGTCTGTCTAATATTGTGGTGGGAACGAGAATTGTATGTCTCATACATACAGTGAACTAGGTTGGGGGTAAATTACCTTATTTTATTTGGAATGTTGTTTTGCATCCAGTGCAGAATCAGAGGAGCAGAGCTGTCAATTGACAGTGGTAAAGGAAATATTGACATTTGGCTCATGCTTGTGTACTATATTTTAAGAAACAGTGTTCCCACGCTATCCCTGGCTCCCAAAGGAAAGTGTTTCCAGGCAGAATAGCAACCAACACTCTTGACCTGCTTTTTGTTTTGGTATGCTTTCCAATCCATATAGCCAGATGTTTTTCAGAAATGCAAAAATGCAGAAAATGATATATTCTGTCAAGCGTTTACTAGTGTGAGACTGCATGATCTTATGTTACCTCTGTTTCTGATATGTCCAGGATGCTCTGAGTTATCATGATTTGAATCTAAGAGGTCTTTTGTTTTTAATAACTGAAACACTATGAGTTCGTTCAGGTTTCTTCAGCAAGGATCTTACCTACTTTGTTTAGTGCTCTAATCTTAGAAGTACCAAGCAGAATTCCTTCTGCTTTATTTCATGTGCAGATTCTTAATTTAATAAAGAAAACAATGTATCAAAGAAAAACAACTGTGTGTAGCACAGGCTTATATTCTTTATAGTCTTTCAGTAATTACAGAACTAAAGCATGTGCTAAAAAGACATTGTTCTGCAATAATAATAATGAGAACATTCTGTGAAGCAAAATGGGAACTGAGAAAAGGATCCCTCTTAGCTTTCATGATACATTTGCCATAAAACATCCTAGTAATTTGTGTCCACACAAATGTCACACATTTCTGTGATGGTTCTGTACTTTAACACTTAGTGTAGGATATAAAACTAAGATGCTTCCTTTGAGCACAACTACTTTTGAATATGGGTCAATCAATGAATGGCTGACTTGCATATGATGTAGCTGTTCTGTCACAGACTTTCTGTGTAGGTCATGGTGTGTCCCATGCTGTGTATTTTGGTACACCAAATTTACCCAATTTGCAAATGTGCATCAAGTTTCAGAGAATGGCCTTTTAAAGGTCTCCTATGTCCTGTATTAATTTCAGCTTTGCACTGGGGGAGAAACATCAGAGGATTTTCTTTACCTACAACTGTTTCAGTTGAATGTTATCTGAAACCTGCTTCTGCTTCTTTTGCTTCTTATTATTAACTCTGATGCTGGGAACGATTGATGGCAAAAGAAGAAGGGGATGGCAGAGGATGAGGTGGCTAGATGGAGTCACCGAGGCAGTGGGTGTGAGCTTGGGTGGACTCCAAGGGATGGTGGAGGACAGGAGAGCCTGGAGGAATGTTGTCCATGGGGTCACAATGGGTCGGGCATGACTTTGCGACTAAACAAACAAACAAACAAAAAATACTGCCCAACTGCCAAGGCTCTCACTTAGTCGAGTGCATGTTCAATGTCATCCTGCATATTTCTTTGTTTTTGATAAATAAAAAGGATAAGAAATACTAGGGTTACCACTGGAAAACTGTTTTGAGCCTGACCGCACTATTTACACATCTATTTTTCAAATGTATGCAAGTTGTTTTATTGTTTTCCCTGAACTTCTAGTACATTAAATATTTCAGTGGCATATTAGTAAAGCATCTGATAAAATGCCAGAAAAGGACACCCACCTCCCATCTCTTCATATCTTCATGGGACATGCCCATGGATTATGTCCCCAGTCTGTATCAGCCTTTCCCAACATGGGGTCTTCCAGATGTTTCCATTATCTCTGATCACTATCCATGCAGGTTGGGGTTAATGGAATCTGTCATTCAAAACGGGGTGGGGGCAGGGAGAAATTGCAGGTTGCAGAAAGTATACCTTATTCAAACATGGGAGTCCTAAGGATGGTCCTCTTTGTTTGTATATATGAGTTTGTATATATGAGGTTCCATTGCTGGGTTTCATAGACTTAGCCTGACAAACATGTTAAGAAGTGGGAAGGCATTGATGTAGAAGGTGTTTTACAGAGCAAAGAGATGCATGCTATTGTTCTGTATTGTACACTCAGTTGCATGAGCCTGATCATGAACTACTGACATGACTATGCCTCTGTGCTTGGTTGATTATGGCCTTTGCATCCATCAGAGATAGGAATGTGTGGTCCACAAGCCATACATGCCCTGCCCTGTGACTGTTTTTGTGGGTACCACTGTGGCCCCTTTTCCCACAGCCAACAGTCTTGAAATCCTGGAGGGGAGTAAGGCATGGAGGTACTGTGTGCCTTGACGGTATGCAGAACCATGCTTCTGGAAGTCTCCCAGGAGTGCAATTCCAGTTGGAAACAAGGTGCATGGTCCCAACATGCCTTGCTTTCCCCTTTAAAATTGCTACAATGTTGGCTGCTACCACAGTGGTGGGGATGGAGTGAATGCCTTGTAGGTTTGGAGAGGAGGGGAAAACACATTCTCCTGACCCCTACAAGTTGCCCACCCCTGACATAAATCAATAGTCACTTTGACAAACAGTTCTATAGATTAAGACCATGTCTCAGTGAGGTTGCCATACATGGAGAAACAATGAGTTAGATCCAAGCGTGCCTTTCCATTCACAGAAGGGAATACTCCAACTAATGAAACAGGGCTACATCCAGTGGAGTTTTTGTGAATATAAGTGAGGAGAATTGTCTCTCAACCTCTGGAGGAAACCTTTAAGAGTACAGTGGGCTGCAGCCAAAATTCAAGTTGCCTTGTTCAATGAGTACAACATTGCTCACAGAAGTCTGGATTCAATCCAGCATCTTTCCACTATGCAGTGGAGTAGGGGAACATATCCATACTTGAAGAGATCCAGCTATTGTAAACCATGATGAGAACTCCATGCAAGCACAAGCTGTATGGCAGGCAGCAGGTGTAGCCCACCACATAGTAAGCAATGGCTAAATATATTGATCAATGTGACAAATGTTATACCTCAGACATATCTCCTGTTTGCAAATTAAATGAAACTGTGCAGCTATTGATATTGCAAAACGAGAACAAGCTGTGCATACTTTTGAGGTGAGAAAATATTGGGTTACAAATCAATAAACAAGCCCATTTAAGTTAACATTTGATCCTGAGCACATTGATTTGATGTAATTCCTGCTGAAATCCATGGACATCTATATAAAAAAGGTTAAAGACTTAAGTGGCATACCCTTGACTTTAATGAAACTGTAGTTAATTGAAGCAATTGCTCTATATCAACCCAAATGTAAGTACTTTGACTGGTCCGTATTCTAGTTTTATGCAATACGCATAAAATATTCAGTCTTCCCTGGGATTGAATAGCCTTTGTGTGCATTGCAAAAGGAAACTGATGGCTCCTTCCCCTTGGAAACATTCCTGACTATGAATGCAATGCAGTGTTTGGGTCTACTTTTCAATCAATAGTAGCCTAGCTGCAGTTATACATGCTCTGGTAACCTCACATTTGGGTTATTGTAATGTATGTGGAGCTGCCTTTGAAAACAGTCCAGAAACTTCAACTCATCCAAAATAATGCAGTAAAATTGTGAAGAGGATTAAGCAATTGGATTATAGTGTACTTGTGCTTCATGATATGCACGGTCTATTTTTGGGTCCAATTCAGACTGCTTGTGTTAACCTATGAAGCCATAAATGCATACATAGATTAGTGCTAGGTTACCTGGAGGATGGTCTCCTTGCATACCTGTTTGCACCCTAAGGTTATTCTCAGAGGCCCCTTTCCAGCTGTTCCAACAAAATGAGGTGCTTTATGTATACACCTGTAATGCAATATTATATTTATTTTATCCCATGAAAACTACTTGGGTGAGATGCTGAGAATTCTCTTTTAGAGAACTGTGTTCCTGGCATGCAGTGTGAAAGTACAGGAGATAACATCTTTGAAATTCTACCAATGAAAGTCCACTTAGGCAGGGTGTGTGCATTGGGAGGCATGCTGCTCTTTGCCCTCTTCTCTTTCTGGTCCCCACTCCTGGCACTGCCCTGTGGAATTTAGCAATGGCAGCAAAACAAATTGCCAAATTTTCATTGGCAAACCATTACAGAGGCCAAATTCAGCTTGCAGATTTCAGCGCTGCAGTGGCAGGGTCTTCCGGGTCATTCCAGTGGGCCAGTGTGGGTCTCATGCTCACAGCCTGCACATTGCCCACCTCTGGCTTAAGAGGACCAAAGAGGATTTACTCTGCATTTCAAGCCACTGGCTTTATACTGTGGATGCTTGAAACTATCATTGAATGCTTCTGAGGATTAAGTGCGGCAGGAGCACAGATGTAGATGTTGCTCGAGCAGCATAGCAGCGATCAACATACGGCACAAGTGCACCCTTGTTATTGGGGTTCATGCTTCTCCAGGTAGTCCTAAACAGATATGGATCCTGCACAATTGTTCCCCAAGCCTTCCCTGAGCTTCCTAGGTGAATTTCTTTGGGATTAGCAAATGCATTAAACACATGACATTCCTAATGTATAGTGCTATACCTTCAGGAATGTTTCCATAGACACAGATCAGATAAAAGGCCTTTCACTCAATGTAATGAATATCATGTCAGAATTTCCAAATGCAAGGAAAATCTGCTTGTGTTTGGGCAATTATGGAATATAATTGGATATGTGGGAACTCTCATTTTTGAGGGAAAATGATGACTCTATCTGTTAAAGATAATGGAAAATATGAATTAATCATCTGGTTTACATTTGTGCTTGGCTTCTGCTTTCAGGTTCTAGTTTAGCTTTTCAAGTGAATTGGAAATGCAACTCTTGCAGTTGCTACAGTGGTTAAGCTTTCCTGTCCTATCAGAAAGGTGTTATGATTAATATGAAGAGAATTCACTGCACATTCTATCTATAGTTTGAAAAACGCTGCATTCCAGAATAAATATGATTTTTCCGCAAAAACAGTATAATAGTTTTGCACTTAGACGCTTCTTCTGAAGATTTGTGTATCATCCTTGTTGGAGACTTTTGATACCCCTTTTGGTTGACTTCCACACTGCATTGCATTGTCAAGTTGAACCTAGACTGTAACTGCAAAAAGCAAAGCAATGCTAAACAAACAAACAAACACCCAAAAAGCAAAATAAAAACCACAGCAACAAAATGCATGGCTTTCTAGATGGTTCTTCTATTGATCTGGGATCAGCCGTGCTTGATATATGTTTAAATTCCCAACTAATAGCTGAGTAATCTATATATCAATCCATCTATTCATCCATGACTGGGATCTAAAGTTGGTATGGTTGGGCACCTTGGACATTGTCAAGGGTCTCTCAAAGTGTTCATCCTCTTCACTATGGCAATCTTCTCGTTCACCCACATCTCATTTTGGACTGGACAACGGTGCAGGTATGAAGGAGGAAAACAGATGTGATTGCCTGCATTTCATTGGTTCTCTGCCTGGCAAGCTTGAAGGGGTGAGAAAGAACAGGAGCAGGCTAATGTTGCTGAGAAGGCTGATTATGTGATCTGGTTCATATGACATGACAGCCCACCATGGCTTAATTTACCTATGAGAATTGTGCGGCACTGGATACTCATCGTGCAATTTTTATATGGTACTTGGCTTGAACCCCGGCAACCCATATGAACCCACGAGGGATTATTTATGGGTTAAACAATCTTCTATAGCCCATGACTTATTTTAGGGTTATTTGAGGCTTGCCTAATCCTCGAATAACCCTGGCTACCTAAGCTCACACAACATGCAAAAGCATGTTGGCGTGGTGGTTACAGTGTTGGAATAATTACGCAGGAGATCTGAGTTCTGGTCCTCACATGGCCATGAAAGCTCACTGGGTGAATTTGGGCCAGTCATTCACACACAGCCTAACCCACCTCCCGGGTTTGTTTTCATGAGGATAAAATAGAATGCAGAAAGATTATGTAAGCCACCTGCATATGGGATATAACTGTAATGGAAGATCATGTAATAATATGACAAGCTGTGGCAAATCAGGCACCTGCAACAGTCGGAGGAAAATTGTGTCTGCAAGTGTCAGCATGATACAACATGGCAAGCTAAGGTATTGCATTGCATGAACTGAGTCACTGAAAAAGAGAGGCCCATTCAGGTGTTTTGTCCAAAGACCCTCCAAACCCCCCCCCCCTCTCTCTCTCTCTCTCTCTCTCTCTCTCTCTCTCAGCGTACAAGTATTCTCTACTTTCTGCTACTATTTCCTCACATAGTTTTTAACTATCAGCAGAGCCATAAGGAAAATGTCAGGATAATTTGTCCTGGAAGAAATTTTACAAAATACCAGATTGCTCATTTAGGAAAAGAAATCTAATCTCTCTCTCTCTCTCATGTGAAGAATCAGCTGGAACTTTAGTACCATGTGCATTGCCTCACCATGATATCTATATAAATCCATAAGGCTCAAGGAGACAGAATGATTGCTGCCTCCTATTAGCTTCAGTGTGGCTTTCTCTAGGACAGTCTGGGACAAACACTTTGCTGAAGCTAAGCAGGTTTATGACCAGTCAGTGCCTGGATGTCTGACCTCCTTGGAATCCCACAAAAGCTACCTTGGCTTCCCTAACAGAAGGAAGATGGAATATAAATTAAACAGTAAAGGACAAATATGCAATCCTATGCATATTCAGATAAAAATCCATGCTTTTTTCTGTGTAAACAAGCATAAGGGTGAACCCTAAAATATAATACTGCATTTTACCGCCCAAGGCAGGACAATTAGCCAGAAACCTTAGAACTTTCTCTCCTTCAAGGAGAATCACAAAGTACAGGATGTCTGGTCTTGTTGGCTTTTGTAACCTAGCAGGTGACAGTATTGCTATTCTGTTTTGTGGTAGCACACAAGAGTGATACAGCCTTATTATTGCATCAGGGGGGAAAGGAGACCAACATAACCATCAAGGATTTCTGAGTACTTGAATTTTCATATGTTCTTGCAGAACTAAATGTGGGTGGTGGCAATGGGATTCTGCTGCCAGTATGTGTCTGTTCAAATGGGTAAGGAAAACTATGGCTATCTACTTGCTTAGAATCCTACAAATGGTGTCATGTTTTCATTGACACCTGGGCCATAAAAAATCTCATATGGAAGGCAATCCATCTTAGCAGGGATTTGCATTTGATGCCCAAAGCCTGAACTGAACTGGGGCTCTTTGTTCTTCCTTCCAAAGGGACAAAAACAGAAGCTAAAACCTGCATGAGGCTTCATGATATTTTTCCCACCAGAGCTCTTGGATGAGCCAATTCAAAGTACCTTGGTTGGTTGTTGGGCTGCAGCATTATTTGGCTGTTGGCTATTTGGCCGCACGACAATCAGGCAAGCATTTGCTTGTTTCTGCACTTACAACTCCCGTTAATCTAATTAGCTGAGAAAGGACATTCACAGTGTGGTTCCTGAGGCTTTGCAAGCATCCAGGACTATATTAACAATGTTTCTGGCATTTCCCTGCTGTTCCTACTTCTTCTGAAAAAAAGAAAGGATTCTTGACCCCAGGGGTCTGGGTAATGACAATTAAATTCATAGCACACAGCCCATGTGTCTGGGAAGCCAGCACATCCAAAGCTGCTCTGTAACAATCACCAAACAAAAATTTAATCTACTTTCTTCTTCAACCCTAAGTTGCCATGCAGTGCCCATCTCAGATAAAGCATGATTTTGTCATTTGTCATAATGATCTTTCTCAGTCCTCTTTTGATGTTAGGAGTGTTCCTAACAGTTGGATACTTTCAATGAATTTTGAGTTGCTATGATGGTTTCTTAGGTCATTAGCCTCTCTTTTATGTTTTTATTGGAATGCGAAAATTCACTGAAAGATTGCATAACATACTGAAATTCTCAGTCAAGGAATTCACCATGTTTTGTCTGGTATGCTCTAGCAGATAATTCCCTTGTGTGAAGTGTACAGTTTTCTAGTGGCTCTTATGCAAGCACTGTATAAACCAAGTTTTGAGAGCTTGGAAAGTGAGCAGTTCAAATCAAAGGGAACATAATCCTGAAGTGGTTAAAGCAGGATCAAACAGTGTGGGCATAAAGACCCAAGAGCTGCCAGCTAATAATGATGTCTATGAGTCTGCATATCTAAAACATGAGAAGTGCTAAAAGGTGCAATATTAATAGAGATACGCTGATGCATCTGTCTAAGAGAAGACTGGAATGCTGCTATTTTGCTTGTACATTCCTTGTCACAGTAAAGGGTTGGGAAGCTTATGGCCCCAGATGTTTTGGTCTACAGCTTCCATCAGCTCTAGCCAACATAATATCTGTTGCCCAGCTGCTTTATAGCTTTCTGGTTGATTTCAAGAATTCTGGTACTTGGCTAGAGCCAGTGAAAAAGTAAGGGTGGAGCCTGAGAGATTCCAATGGGAGTGCAGATGACAGACAATGCTTTCTGTAGGTAATTCCAGAAGATATGGCTGCCTGTGTCTGGGCCTGTATTCCAGAACACAGTGAAAGAGCTTCACAGAAAGCAGTGTGAGAGCAATGCCTATACCTGTCTCTGTCAAAGAACTACTTTGGTCTTCCACAATTCATCTTACCTCTGTGCAGTTTATGTGGACTAGCACACAGGTAAGGGAAAGGACATGCCTGTGGTTTGCTGTCTCATGCAGCAGCTTGCAAAATGTGACCTGGAGACCCCTTAGCATATGTGTATGTAGCAAAAAGGTTTTTGTTTGCCTAAACGGGAATCATAGTGTTTTTCCCTTGCACACCAAAAACACTGACTTTTCACAGAAGCTTCTGGCAACTGGCCCCAAAGATTGGCTTCAATATGGATTATGAGTTCCATCCCAGACATAAGCATATGCATACTCACACAGGTACACACAGTTGGTTGTGCCGTGTTTAACAATGTAGGTCGGGGCCACCTTCTCCCACTTGGTGCCCCCAAGATGCGTTGGACAGCACCTCCCACTAATCCCAGCTGGTATTGCCATTGCTCTTGCTGGTTGGGATTTGCAGTCCAGCATATCATCAAGGAAGTTGAGGAAGACTGGATCAAGGAAGTCAACAGAGAGTTCCTGACAGTTCCCCCTGAAACATGTGGCCAGTTTTCATGAAGACCTGAACCTCCCTAGCTACCTTTCCACCCTGATCGCCTATGATTTTGCAGACTCCATGGCTTGTTTTCTCATTAGGAAAGTCCACTTTTCAACACTTGCTCAAAATCATTACTCAGCTGAAAATATCCAATTAATGCAGCTGCAGTTAATCTGGAAAATGAGTTCAAGAGGAGGCAATGGAGTCTCCTGAGCATTTCCTTCCCCCCTCCCCCCTAAATATTGTGCAGCAAAGCTGCATTCCACATTTCTAGCACCTGGCCCAACATCTTGATGATGCTGTGCTGGACTCCCAAGGACTTGGCAGCCTCTGCTTCCTGTTGTGCATCAGGGTTTGATTTATAGGACATCTGTAAAACCACCACATCTTAGTAATCAGGATGGTCATGCATAGAAAGCTGACTTCCTAGCAAGGGTTTTTGAATGCTTTCATCCAGCAGGAAAGGTCTGTATGTCTCATATATGATTTAGGGTGAGTAAGGCATAAATCAGCACACAAAACTTTTACTCACCACTAACAGCAACAATGGGATTTCCTGGCAAAGCATGCCTCTCGGTAAACAGGATTTTCTTTTGCAAATGAAGTTCGTCTGCTTAAAATCAGTCAAAAGATACTTGAGTTGATCAAAAAGTGTATAAATAACAGCCATTCTCTGAAACAAAGAACAAAAAGAAAAACCCATCATTGTGATCATAGTATTGCAATATAATGGATAAATAATTACAAGGGCTATTGGATAATGTGGAGGATTGTGTAGAGGAAGCAGCCTTTCTGTACGGGAACTGCATAAACAAAATCGTCCTAGATATAAAGGTGCTTTCTTCGCATCCTTAGCAGCCTAATTAATGTATCATGCTATAAAGGGATGTGATATTTGATTCCTAAGTTGTTTGAGGATTATAAGCAAGATAAACTAATATCCCAAGCCAAGAAACTGCAAGCTGCACCACATCACTAGTTTGCTGAGTGTTGGCCACTGTTTCTTGGTGGTACAGGAAAGAGTGCTAAAAGAGGGTTTTATTCTGGGTGCCATGACAATAACATAACAGGCCGCAGTTGTAAATAGCTGCTTTATTTAGCAACTTGAGTTTTGAGCTTGGTTAGGGAGGAAAAGGAATGGCTAGCTGGAACGGATTCCAGGAAACCTGGCTTTGCAGCTGACCCTGAATATTTGTTACTCTCAGCATTTCTTTAGAGACAAAACAGGCATGATGCTTCCCTTTTGGAGGCACAGCCATAGTGCAGTGGCAAAGCATGAAGTTCTCATGAATGAGGCTGTTGAAAGGAAGAGTGTGGCTTCCAGCCAATGCTGACAGTGCTGATCCAGGTGGAGCATTTGCCTAAATAGATATGTGACAGCTTCTTCAGAGGAAAATTATGGGAGGCAAATCAGTTCAGTCTCGTAGCTTTCTCATTTAAAATGAATTTACCTTCATACATTTGATTTATTATCTTTGTCTCTGCAGCAATTAACTTCCCAGATACAGTAACTGATTTTGCTTATTCAGTAGAAGAATACAAGTGCAAAGGCACTTTCTCTAGGACTCCAGGAAATCAAACGTTTGTGAATAGCAGCTATGCATCACATGGGTAGTATCCAACACTGCTGTCCCTGAAACCAGCAGAAATACTTATTTCTGGAATGGAGTAGCTTGGCAGAATGCCATTCCTCTGCTTACCTGCACCATTCCAGAAATGAATGTTTCATCACATTTTGATTTGCCTCCAGAAGCACTAAATTTCCACTAGGCAAGTGGTAGATATTGCTTGCATGATGTAGTTGGTCAGGCAGGCCACTTATGGGTGATCACTATTAGATACCACTTCGGGACTTGTTCCAGTGACCCATATGGTGGTTTTGCTGATTGATACACTGAATACTATTAGTCCAAGCAGAGGAGATCAGTTAGTGACTTAACAGCTGTGGCATAAAACCAAATTCCCTAAGACCAAACTCCTGGGCTTCTGCTATGTGATGCTCCTTTAATACATTCAAGTTACTGTTTATTCCCATCATGTTGAGGGAAGCAGTCTTCTTCTCTTATCACTGGATATAATCCAACATTGCTTTCTTTGTTGTGGCTATATTCTAGAAATTTTGATCTAAAGCAAGGATGGGGAACTTTACGTGGGTGGAGGACAGGATCCTCAGCCACAGACTGCTTCAGACTTGGAAAAAATATGCACTATGAAGCCAGGGGTCTGGATCAAGGCAATTTCCTTTGGGAGCACAGCCAGCTCAGTGAATGTGGCCCATTCACTTGCTGACCAAGTTCTAGTTGGAGAAGTTCCAGGGGACTGGATAATGGACTAGATATATGGAAGCATATTCCCTACTTCTGGCTGGCTTCTTCGCTGAGGCAGCTTTACCTGCCCTGCTTATTCCCCCATTGGAAAGGAAACAAGATGTGCTTCAGGAAGTCTTTGATGCTATCCCTGATCAGAGATTGAAGATAACACTGAGAGCTCCTCAGCTGGGAAGTGGAGTCACATGCTGGGAAACCTCCAGTCACTGATAGAAGGTAACAGCTGGGATTCCTCTCCCAGGTAGCTTCCAAAGCAAGGAAGTTGGAAAAAGGACTAAAAAAAAGGGAACCTCTGTAAGCCAAGCAGGCAATCTTTGCAGTCTAGATTAGGTCTGTGGGCCTGAGAGTCCACATTTCTGAACTAAAATAACCCTTGGAATCTTCTGGAAAAATCTCCTGAAAGGTAAGGTGAGCTCATTTTGATGGAAAACTTCAATGGTATATATTTATTTACAACTTTTGTAAGCCAGCTCAGTATTAGCAGAATTAGCTAAGCCAGTTCACTATTAGCCATCTATCATCAAGCAAAATTATAACAATAAGACCACTATAAATAATAACTTAAAGGCAAAGTCACCTGCATAAACCAGGAGTATAAATCCTGGCCAGGAGTATAAATCAGCAGAGCAAAAGTATGAAACCATCACTACTGCATACAAAATATGCTCATCCTTTTGTACACAAGAAACCCTGGTGAAAAATGGATTTGATTTGACTCTTTCTGGCTGTTAAGCAGCATACCATTTTGTGAACACTGTTTGAACCCAAGCCTTTCTGAGTTACCCTGCTTGTGGCACCTGCTAACTACTTTAACATCTCTGAGAACAAGTTAACCATTATTACAAGCACCTTATTTTGATATGATCCCCTCTTAATGCTATACCCATAAATTTATCTAGTTACAAAGGCAAATAAACAAATTCTGCATAACATTTCAGACAGTTTAGATCCTTAAAATCTATTATTACATTTTTATAAAAGCATAATGCTCACTAATAAATGCTCTCTAGTTTCTTAAGTCTTTCGAGCCCTTTTATAGGGAACAGCATCATATTTGATATCAAACAGTTAATATTAGTGTAACCCAAAGTTGCATTTGTGTGTATATAATAAGTGAATATATTTTCCTAGTATATGAAATATTGCATGCAAATCTGCAGAAGAAAACAATTTTGAGCTATTTTTTCTACCAAGACAGGAAACAATTTGTGTATCAGGAACTCTGCTGAGTTGTTTTGTTACTGCATGGAGTTTAAAAGGAAGTACCACAAAACTATAGCTGTTAGAATAGTGAATATTTAGTTTGTTTTCTCCTTTCATCTTTAGAAGCACATGTTTTCGTTACTATGAACAGTGTATTATTGTGTTTTCCTCAGTTACTGGGAATAATCCAAATTGGCACACAACTGACCTTAGCTTCCTGACCACAATCTGGTACAATGTGCAGTTTTGTGTCTGTCCATTTCTGCAGTGTATAATCCAACATGTTTATGAACAAACAGCAAATGAAGAAAGGATTTTGCATTTGACTGTGTGAAAACTCAGAGGAAATATTGATCACTAAAGCAGCTCTTGAATGCTATTCTGAATACCTGACTCTTTCTTCAGATTTCATTCATAGTTGTTGGCTTGAAGAACCTTTATCTGTTATTTTCTTTTGTGGGATGTCAAAAGTTAAATTCCGATCTCTGTGAAAGACCATGAGTGCTTGCCTCAGGAAACACACTATTCTAAAGATATGTAATGACAATACCAATAAAAATATGTCTATGGTTGGTAATACACCTTGAAGTCTTCATTTACTAGTGAAACAGGGATGGATTAAGCATCATGCTCAGTATGCTGCAGAGTAGCAGCACAGGTAAATTGCCTGTTCCTGCAGTGATGGAGATGTCCAATATTGTGGTATGCAAAGAATAGACAGCTGTCTTTTGTCGTGAAAAGAAAAAACATACCCAAGAAATGGAATGATTATTTGGAATCCATAAAATATGGGATCTAATCCATCTAAAATTAAATTTGGATCAGTAGCTAGTGAATCCAATGTTATTTAGTTATGGCTAACATCATCTGGCTTGATGCTGGAAGTAGGAAAATGAGCATAGTGCAGAAGCACAAAGATTGCTTTAGCCAGTTCCTGGAAGCTTGCAAGAGAGCAGTGTGATTTCTAGAGAGAGGGTACCATGAAACTTCCAATGAAAGAACCCTTATTAGGACTTTTTCAGTTGAACTCCATGGATGAGACAAAACCTGTAAGGATACTTCTAGAATCTCTCTTTCATAGCACTAAGGAACCGCAACCTGAACATAATGAGATATCCAGGTATACTTTCAACCTGATACACCTCTCTCTTTCATTAGCCATGAAGTGCAGCCATCTTCTTAAGTGTTGGATAAATAGAAGTGACCTCATTCCTGTGTGCTTTCAAGCCTCAAGGACATGGGTCTGTGAAAGTGTACCCATATATCTATGTTACTCTGCGCTTTGGGTAGGGATGCTGGAGAATGGCTGAGCACAGGGATGCATTCTCTTTCAATATTGCTCTGTGGGAAAATCAATTGAGAAAGGGGGTTCATTTGAATGACTGGTTTGTGGATAGCAGCCAAAGCTATTGAAAGAGTTCCCACCCATAACAATTTATTGTAAAGGAATAATCACAAAAGCATTAGGATTCAGACAATTTGGGGGCAAGGGGAATGTGTTCTCTATTGAAATTTGTTTAGATTATTATTGGTTTTGCAAAAATTGGTGGTTGTACGTTTTCTTTGGAGCCAACATTGTTTTCTTGATTAAAGCCTTTGAAAACCCTTGATCAGAAATTCTGGAAGCTGATGCTGTGTAAAAATGGGAAGCCAAAAGTTAATGCAAAACTTAATGTGTCTCATTTAATAGGATACTGTTTGTGAAAGCTCACCCACAATACAGTTGTTCATCTTTAATAACCCCACCACCACCTTTTTAAAACAAAACTCACATCTAAAATTAATTTAGGGTTTTAAAATTAGTATTTCACAGCCAGGTACAGTAATAATCCTGGAACACTTTACCTGGGAGGCAAAACTATGAGCCATTTTTGTGTGGGGGAGTGTTAATTATAAACAAGTGTGAAGGTGATAAGTCCTGATTCTGCAAGGGCCCAAAGTGTATGGGTGAGTGTAAAAGTTTGAACAAGCATTTTAACTGCAATCAGCTGAATGTGCTTAGAATCTTCCTTCAAGCTGAGCATGTGTAAGGTAACACTGTGGGTATGGCTAGTGCATGGACCTTCGCTGCTTACAGCTTCAAGCCCTCATGCATTCAGACTGAATGCCTACATGGGGCTTGAATGAAGTCAAATTTCAGAACATGAACGGTGACATTAAAAGGCTGAGATTCAGCTGATTTAGATCAGTTTAATTGAATTACATTCTCTTCCTCAACCTTAAATGGTTTAAGGCCAAGATACCTGCAAGATGGTTTCCCCCATGGGAGTGTGCCTGAACTTAGGGCCTTCTCTCCAAGAAGTACATTGTACAACTGCAAGAGAAAGTCTTGTTGGTGGCTGCTTATAGGCTTTGGAACCCCCTGCCAAGGGAGGTTAAGTTGGTTCCTTCTTTGTGGTCTTACTACTGAAGCAAGGCTATTTTTGTTCAGGCAGGTCTTTGGCATAAAAGCTGCTATGTTGTTGGATGGATTTTAAAATTTGTTGGGTGCTGCATATTTCTTTCATAATTGTGTTTTTACTTGTGATTTTAATGTATTAGTTGCTTTATCTTGAGGTTTCTGGTTTTGATCTAGATTTTATTGCTAGTTTCTATGAAACTTTGGGGAAACGTTGGGGAGATATCTAGCTAGATAGATGATAGGCACAAATACATGCATACACATTTCACTGCAGATCGTCCAGCGAAGGTTAAAGATCTAATGCGTGCAAGTTATCAGGGGCATCTGATCAAAAAAGATTTGTCTCTTCTGTAAAAGAACAGCACATGGGAGACTTCTCTCAAGATATTATAGGTTCAAATGACTTGAATGTTAATAGCACACACAGATGATGATTTATAAAAGGATTATTCCAAAAAGTTTAGCTGGAATCCACCCTGTTGCTTGGAACTTGAGAGCTTACAACTTCAAGAATATCACCACTGTTGCATTGTGGTTTTACACCACTTTTGCAAAATGTTGCCAGGAATAGAGGCCCCACTTTCGTGGGGTTGGATGCTTTTCTAAAGGGAGAATACTGATCCAAAGCATTTTGCATATTTAAAAAGCCAAGTTTTAAAAATGAAGAGTTAAGTTATATGAAGATGAGATGTTTGTAAAATAATTCTCAGATATTTCTGAACTGCAGACCACAGTTTCAAGACCACCTCCCTTTTCACTTAGTATCATGTACCTTCCCATTTGTGACCAAATAGTCCTTCTGTGCCAGCTACAGAAATTGCTTACATCGATGTCATATGAGGCAATCCACATGTAACAGTAGCTGCTTTGGATGTACATTTCAGCCATTTTGTACTGAGGAGTGGAGAACAGTACTGTGCTAAACAATCCCCTGAATGTTCTCCTTTGTGGGACAAAAATAAATTGGCAAATCTGAACTTCTGTATTTTCAAAAGGAGTTAATGAAATGTAACAACCAGAGCTGAAAAGCAAGGAATGGCAACTTGCCCTCCTCACATTTCCATATCCTTCCCAAAGGGAATGCTAAAGAAAGTTAGGTGGACATCTTTTGCAGAAACAGTAGTTTGGGAAGCTATGTGAGGCCGATTTCCAAATCCAATCCAGCTAACAAAGGGGTAGTTTGCAGCTCAGTCACCCTGGATTGTCATTTCTGGGGCCCATCCTTTGGGATAGGGCTTTTTTTAGTGGTGCTTCTGCACCTCTGGAACTCTTTCTCCAGAGAGATGCTTATGGCTTCATCACAGTCTGTATGTGGTGCCTAAAGAACTGCTTCTTTAATGGCTGTGTTGTGGGTGCTTAACTGTAATTTGTATGTTTACATTTCTTTAATATTGTAAATTGCCCTGTGATGTCAGTTTGTCTGAGAAGCAGGGTAAGCCATTTTAAAAAAATTAACATAAATTTCTTCTTCTTAATTTGAGGATGATAGTATTTGTTCTATTCCTTCATGTATAATTCTTTGACTGGACAAAAGGCCTTTTTGCTCATTCTATGAACTCATATGGGGAGGGGTAACAACATGGCAGTAACTACACACATCCTTAGAATGTCTCTACAGACCTCCTGAATGCAACTGGACATGGGGAGTACTGTGACACATGGTCAGGACCCTGTGTGCACAACTCTATGCCTTGTGGCTCCCTATAGATGATCCACTGAATGCCTTTAGTCAAGGGTGTAACCTACTGCCTAATCTATATTCATTCTATGTGGAATGAACAGGAGTAAAATGGAGCTGCAGTGGGTTCATTTAGGCTGCCCATACATATTTCCAGATGGGATTTACAGTAATACTCACTTCAAGCACCACAACCTCTGAATAGTTCAGATTCAAACTCTCTCTTTCCAGAATGGAACATGGCTTTACTGCTAAGGGAAATTGCTGACATTTTTAAAAGATAATAATCACCTTTCACAGTTGAGATGCTGGGTTCTCTGTAACTACCAGAAAGATAGCAGCATGAAATAAAAGCTTAATAAGACAAAACACTATTGATTGGAATAATCGCCAGTGTGTTTTACAACCTGATATGTAAATGTTTCCTCTTTATCTGCATGGTGATATTAACTGGAAGAATGAAATACTCAAGCTGAGATAACAAGCAGAATCATAGAGAGCGCAAATGAACCCTTTTTGTATGAGTCCATGAAATCATCTACGTTACAGCACACATTTTGACCAGTATGTGCTAAGGAGTGCTGCTTACAACAGCACAGGCCAAATGTAGTAGATCCTCTGAGTCCATGCCATGGTTTTTCAATAACTCCTGGAGGACGGTGGCATCATTGTAAAAAGGGCCCACACACTTAGGTGAGTGAGCAATCTTGAGCACACAATAAAAGTTCTGTGTAGAGAAACCACAGCGTGGCCACATGAAAAGAAGATATGACTTCAGCACTTTTCCAAGTTGCATAGAAGATAGAATTTCAGCAAATGTAACTTAAAAGTGTAGTGAGCTCCTACATTATTAGACTATTTAGTTAGATAATTTCAGTGGTAGAGCTCTGACAATGTGATAGAGGTTTATCTGTAATTTGCATTTTAACTATGCCTTTCTGTAGCTGTGTTTTTGAAAAGTCTTGCAACATTTTTCTTGTTTCACTGTTTGGATTAACTGTTTTTAGGGCAATAGAAACTAGATCTGCCTGTCACCAGCCCCATTTCCTCCCTCTGACAGTCACCAGCTTTGAACTGCTTCTTAGCAAAACTCTATTTCTACATGTAAATCATCCAGTCAAATCTCTGAGCATGCACAAACCAGTTTGTTGAACCCATTCTAGTGATTGCTCCCCAAAACTCTCCTTATGGGTACGCTTGTGTTCCAACTCTTAGAGGAGGGTGCTGTAGAAGCGAACACACATTATACACATGCTTCTGATCCAACTGGGCTTCTCGCCTCTGCTGCCACCTGGCAAGCACCGAGGGGAGGGGCTGATCTCCATTTTAAGATTCCCCAGTCTCAGTGGTCCTTCCTGCTTCTTGTATTTCCATATTGTTCCCCGGGTCTGTTGGGCACACTTCTGCTTCTGTCCTTTAGCCTTGATGTCCTTGTCAGAACCAATCTGAAAAAGGCCATCAAGGTACTAAGAATGAAGTGCTGCCTTTCACGCACTTCTGGTTTAGCCCTCTGCTTCACTGGCTACCTTCACTTGCTTCACTAACTAACTGGAACAGTATTCCAGGGTTTCTTCCAAGCATTATTTTCTATTGTTCCAGAAGCCAACGCAGTCTCCCATCGCAGCACCTCCCAATTTTTTTCTAAGACAAATAATAAAAAGAAGAAAGTTCATATTCCCAATGGCACAAAATTTCAAGGACTTATTCTTGAATTTTTACAGAGAAGCTCCCAGGGGTCCTATTCCATGGGTTGGTGTGGATGAAGGTATGGGACCAAAGGGAAAGAAGAGAGAAGAAGAACGTCCAAAATTGCAGGATATATTTGCTTAAAGCTAAGCTTTAGGAGGGGCATTTTAACCGCTAGAAAGGGAGAGGAGAGAATTTAAAAGCTAGGACAAAACTGACCCATTGGTGACTCGGGAAAAGGAGTGGGGACGGGGAAGGCAGCATCCCCATTTGGGAACCCAGGAGCTCCAGGTTTGGTCCATGGGCCTGAGGTCCAACACATTTCCTTTCTCTTTCCTATGCTTCACAGTCATGGGAGTGTTTCCATGGCCAGAACCATTCACACCTAGGCCTCCCTTTGCAGAGACTGTGCTGCAGGAACAAATGCTGGGTGTTATGCATGAAAAGAGTTAGGAAGAACTGGAATGAGACAGTGAGCGTGTTCTACCATATTCCTTCTGGATGAATGGAAGCAGTGATACCAGTTGATTTCTTCCTTGAATATCTGTACTCCTCCTCATCCCAAATGAAGCAGGCATACCTTTAGGCATATAAGGCTGTGATCCTATACCTACTTGCCTTCGAGTAAGGTGTATTGAACTCGGTAGGATTTCTTTCCAAGTAACTGTCTATATGATCCTGCTCTAAGACATAGCTGGTCAAGAAGGTTGAGTAATATACTGTCATGGGGTTCTGATCATCAGACTTCTTTAGAAAGTAACGGCACCCCTTTCCTGCAATATGCCAAAATAATGTTTGCTACTTTAAAACACTCCCAAAATAAATGGCAAATATGTAAACAGACTTTCTCTGAATCACCAAGCCAGTTCCTCTGCAATAATTTTAAAATCAATCCTTTTTTTCTTTTAGGATCCTAAAAAATTTCCTTGTTAATGCCTTCATATATTATTTCTCTCCTTGCTCGTCATTGTGTTTTCTCAGTAAAAAATTAGTATTCTCTAAAGGTTTTTTCCCCTCTTTTTCTTAATAACTAAACATGGCTTTTTGTAACTCCCAAGGGATTTTCCATATGTCCATTGCTCTCATTTTGAATGAAATCCGTACCAGTTTCAGAAAACTTTCTAGAAGTACTAAGGCATATCCAGTGATTTCCTCTTATATTAGACTGCCCATTTTATTTCATACAGTCAACTGTTAGCAAGCCGAAATGTGCAGCTGTCAGCCTGTTTTCCTATTATACAGTTGTCTGCAGGAGCGATTCCAGTACCATTCAGCTTACAGATTTTATGACCATCTCCCAAAGAAAGTTTTCTTTCCTTCCTTCAACTATGTTGCTTGACCTGCTGTCCAGTTGGCCAAAATCCAATCTTCATAAAGTGATTTTCAGCAAAGGATGATATAACACCAATATGATCCAACTCTGCTGAATCTGTTTATTAAACTGGAATGTTTACTTTGGACTTCATGTATCACCTGAGAGTAGAAGCAAGTGTGTCTTATAGTCAGTCATTAAATCCATTTTAAGATCGGATAATCCATATGCTAAAATGGAAAGGTAGAACTAATAAATGTTAAAATGGAAAGATGTAACGAATAACAACAGACTGGTTGCGTGATCTGCAAGTTTTTTCATACTGACATTTTAATATAGGTCCTTAAATGATGTCATGCAAGGAGAAATTTGAATAGTTATAATTTAGCATATGTCACCTATTTATTAAAGGCCAAAGGTATGCTAAAATACAGGTAGTCTTTTGGAAAAAAAATTGAGTCATGAATGTGGATGATAATAGCTGATTTCTTCTATTCCAAATGTCAAGGAATCTGAAGATAATTTCCTTTTCTCTTGGCTGAATGTGGATGTCAATGTTTGAACCTAGAACCATGAATTCACTGGCACTATATAATATCCTCATTTATACCCTTGGGCTAAAATCCACGATCCCTTCACTCATCTTAAATTCCATGTAAGGTTACTGGACTGGATCCACTGGTAGAACCATCTCCCAAGCAGAGTTCCACTCACAGGATGTGTCCAAGGATGGAAGCAGGGAAGGTGAGCTTTAGAGAGAGAGTTGAGCAGTCTGCAGGCTGATAAAGAGCTCTGGGGGGGGGGGGGGTGGAGGGGAGCCAAATCAGCAAGATGGTGCCCTGGCTTGAAAGACTTTTACAAATGGAAGAATGCCTTTTGTTCATAAAAGACAATTAAAGACCAATAGGTTGAATGGTTCAGAATAAAAGGTGTGAATAGCAGTTTTATAAGATAGATCGATAAATAAATAAATAAAATTTATTAGAAAATCTGTCCTATTTTGTGTATTATCAACAGCATAAAATAGTGTATGTATTGAAATAAACAGTAAGATTTTTTTTTTAAAATATCAAACATTTCCATTTGGCCACACAAGGCATTTCCAAAACCCATATTCAATGAACCTTATTACACCTGTTTTTAATGGCTGGGTTAGCTGGAAACAACAGCGGAAAAGAAACAAAATAGATAGTTTGGCTAAATTAGCTGCACCACAAAACCTCTATAATATTGTTGGAGCTAAACCTAATATGAGTTATATCAGGAGACACTTTAATTGCAGCAATCAAAATGCACATTATGGGATGGGGGAGATTGTCTAGACATAATAATAGGCCAAAAACAAAAAAAAAACCCTGTTTGTTTCTGAAGGTTATGCCCACTTAAGCCAATTGAAGTTCTGTATGGCTAAGAGGAGATGGACTTCAGATGGAATTCACAGGCAGACGTATGTTAAAATCTGAGCCTAGCTAAATAGTAGTCCACCTGTCTCTCCTTTCCATAACTACATCCAGATGCTGCTGTAGTGCATAAGCGCATTTATGCATAAAATCAGTGCTCTCCCATCACTGAATTTTATCTTTGTCTGAAATTGTATTTTATTGTGGGATAGAGTTGGCTGAGTAATTCTGGGAGTTGCAGGACCTTTTTCTGTCTAAACAGCCATAGACTTGTGCCCTTAATGGAAGAGTCTGTTCCCAGTAGAGCGTCTCAAGTATTTGGACTGATACGCTTCTCCTGTCTGGATCCATCCCTTTAATGCAAATAAGCAGATAGGAACATAGTTATTCTTTGATTCTCACCCTTTCCCAGTACTGCAATGCAGTTCTCACCTCAGGAAGCCTACTAAATTTATCTTTGAGAATATATATTTTGGAATCAAATGCATTTCAACAAAAAATCCTTTGAGAAAGGATTAATTTCTGTCCATTTTTGTGCATTTTTTAAAAAGAACAAATGTGTACAGAAGCCAGATAGAACAGACCCAAGAATAAACACATGGAAAATTGACATGGACCAGAAATAGATTGTTCTGTCCCCCACAAATCCCAGGCATAAGAAACACCTTGTGAAAATCATAACAGAAAGGTCCTGGTGTGAATTGGTAACTGAATCTGTTCACACTACTCATATTACTCGGTATAGTCTAGAAATAGTTCATGATTACAACACACTAGCATACAGTTTCAGCTTGTCATGAGTATAGCAACCTAGAAAACTATTAAATTAGGTCCATCTAGCTCACTATCACCTACACTGGCAAGGAGTTTATAGTGTGATAATCAGAGGTCTATCACATCATCCACTACTTGAACCTTTTTACTTGAGTTACTAGGTACAGAACTTGTGACCTTTTGCATGCAAATCTGGGACTCTATCATTGCACTTCAGTCTTGAAAGGGGTGGCCCAGCACCTCTGCAGAAGCACCTCAGAAAGACATGAGGGTTGAACCTGGCTTGGATAGGGTCACAGCAGTTGCTGACAGTTGGGAATTCGGATGCTAGTCCAGCAGGGCCTTGTAGAATCATGGGAACACAAAGTCAGAGCAAGGACAGTGAGGTGCTCTTCAGGCCTTTTGGACTAAGATTCGCAGCATCCCCAAGACATCTAGAGGGAGTAGAGTTGGGTAAGGTTGCTTCATTTTCTTTATCTAATCATGGCTGATTAATCATGCATGAGTGTGGCATTGCTTGTATGACTTTCTCAGAAATGGCCAGTCATTAAATCATAAGGAATCTCATTTCTAAAAATAATCCAAACTTAAAAATAATTGTTAAAGCTGAAGATGTCTCAATCAACATACGTAAAGGAAGTGCTCCCAATGTTTATTCCATTCTTCAGGAAAGTATGAGGAGTCTACTCAGCTGTTATGCAAAAAGTTAAACGAAAAAGACAGGAAAAAATGTAAATGTTAAGTATGTGTACTTAAAGGAAAATACAAAAGTCATGACACATTTTACATTCCACATGCATTTAGGAAAGATTTTATTTGCGGAATGCAACAGCTGATAGACTGGTGTCTGTTTTTAACAGCAGTAAACAGCAACCCACTACTGCCCTTTTCTCTCATGGTGGGCTGAATCTGGAGCTTCCACAGATAAGGATGTAATTTTCACATTGCTGAATGCTGGATCCTTAACTCTCCAATTTGAGATAATAAAGTAGGGCAGAAAACAGAAGATAGCACTAACTAGCTAAGCTGCAATCTTTAGGATAAAGATTTAGATTTATGGTAGATCAACTAGAGGAAGGCAACCTGATGCCCTCTGGATGTTTCAGATTACAACTCCCACCAGCCCTTGCCAGCATAGCCAATGATGGTAAGGGATCCAAATTATCTGGAGTCCAAATTATTTGGCCACTAGGTAATGTCTATCTTTGCATGAACAGAAATCAACAGCATTATATAGAGCTATAAGGTTCATGTCCTGCACTTGTTTTACCCTTGTCTTTCTTTCTGTTGGATTGGATCCACTGATCAAAATTGTAATATTTATGCTACGTGGAAAAATAATGGTCCTCTACTCAGCAATGGAACATTCATACAGATTGCCTGTAAGCTTTGATGGGGAATCTATGTTAATATTATATTTACATAATGGAAATCAGTTGCTATAAATGTCTCTTTCTAGTGCCTTTAGTAAATGTATTACTAAACACTTATTTCTCATTTTTGATGTTTCAACACATTCTAGATGCATATTCTGCAACTTCCACTATCCTTCTGAAGGAGCTTTATCTGGATTGGGAAGGCAATGTGTGGAGTAGAGAAACTTTAATATGTCCTCCCACACTGGAGCCCTGTACCTATAATTTTAATTGCTAAGAGGTGATTCAATATTTTAATAGTTCACTCTTGGGAAATTAAAATTACAGGCATACTCCCATCCTGATCCACAGTGTGTATGGGATGTCAGGCTACCTACCAAGCTAAGATCCTGGTCCAGATTGTTCCCCCAACCTGAAGGTTGGTAGGTAGATCTCCAGATGTTTTCACTTTCAACTATCAAAGCCTCTTCCAGCGTGGCCAGTTATTAGGAATACTGAGAGTTGGAAAGCCATTCCTGCTTTTGAATAAGTATGGTATGTTAGCTATGGCTTCAAAGTAATGTGTAGTTTGACTATCAGTCAATCATCCATAATGTCTTCCTGGATGCTGTATTCTATTTCCTCTTCTCTTCTGGTTATCTATCCCCCCACTCAAAAAAGTCGCCTAAACCTCCTTATCCACTGAGCATGTTCAGTACCCATTGAGTTGTTTCTGAGGTTTCCCCTTCCATATGCATTTTTATAAAGAGTTTTTTACTTCTCATGGTTTCCTCAGGCCTGCTGATTGCTCTCCCTTCTGTGTATATGATGTCTTTTTCTCTACACAAAAGTGCAATCATTTTAAATTGTGTTTAATGTGTTTGTTCTGATTCATTTTTATTAGTGATCATAAGCTACCTTGCGTACAATTTGCTCGGAAACACAGGATACTAATGAATATTTTTTTGTCCATGTCCACATTACCCTTGACAGCACCCTCAGATGAAATGCAACCACTCCAGACCTTTCCTAGATTGGAACTGAGTCTTCAGATTGAGAAAGGCCCTACCCTCTTGGTATATTATATGCGCAACATAAATTCCTATTGCTTCTTTCTGGTAAATCAGTTAGTTGTTCATTTTTTAAGAGCGCCTTTATAGGAATCCACATCTAAGACAGTAGTGGCTTTAGTTTTTTGCTTTGGAAATAACCTTAAGAGGGTTTTGCATTAAACATAGCCATCTTTGGGTGAGATCCAAAGATCATTTTCTATAGAGGCTTCAAAAAACCAAGTCAGACATTTCACTGGCTGTTCTTTGGATCCTGACTATATTTGCCACATGACTCTTAAAATACCCTCTTATGAGCTAAGGGGAGTTTGCTGTTGTGCAGAAAATCTGATTTGCATTGCTAGAATGGTACTAAGTCTACATGCATGGCAAAACACAGTGCTGCTACATCTTGAATACTGAGGCCAATGGATGGGCAGTTACCACACTGCTGGTTTATGGGAGGTTATTCTGTAACATAACCTCATGGAAAAAGTTGTTCTGTTCATAAATCTGCAATAGACATTTTAGTTTTCAAGATTACCACTACAAATTTCATATCAAATTTTATAGCCTTCGTATAAAATACACACTTGGTTATTTTATTGCATTTAGATCTGACACAGTATAAGGCTAGGTCTGACCCATGCATCTGCTTTGATCATTAACAAAGCACCACTGTGGAAATGAATAATTATGGATATCATATCATGAGATGCATCAATGCGACTTTGTGTCCATTAGCAGCCAAGATAAATTTTCATATCTTTATGACTGAATGTGTGATGGAATGCCTTGAGGGTCCATCTAAAGTACCAGCACAAACCAGTTACTAAGCAGAGTTGGCATAAGGGTCAGAGCCCATGTAAGTGAATGAAAAGTTTCTCATACACTCCTGTGGGCTTTGGACTTCCTTCAAACTACTGAATCACTATCCTCCAAAATATTGAATCACCATGAGCTCAGGCTGTGGTATGCCATCAGTTTCTAATGGAGTTCAGTGGTTTTCATTCTGAGGTTGAGTTTCAGTCTGAATTTGTTTAATGCATGGCAGCCACGTGCACTATGTTACAAATGACAGTCCTCTGTTTGAAGGAGGACAGTCCTCCTTCTGTCTGTAATAGGACACTTCTGTATTTGAAGGCCTTCTCTGCTTGAACAGCTGCCTATCCCACTCTGCGTTGGGTATAAAGACTCATACGAAGACACAGCATCTCCCTTGAAATTTACTATCTACTTCTGCAGATTAAGCAGCCACAGAGGCTGCCTAGCCTTGCTCTTCCCTACTATGATGAGGTATGTTTCATGTAAAGCATAGTAAGGATTTCCAAATATGGACCATTGTGCATGGGGTGGAGTGGTGAGGAATGTGGGGCAGGGATTCAGGTGATCTGCATTCCACTCCCCACTCAGCCATGGAGCCAACTGGGTGACTTTGGGCCAGTCACAGACTCTCAGGCCAACCTACCTCACAGGATAGGTAGTTAAGATTGAGAGGAGGGAGAGAATTATGTAAGCAACCTTGACTTCTTTGAAAGGAAAAAATATGGGATCTAAATATAATAAATAAATAATTGATCATCTCTACACAAAATGGCATGTGAAAACTGTATGCAAATAAGCCCCCTAGTCCTCTTCTTCAGCAATGCATTTTTCCTTGTTCAGTGATGTGTAACTATCCCCACCACAAATGCACCACAACTTGAATCCAGTCACATGGCATGGTTATGATCCCACTTTTCTGGAAGGTCTCTGACCCTAAGGAGCAGCTGTGTGCAGGGATGGGAGCACAGACAGAATGGGAGGAACCAGAAACTTGTAAGCTATTTATTTCTTCTCATATTTATGGTCGTTCTTTTCCCCTCTAAAGAATCCAAGGTGGCATACAGGATCTGTCTCTCCTCATTCCCTCCAAACCTAAGACATGGGTTAGGCTGTGAGCCAGTGCTTGGACCTGTATCACCCGGGGAGCTTCATGGCTGAGCGCAGACTCGAACCTGGATTCCTTGAGAACCTGGCAAACACTCCAAGTACTGCTCGACGTGGGCTCTTAGCAGAAGTGTCCCTGCTTGCGCAGTCTGGATGCAGCCATATGTAAATGAGCTTGAGTACAGCATATACATGGCATCATGTGTGTCTTTGGTTTGTTTCTTGCTCTGTGCTAATGCCATCTGTCCTATCACCCCTACAATTTCCAGGGTTCACATATGATAACTGTTGTATATGTAGCCAAAATGGAATGACCTATATATAAGTACAGTTGTACTCCTTCCTCTTTTCATGGATCGTGCATCTGGCCTACTGTTCTTGCCCAAAGACACATCGCAGCCACCCTGTTCAGCAGGCCTTCCACGCCTTTGTGTTGTTTTCTTTAGGGAGCTGGAGAGGCAGGAAAGAGGATGGGAAGTCCACTTCCACCAGCTCAATTGCAAATTATTATATCTGGATTCCACCCATTATTGGCTTGATAACAATGTTTCAGCAGGTTTTAGTATACCTCAGTGTAGCATCTTATCTGTTTGGTGTAAAATTAGGGTCTGGTGGTCAAACTGCACATTGTTAAAAGTGCAGTGTGCAGCTTCATTTATTTGTTTAATGCTATACATGTGGAGGATGAGAGATATAACACTTTCCTTTTCAGATGTGGCTTCATCAAAACTCCCACTTCTCCTCGTCTTTTTGGCACAGGTGGGATGTTTATTATCCGAAGTCTCCTCACCACATGTGTGTGCATTTGCGGGAAGAGAATTTCGTCAGGATTCTGGCAGAGGAAGGGAAGGGTTAACCCAATGAAAATGCTTAGCATTACATTTTGAAGAACAGTCTTATTTGCACACAGTGTATTCGTAGTTTGACCTCCAAGTAATTCGAAAGCATTGTTTGATCTCAATAGCACTTTGATCTTAATAGCACTATCAATCATGTGATGATCATGGAAGCATGCTTAATTGCTTTGTTATGTTCTGTAGATTTTTGGTGTTGTTGTATACTACCTTGGGAGGGTTTACTCTAACTTGCAGCTTCCAATTCTTTCAAATATATAAATAGGGATTAACTATCATATGTCGTGATCCCAATTTAGATACCAAATACAGCAAATGTTCTGCCAGGTGATTGTGCATTTCTATGGACCTCATTTTTGCTTTGCTATTGTTCTGATAGGCTTAACAGTGGTCTTTAAAAGTCAGTTCTTCCAAATGTGATAATCAGTGAACACCAAGAGAGGGAACAGCATAACAGGAAAGCAATACTGAATAAATAAGAGATCACGTATGTGTGCATCTGTACAAAATGTGAGGGAACATCTGATAGCTAAAAAGCCATAGACCTTATAAAAATATTGTTTAAATTCAAGACTGCCAGTTCTGGGAAACTGTGGACAGTTCTGGTGAAAAGTATTTCATTTCCTCAGAAAAAATCGGACAGCTTCCTTTGAGTCAGTTAATGAGTCAGGGACACTTGACACATGCCATTTTTCCCTAAAAAGATCCAAATGTATAGAGGGAAAAGACGTGTCCCCTTTTGCTTGTGAAGTGCAATGTGCTTATTTGCCCATGAATACACTCAGCAGGAAACTGATATAGCTGAGCCAAGTGCATCTGAGCTGCGTCCAAGTTTTTCTTATGACCCTCTGGATGAACTTTTAACCAAAAATATAGCTGAAATACATTGACAGTAAATATCCTCGTAGCTTACTTATGAACCTGCCCTGTACAAACCAGATACTATTTATCAATTCAGCCCCCTACTGTCTACTCCAGGCTTCTCAGTCTGGAGCTCTGCAGATATGTTGGACTGCAACTGCCATTCTTTCCAATCCTTCTATTCTTCTAGGAATGACAGAAGTTGTAGTCAACATATCAGAAAGATACCAAGTTGGGGTTCCTCAGATTCGCTCTGGTTTCAAGTTGATAGGCTCCAAGCCCAGGGAAGATCTCTGCAAAAGGGGATTTTGATTCATCAGCAACGCCCACTTCCACAGAAGAGAGGGGCAAGCTAGGGAAGTGATGCTTTGCTTGAGGGTTCCTCCAAATTATATTTGATTCCGTCACCAGCCCTGCTGTAGTTCCTGAACCTTCTCCCTCATCCTGTAGCTCTGAAGCACTGGCAGTCATGGACCAGGTGGGATGCTCAAATTTGCTAGAAGACACTCTCACTCAGGGTTCCCTGAAAGTGAACGGTGTACTTAGGAGAAGGAAAGCCTGTAGCAGACAATGAAAAAACAGATATAGATGTCTCCTGCCAGATCTTTGCTGGGCTAACAGCTCTCATTGCTCTCTGCTCCAGCTTCCTTGCTCCAGAACACAAGTAGAGGCACTTTCCCAGCCCTGCTCACAGGCTTCCTTTACCTGGGAATGCCAAGAATTGAACCTGTAGCCCTTCTGCCTCCCAAACATGTGCTCCACCCTAGATCTATAGTTCAACATTCATATGAGGAGTTAGTGTTGCAAGAACAAAAAGCTGCAGTAGCTTCTTGTGGGCCAAGTCTACAAGAACTTATTGCCTTTTGCAGTTGACTTGAAAATGTAACCCAGCATGTGAATTATTTCCATCATGGCCCTTCTTGGGACCAGAGCTTGGAGATGGGATGTATACATTTTATGCATAAGTTTCCAGGTTCAATTCACAGCATTTCCAGGCAATGAAACATCCCTGTCTGAAGTCTGGCAGACCTACTACCTGTCATTGTGTAGACAATATCACACTAATGGACAAAGGCCCTCTTCTGTTCTTTCTTTGTTCTTGGAATGCCATGCAATTTTCCTGTGTGAGTTACTGCTCTTTTAAATGGTGAGTGAAGACACTGGAACCTGTTGAAAAGTTTTAAACAAAATCCACTGTGTATATAATTTTTTGGCAGCTCCAGGGAAAAGTTCTTCCTTAATGAAGTATAAATCTAGTTCAACAGACTATTTCCATCTTAGTACAGTAAATATGCATGTGCTTCATTAAGCTTAGTCACATTATCTGTGCAGTTTCCAGTATATCATAAAACTGTTCTCCCTTTTGTACATTAATTGCCTTCACCAAAGTAAATAGCCTTCATATGCCGTCTGCAGCAAAGACTGGTCTGTGCATCCTAGATACAGATTTTATTTTAACTTCCTAAGAAGCTGTTCCTTTATTAAGCATTTCATTATTTTATGTCTTAATGTATGGATTTTGCCTGACATCGTGGTAGCACACATCAGGAACTGGGGTGACCAGTAAATAAGAAATGAGAAATTTCCATCTTATTTTCAGCTTGTGTATTCTTATACTTATTTATGCAGACAGCAGTTTTCCTTCCATCTCTTCTTTGAGTACTGTCAACCCTCTATCCTGAATCTGCCTTATCAGACATCCAAAATTCATCTTTAGCCATTTTTAGATTAACCATTGTTCTGCCTGCTTGTGAAGAGGGCCCATTAAGTTGCCAGTTGCAATTATGTAATTCCATTAAATACAGGATAGTAAGGTTGGTTGTCAGAGATGCAAATTTTTAATTGGGTTAATCAGTTGACCAGTCAGCTAAGGAATGTGTTTCTAGATTAAAAACTTGCCCCTGTTAATTAGTGTGACTGATTTAAAGCAGGTCTTTACATATTCCGAAACGTCTTGATTGTGTATTTGCTATTGTAATAGAGAATTAAAAGAGGAAAAACTGAATATGGGCCAGTATTCAGTACTGCTACTCAGCCTCCATTGGTTCTTCTGCACTCACAGGACCCACTGCTTGCACAGTGGAGAATTGATAGTTGCAAAGTTTACCTTAGAAATAAACAGAAATGCTCACTTACAGAATAAGACTGTAAGATCTGCTGATCTTCTGGAAATGTCTGTTTTCATTTGTTTCAAATTGTGTTGGAATCAACAGGTTTCCACTGCAGTTCTGGTAGGCTCCACTAATGTGCAGGCAGTATTGGTTTTCTTCTCTAAAAGCTTCACTTCTAAAAACAGAGTGGTAGACTTAGCTTATTCAACTGCATGTCACTTTGGCCATCTTATCCTTTCGGTGGACCAAAAATAATCAACAAAAAGACATCTTCATAGCTCCATATGGAATAATGGAACACTAGATAAGGTGCACTTCATTCCTTTGTTGTTTTCTCAATAGAGCAGTTTGCCTCATTTTGCTCTAGTTTTCCATGTCTGCCCTATGTAGAAAAGGGTGGCAGGTGCTGAGCTCCCACTGAAGTTTTTAGGCCCCATTGTTTGGTTGCTAGATGCTGTCTGGCTAGTCATAGGATAGCATAGAGTGGTGGCTCCAACCTCATAAATGCAGTCCAAGGTTGGAGCTGGAACTACATCCTCAAAATGCCCTCAGAGCTGGTGTGCTTCTCTCCATGGCTGCTGAAGTCACAAATGCAACTTTGGAGCCAGCATGAGAAGGCATTCTGGGGGTGTGGGAGGGTGGGAGTGAGACATCAGGACAGGAGGAATTCTGGCAGTGCCTCAGCCCATCCTACCCATAAAATGAGATAAAATACAGGGATGGCTAAAACTGGCCATCTATATATTTTGCTAGGTGGGAGAAGCACTGGAGCAATCCATGCTCTTCATGCTCCAGCTGCTCTATTCATACTTCTCTGAGTTCACCATGGGATGGTCCCCTGAGGTGGTTGGAAGATTTTGTTCCACCTTCATTGAAGGAGCCCCATATTTGTGACCTGTCTTTGACACCATGAATAATCAGTTTCCTCACTTCTACTATCTCCAAAAGGTATCCATTGAGGTTCCAGTAGTTCAAATTATATTATTTAAATATAATTAATCAATTAAGCCCTAATGGTTATATGGATACTGTGAGTAGTGGAGAGGTCTGTGCGCTTCTCTAAAAATTAGCATTACAGCATCTCATAGGAGAATTGCCTCATGTCTACTCAAAGGTAAGCCTCAATTTTCTCAATGGGACTTATTTCCAGGTGGGTAGGTATACAATTGCAGCCTGTATTCCATGCTCTTCTCACTAGACCTGCCCTTCCTCACATGCTGGACAGTGTCATGAACTGCAGGGCGAGCTCCTGTGGATAGAAAAGGCTCTGTTCTTTACAAAGTGACTGTGCATATGTAGAAGCTGATGGAAGTGGCAATGGAAGGGCTGGGTTAGCATTCCAGATTTGGAATCCCTGAATAGGACTGATTTGAAAGCAGATTCTGTTAAGGTCTTTCTACTCACAGGATTTATTTTGTACTCTGAATTTAATGACTTGGCATCTTTGCCTGGAATGCCAGGATGTTGTTATTTCAGTGTTCTAGGAAGAAAAAAAGTACTGCACTACAGCACTTGGTATCTCTAGGTCATGCACAGATCAGCATTATTTGGAATGAGCATAAAGACAATGTTGCATCCTGTGGTCCCTCTTTTCATTTATGAACTGTCCAACACCATGTGGTAAAACACACTAGAAGCCTCCTCCTTCCTCAGTCCTAATAGATTTCCTGGTTGTGCCTCTGCATGGCAATTAAAGGGCAGCTAGGGCAGGGCAGGCAACCTGGCACCCTGCAGGTGTTTTGGACTAAAAATTCCATAATCCCTGCCCATTCGCCATGCTGGCTGGAGTTTATGAGAACTGTAACCCAAAACATCTGGAAGACACCAAGCTTCCTCTGAATGCGTGGGCACATATAAAGATGCTAGCAGGCTGCTCACCAATTTTGGAATGCCTCAAGAAATAAGGAGACATCACAAATTACAAAATTCCTATACAGAAGATAACCTCATCTGAGAAATTCACATGTTACATTGGTGTCAGTTTTAATACGTCCTTTTTTGAATTTACAGTTGCAAATGCATTGAGAAGCTGTACCTGCCATCCACCCAGAGTTTTGCAAGCAAGCAAGAGGAACACAATTTGTAGGATAATATTAAGCACACTGATACCTCTCTCTCTCTCTCTCTCTCTCTCTCTCTCTCTCTCTCTCTCTCTCTCACACACACACACACACACACACACACACACACTCAACTTAACTGTATTGATGTTTGGAACACACATTAATTACTTGGTTAGGGAAAATGATTAACATGTGCAGTATCCCTAACTATCTTCCAAAACCAATTCAGAACTTCTTTTATTTGTCTTGGCTTAATTATCATATGGATTTAAAGTATTTATATTTTAGCTTTTCTATTCCTAATAGTAGCTTTTAATTTTGCTCATAAATTTTCTATTCCTAAACATTCAGGGAAAAAGACAGGAGGTTAAGAATCTAGTAAATAAATTATTCTCTTAACTATAGGAAAACATATGCTTTACTGAGTTTTAACTGTAATTTTAATTAGAATCTGGCTTCCTAATCATTCCTCTGAGGTGAGTGGATGTATACATATACCATTTATATGTTAATCTTGCAGAACAGGACCCAATCATCTTATTTTATGCTTCATTTTGTCTCCTATAAACCTCAGTGCTGTGCATCATGAATAAGAACAATGTAAAATGATATAAACACTCAAAGATTTCTCTAAAATCCTAATGCAAAACATGCATCACAGTTGCTTTCTCTCTTGCCACAGGCACCAGTTTTAGAATATAGTGTTTGGAATTGGGAGGGTAGTGAGATATTTATTTGCATAACTGACATGAATAGTTTTGCTTCATTAGTTAGCTCTCTTAGAAGTTTTGCTGTGTTGTGATACCAGACCTCTCCAGTTAAAATACAAAATCCTGCTAGGCTCTCTGTGTGCAATTAAGATCTGATTAAAACATTCTAATGCAAATTAATGATTCTACATGTGTTAGAGCCTATCCAGACAACTAAATAATCCCAAGAGTGAGCCCAGTAATCTATATCATCTCATTCAGTAATTTTACAATGCAATGACATGGTTCAAAGAGAACCACTGAGCATTAGTTTGGACTACACAAACTAGCAGGAAGGAGCTTTGGGCTTATGCATCCAAACTTATGGATGCTTATGGATACTGAGATACTACTTGGCATTTTCTAGGGAAAACGCTGGCTTGATTTGATCTCAGACTCACTTGTTCATCTTTCTGTTGGTCCAGAATATTTACAAAGCTCTTCTCCAGTACATTTTAAATGCATCGGGTTTTTTTCCCCCCTTTCATTCTTCTTCACTGTCCAGCTTCCAAATCTGTACATAGTGATCAGGAAACAATAGTGTGAATGATCTTGGCCTTGGTCTCCATGAAAGTTCCTTACACTGGATGATCTTTTCTGTACTGGATGGGGAGGTCCAATTTGGACTGGATGGGTTTTTAGCAACTTCAAGCACCAAGGTAGCACATTGATTGTACTTTTGGATTGAGCACTGACAGTGAAATCACAGGTAGCACTACTGCTCAGAAGCACATTTTGCCCACTTTAGTTCAGAAGCGGCCTCGACATTGAATATCCTGGTTACATGCAGCCTAGACTACACTGTAATGAAGTCATGTACGATTGTCTTTGAAGACAGCTCTGCAAATTCAGATGGTGCAAAATGTGGCCATTGTTTGGTTAAAATGCACATTATATTACACTGGTTTCCAGTGCATTTCTGGTCCAAGTTATGTAAAGGGCCACCTATGCTCATAGGATCTGTCCATGGAACTTTAGAAGCCTGGTCCTTGAGTAAGATTAGTAAAATAGGCAGTGGATACCAGAGATATGTTGTTGTCAGTGGTGGTCATGATCCTATAGAATCCCCTACCAAGGACTTTAAAAATGTATTTGTTATCTTTGGCCTAAAAAGATCTTACTGTATTTGTTACTGCAAAACATTTAATCTGTATTTTAACTAGATTAATTTTAAATTATTTTAAATTTTAAGGTATATTTTATCATTTTTATATTGAATTTTACTTTTTTATCATTGTAAGCCACCTTGGGAAGACCAGTCTTGAAAGGAGGCTAAGAAATACAACAGGTAGGTAGGTAGGTAGGTAGATAAGGGCATTCCAATGGTCCCTGGAAAAGCATCTGAAAGACCATAGACTCTGTTGGGCTCCCCTTCCTACTGCTGAAGTCCCTGATTCGGCTTTGGGGAGGTATATTCTCCATTATAATCCCTCTCTTCACCCCCCACCCTCTGCTCTGTCAGAACTGCTACAGAAAGAATCATGGCGGTTGGACAAGTGGCCTGAGGTTAGAAAAGTGACCTTGGATGACCTTATTGTGGTAAAGGGGCCATTGAACAGTCTGAGGAAGGGATGAAAGGAGAGGCTGTGGCTTCTCCAGCCCTCAGCAGTACACTCTCTCCAGGTAGGCTCAGAAGAGAAAAGGGGGCTGGAGAGGTTAACATTGTCTTCATTGTTTCTTCTGTTCTGGTGGCCACTGCTCATTTCCATTTAAAGGATGGCAATCCCAAAGGGCTGCATAGGGCTAAATAACTAAATAAACTTCCCTAGGAAATTGACAGTATGGTTCTGCTCTGAAAACTTAATGCTAACAACCATTCTGATTTATAGAAAAGAAGCCTGATAGTTCCACTGTTGGAAAGTTCCTTCATAAACTACAAAGGTAAATAAATAAGATAATCATTTCAGACTGGCAATAAAAGCATTTTAGAATACTCTCTGGAATGTTGTAAAAACATTAATGAACAAAAATGGAGGTGGGAGGAATATTAGAAGCATGTCAGTTCTTTAATAGGATTATTAGTGTTGAACTTTCATTGTTTTCAAAAGGAAATTGAGGTTAAGAATAGAGTCATAGCTTTATTTCAACAGAATCATGTCAATATCAGTAAGTTACTCTGTTAGCATTGTAATTCTGTTCTAGGAAAATACATTCTTAGAATGCAAAATTATACATCTTAGGTAAATAATACAGATTTAGTTGGACTGAAATAGTTCAACAGTTCTTTGCCACTGTACAAACATTAATATATATCAGGTCCAGATTTTACCAAACAAAGCTTTCCAGAGGTTCCCTGCCAAAATTCAAAGCCAAAAGAGGCTAGTACTTCCCATTAAAACAAAAACACATTAACCAATATGTTACAAGTTAATAGGAACTCGTGACACTTTGCTTTCCTGGTGGCAAGAGCCTTAATAAAATTCAGAGTTAATCATATCACAAATTGCTCATGATTTGGGAAGGAACTGGGGTTCAGGAGCAGACAAATGAAGGTAATTGTTCTGAAATACTTTTTTTCTGTCTCATTTTAAAAGTATCAGTTTACTTGCATTGCTGAAATCAGAATGGTACCTGGATGTTTGAGGGTAGTGCTGAATTTAAAAAAAATATGAAAGAAAGAAAGAAAAAACCACACCAATGTTAATATTCTCCATGATTTTTGAGATTCTTCTTTTTATCAGAGGCAATTGATTTGTTCCTTACTTTCAAATGATCTTCAGAATTCCTTCCTTTTAAGCAAGGAATTCTAAGAAGGAGAAGGAGAAGAAAGAGAAATCAATTGCTTTCAATAAAGAGAAGAAGCTTGAAGCTGCAGCTGTCTTTTGCTTTTGTTGTGGTAGTGTTAGCCAAGATCATTTTTTTAAACAGTTTTGTCTTTTATTGGGCAAGTTGGACCTGGCAAATATCACTTATGGTTGGAAAGCATTCAGGGTAGATTATCACAATATGCTCTATGAGACTGCCTTTAACAATGTACAGAAAATACAAATGGTTAAAAAAGAAGTTGCTACAATATTATCTAGAGTATTATCTAGAGTACACTGTATGGAACTCATAACTGCAGTCTTGCATCATAATCTTCACTCATTGCAATTAGTTTCTGGGTCTAATTCAAAGTGCTGCTTTTGACTGTTAAGTCCCTGAACATCTGGGACCAGCTTATCTTCAGGACTGTCTCCTCCCATGCTGACCTTAGGTTCCTTCTCAGTGGAAAATAAGATTATATCAGACCTTTTTCACAATCCATGAGGTATTCCCAATGTTGTTGGGTGGGGCATTCAGTGGAAGAAGAAATGCCAAAGAAATGTTGATTTTATTTGTGATTGGGGCATACAAGCTAGGAGAGGGACAGGATATATAAAGCTTTCCCTGGCTAAAAATTTCTGTTACATCACATGGTGCAGCTGCCTTAGCTTTTACATGAATACACTTAGGATGATTGGAGTCACCTAGTCAAGTAGATACCATCATTTGAAAGTTCAGACCTTGGCGCCATAGATGGTGTCTTCATTTTCCTGTGGGAATCATGAGTGTTCTTGCATTGTTCAGGTTGTGATAACTAAGTGAGATTACTGCTTTAAAGAAAGTGATATGCCTGCTTTACAGAAAGAAGCCATGAGCAAACTATGATGGGTTTTGCTTAAAAATAGATTTATTAGTCTCATCAACCCTGAGTGTGGAACTGCTGTACATTATGGGTTGGGTCAAAAGTTCCATTTTCCAACCCTAGGATCGTAGAATATGAGCTGGACTGTTGGGTGAAGATCTGGGGCCCCACAGCCTCTGGAGGATTCTCCTGGCACACCGCATCATCAGCGGTGCTCTTGCTTTCATTTCTGTGGCTTGCTTTCCCTCTACTTACTCTACTGGATAGCAGCGACTTCCCTCCCTCCCTCCCTCCCTCCCATATTTAGAATAGATTGCCAAGTTAGTTGAAGTCAAGCCCAGAATCTTCCCTTCTCCGTAGAGCCTCTTGAGTGCCATGGAAGGCACCACGCTCTTTCAAAGCTAAAAAAGTAAGAGGAAGGTGCTGCTACTGCCGGCTGGAACACACTAGTGGGGAAGGCATGGCGAACAGCATGTGTGGGGGCAGTGAGCAACGAGGAAGGGAGGGAAGGAGAATCACTGTGGGTGGGAAAGACAAGGTGGTGAGGGGGACTGGGGAGAAAGCGCAGAAAGACAGAGAGTGGCTACATTTGCACATAACAGTGATCACATTGGGTGGTATCTCTCCCCGTGTCCTGGATTCAGACATACACGTGGTTTCTATGCATGCATGATTCCATGGTTCTCTGTCTTCCATCCGAATGGCAGCATGTATTGCATCAGCGTCCGTGGCTGAACATCAGTTCCAGAGTACATTCCCCTGCCTGCCTCACCTGCCTCTCCCTCATTGGCCTACATGCTCCTGTGCGAATTATGTGTGAAAGCAGCCTGTATGCCAGTGGGGCAGGGCAAGAGAAAGAGGAAGAAAGACCAAGCACATGGCAGGAAGCCCCCCAAGCCCCCTCCGTCCTAGCATTACTGCTGAGTTGGAGACAGCATTGTAGGCTGCCTAACCTAGACCCTCAGTGTCCAGTGTGGAGCAGCTCCTGTCCCCTGACTCTTTTAGATCATGTGTGCCATTGTTGAGCTGCTCTTATGTGTAAGTTATTCCCTCTAAGGTTCAGCTGGAATTTGTCCTATGTTTTCAGATTTCAAGTTTTACATCTTTAAAACCAACACATGCCATTTCGCTCAATTAGAAAGATGGAATTTTATTGCATTCAAGGAAAACCAGTATATGATAACATTACTAGAATAACATCTACTATTAAGTTCAGTTATTTACTTAGACAGATATCAATAACAATTAGAATAGGCCGCATAACATTATATACAAAAATAATAACAGTAAAGGAAGTATGCAAAGATAATATGTATAATATAGAGAGATAATTATATATGTCTTGCTATCATTGTGTAGGATGTCATTATTTGTGTAATACAATGGTGTAATTATAAACCAATTCATTCTGCAAGGGAAAATTTAAGCATTATTTTCAATCAGTTTGTAGAAGGATCACAGCAAATGCTTAACTGTTCTAATTTTGCAAATCCTGACTAAGGTTTAGGAGTGTACATACTTTCATATAGGGCACATCACAGAATTCGTCCCACTTAAAGTTAGACCCACTGTAATCTTAGCACTGTAATCTTAGCAAAAAAAAACTTAGTAATTACTAATTTGTTCAATTGCTTTCTATGGGTTTATTCTAAGTGTGACTAACTCTGGATCTAACCAGATTCTAAAAAGGAGCTTATGCCTGTGCCAATTCCTTTCTCTCCTGCCAATCCTGTTCCACAAGCAGCGGATACCTCCAAATCCAATGCACAAGCAGGACCCACAGCTTGTACAGAGGAGATGTAGCACATCCTGGTAGAAGCCGCCAGACAATTGGAAACTCTCATTTTTACAAGAAGCAGTTCAGTGAAGTTCTGGTATGAGAGTTCTGCCAACCTACTTCCTTCCAGAAAAAAGGGCTTCTGTTTGTCTGTGGTTGCTCTGGAAGTGCTAAATTGCTGTTGTGCTGCTTATGCAAGCACAAGGAATTGGCAAGACAGAAGAAAACTGATGGGGCTGGAAGTAGCCCCTTCATTTTTGCTTTAAGTTTTTAAGTAACAAATGCTATATAGGAGGTTTCATTTGGAAGTCTGTGCCTCCATTAGGCTCCCTATCTGCCTATCCCACCACCCCTTTCTGTGTCTTCTATCCCCTGGCAAAGTTCAGGCCACATACCTAGATATTTGGCCCAGTAGTATTGGTAAGTGTCCCCTAATTATATTCAGTATATTTACTGTTCTACATCAAAGGCAATTCTTAGAATTGGTGTGATAATGAAAGATTTAGTATGCAGAGTGCTGTACATATAAGTCCACCATGGGGGCATTTATTTTTCATTAGTGACAAGCAGCAATTGTGCACAATTGATTTATGAAATAGTAAATTCTGTAAATCCACATATTGAATCTGTGATTTGCTGAAGTTTGATTCTAGAACTTTCTCCAACACCATAAACTATAGACTCCACTGACTCAGTAGAATGATTTAATAGATTTTCAAAAATGAAACAGAAGCAGGAAATGTATTCTTTCCTATGATTAATGCATTGTTGTTAGAGGTTTGATGATAATCAAAGGAAATGTAGATGATTCTGTGAGATGTATGGAGGGAGAGGCTATCAATATCAATGGGTTATTAGCTTTTATTGGCTTCAGCCAATAATAATAATAATAATAATAATAATAATAATAATAATCAGCTCAGCCTGCCCTAAATACTTGATAAGTTCACTTTACTAATTTGGAAACTTGACAATATCTCATCAAAATATTTGTAATCCTGGAAGTGATTAAACTGAAATCCTCAAATTACTTAATTGAATCAATTCATTCACTTCCAGGATGAATAAGCAAACCAGGTAAAACTGAGAATTGTAATTAATTGGCAGTAGGGACATATTATTAAACTTATTTGACTTTCTGCAGTGTTGAATTCAAAGGTAAGAAACCTTGAGTGTTGGCCTATTTCTTAGGTTATTATTTCTATAGTACATCAAATGGAGCAAACACCACAATTTGGTGGCAGATAACTTCTTTTTTAAACAAGAATCTGTTTACTGAATAGTTGCTGAAAGCCAGCTGTGAATCCCTCACAGTCACAGCAAAATAATGGACACACTAAATTAACAAACATCTGCTTTATTTAGCAAGGAAGAATTGCCTGAAAGAACATGTTTTTATATGTGAACTGTTTGGTAATTAAATACCTGCCAGGTTTGTGTGAAACAAGGTGTTCCCTTTTCCCCCCCTTAAGATAGTAGGTTCAGCCCCAAAAACAAGGTGATTATGTTTGGGGGCAATGCAAGGGTTAATCCGACTGGAGAAATACCTGACCTTTCAGTGCACAAAAACCAGTATTTTATGTGAGTGATATCTTTCAGAATATTATTATTATTATTATTATTATTATTATTATTATTATTATTATTATTATAACATTTCTATCTCTGGACTTGCTCCTGTACAAATGAACAGAAAAAAAGAAAGAAACATAAGTTTCCCAGCTGGGTTCTTCCATTTTACAGAATATGAAAAATGAATGGAGTCAAAGCCATATGGCTGGATTTTAAGATTTTTATCAGACAGCCAAAATATAGCATTAGGATGTAATATTATGCTACTCGTGACTGGAAATACCAGTTTACTACAATTTTGCTAACATCAAGAATAATATTAATATCAGGGCAAAGTTTGTATGTTAATTTCGATTTCACGCTAGATGCAAGAGAGTAAGAGTGAATTTCTGTGCATTCAGCTGTTGCAGATATTTCTTCCAAATATGACACCATTTGAAACATCGTAAGCTGATTGATTTTGAAGGAATTCACTTTTTGATAGAAAGGCACAGACTGAAATGCTAGGATTGAAAACCATAAACAGCAGCATTGTTTACTATTTTAGCCTGACTATTATATAGGACAAAACAGTCACACTTTATCTAGACAAGCATTCTTAATACGGTGTCTTCCAAGGGTCTTAGAGTGCGACTCCCATGATTCCCAGCTAGCATGGCCAATGTTTCCTCAAAACATTCAGAGAAAAGTAGTTTAGGGAAAACTGGTCCAAACCAGTCAAGATGACGGGCATCCCAGGGTCCGGAAGCCGCAACAGTATATGCACATACTGAATTAGTTCACTCCTTTCATTCATTTCTGTGTGCTCTGACCCTCATGTGTACTTTGTAAGCCGACCCAAGGCTTTCTGCGATGGGGGCGGCATAAAAATGCTACAAATAAATAAATAAATACTTGTACTGCTGTTTTACTTGATGGCTTCTTTCCCAAAGAAAGTGGGGTATAGCTGTATGGAGCTGGCTAGCACCCCCTCTTTCTTTTTCTTTTTTTTTTTTGACTATTAGCAAGAGAGCCACCAGGCTATCAAGAATAATTTGCTGTTCCCTGACATTTAGCCTCTACTCTCAGCAATGTCTTAGCAATAAATGGGCCCTGAATTTAGGATTTAAAGTTGAACCTCTTCTTTTGCAGTAAACATCAGAAAACTCACTTCCATCACTTTCCCAGAGGTCATGTTTTGTAATTAAATATAGCATGTCCGAGTAAGTCTTCTTTGTGAACTGTCATGTCCACTAACATCAGGACAGACAGTATTTAGCATTTGCTGTTCAGTGAGGTTATTTTCTTCCCACCTGTCAAGACCATAAAGTACAGTTTGTTTTATTATGCCTTGGTTGACATTCTGGTATTTTCACATCATGTAGATTATCCTTAACTGCAAGGGTTTCTAGTAACTATTGTCCTCATACAGCTCAGGTGTGTGAGCATGAAGGTAGTTTTCTGTGCAAAATCCTTGAATAAAAAAGTAACTGGGTAAACAAACAAGTGCTGTGCATCATGGGTAGGGAAGTTGATATGCTCCAGATGTTTTGGCTATAGCTCCAGTTATCCCTGATCATTAGCTACACTGTTTGTGGCCAATGGGAGTAGTAGGCCAAACCAACTGGAAAGCATCAGCCTGGTTGTCCTGCCATTTTTGTCTGATTCAGATATAGTGGTATGCATAGGATACCCCCAGTCAGATGTTGAAGACGTGGTAATAGATTAGTCCTCTCTTCCATTAGTTTTTCTATCTTGGTAAGCAATATAATTGCTGATCATTTGATTAGAATCTCATAAGTCTGGAAATTATATCTTGGACAATGGGGAATGCTGATTTGGGAGAATTTGTTCTTTTTTCAGACAGACCCAGCATGTGATACATGAAAAGAGAGAGAGAGAGAGAGAGAGAAGTTGTTGATGATGATGCCCAAAGCCTTAATCTCGGAATACAGAAACATAAAAGCTGCCCACTGCTGATATTAGAACTTTGATCCATCTTGTCCAGCAGCTTTCCAGGGTTCCAGACATATTTCTTTCCTAGTCATGCCCAAAGATGCTATGTTATGCCCTAGGATGTGGGCTCTGGATGAAGAGGAAAGGGTGGCAGTAGGTGACCCAAGAGTTGGGTGTCAGATTAAAAGGGAGAGGCAACTGGGCAACCCAGCCACATGCAATGCTTGAAGACACAGCAATGAAGTAACCTCAAGGAAAGACCGCTTTGAGGAGGGCAGACTCCCTCACTCACTCAGAGAAGGGAGGCCACAGAAGCCATTGACTGACATTGACAGGGTCTGCACTGTGACTGCCCCATGTGTGTATTTCCCCCCTCCTCTGCCTGGTGTTGACCTACCAAAATAGGATTAGGAGGCTGCACTTCACACAAAGGGCTAATTAGTCCTGTGAGGAGAGGTGAACTGATTGCTTTCAGTCATATGCCTAAAGCTGAAGATTCCCTCAGGTTTGGGCACTTCTGGAGGTGTTATCAACTCAAGATAAATCAGAAAACTAAGGCGATGGTTGGAGCTTCATAGCTCTTCCCCCAAAAACTTGGCCCTTGCTTGGAAGCGGAGGGGAAATTGAGGACATGTTCCAAACATATCCTATATTTACATGTTCTTGGGATTTTTCACCCCTGCATCATCCGCTTGAGAAAGGGCATTCCAGAGACATGGATCCTTTCCCCAGATCCTGCATATTCCTCCACTTAAAATAATTTAAAATAGCAATGGAGTACAGAGATACAGACAAGTTTATATCAAACATTAATTTAGTAGCTCACTGCTATTATTTTTCCCCCCGGAGTGTCTTTTCTATAAGGTATGGTGCATGGAAAGCACCTTTGGTGGCACAATCTTTGGGGATTTGGGGAGCCATGAATGTGGCCCTGGGCTGCCCTTCCTTTTCCAAGCATGAGTAACAAAGGCAGTTTTTGTTTTTTGTGTTTGTGGTTTGGTTTGGTTTGGTTTGGTTTGGTTTGGTTTGGTTTGGTTTGGTTTGGTTTGGTTTGGTTTGGTTTTAAAGGCTGGCCAGGGCTAGCGGCAAATGCTGCAGCTCAGGGGACATCTCAGTGCTCCTGCAATGGGATAATGCAAGAGGACCAGGGTGTGGGGGAAGGAAGGAGCACACGACATGGTTAAAATTTCCAAAGGTTTTAGCATGTGCAAACCCGGCCAGTTTTGGAGTTTGCACAGCACGTGAAGCCAATTTTGTGAGCACTCTTTTTCATGATGCTCTAACTGAAGAGCACGAGGTACTGTGTTCCTTATAGCCTGGAACTTTCTCTGTTCTGACTGTTAGAGAATACTTGTCTTCAGCCCAAGGCAATGCTCACTAGTGTGTTGCTTGCATAATAAAGGTAATTGACAGAAACAGAACTGGACAGCTTGCTTACAAAGAAAGCCAGTGGCTGGGCATTTGACAAATTCATAGAAATGATGTCAACCTCTTGCTTAGCACTGAAAGCCTGAGCAGAATTTTGGCCATCACACTCACAGTCTGAACTGCCAGTTATTCAGAGCCACATTAGTGGACTGTACAATGAGCACCTATACAATGGACATTTCTTTTTCTCCCTTCACCTTACTTGACAAATCAAAAACTGACTGTACAATCCTCACTTTACATAGAAAGACATCTCTTTTTCACCACATTGATCCCAAGTTGGAATGTGCACACTGTGTATGTTAATGTGAGAAGCGGTTTTTATTGCCACTCTCTTTAGTTATATTTCAAAGGTGGAGGTATGCAGTCTAAAATGTTCCAACCATTTTGGATCATGACTCCAATGACCAGGGTTTAGGGCAGTTGAAGTCCAAAACATCTGGAAGGAACAGCTTGACTATTCCTTTTCAAAGAAAATGTTGCATTCTGGACTGAGATCTAAAGCCAATTATCTGGGGGGGATTATTGAAATGATTACTTAGTTATTCAAGCAATATTTGTCTCTGTTTGGGTTCATTTTGACATCTAGTGTTGCCTTTTTGCCCCTTAAAAATAAATCTTTTGACACTCAACACCACAATTAACAGTTGTGTGATGTGTCACTGCCTGAACAGTCATTAGTTGCTGTTAATGCAACGCTTGCAAATATCAGCTGTCAGCCTCCTGGGATTTTTTTATTTTTATTTTTGCAGCTGCAGCATGATTATCTAGCTCCTTCCTGTGGTGTTCTGCAGGTATTGCAAGACAGACAGAGAGTTCCCTGAGCCATCCTGAACTAGCAATTCAATTGCAATTAATACAGCTCTCCCCCTTCTGATTAGCAGCAAAACAAAATTGTGCTGGCCAGCAAAGAGTTTTTATTCCAGCAGGCCTGTTAGGATGGGTGCTGTATTAATTCTGTTATTGTTGTGCTTTTTAAAGCATTTGTTTTATTGCTTGGCTCATGTTTTATTTATCTGTGGATTATAAAGCCAACTTCATTACCATTTTCTTAGCAGCAACCCAAGGTACAAATCAACTCAAATCAAATCAGATTGAGCAAGTATCTAGCCTCCTAGAGAAATAGTTTCTCTCTCTCCAGCTTTGTAATGCATATATCTTTCTTAAGAAACCTGAATGACGTATATCAGACATCATTGTTTATGCTACATTTATATTTACGGCAGCAAGTTGCCATAAATATTACTGCAGTCACTGAGGTTTCAAGGTGTTCATACTGTAACTTGGAGAAAAACTGGTACCCAGGATGTTGGCCTTTCTGCTGTTGGTTCTTAAATTCTGAGCGGGATTTCATCCTAATACAGCTTTGATACCAGCCAATTTAAAATGTTCACTGATATAAATGATTAAATGTATTTCTCTCTGTGACTGAGCATACATATGGACTTCAAATGTGGTTCATGATCGCTACACTGAAGATTTCATTTAATCATTTTCTTAGGTCGGGCTGCTGAGGTTTCTTTTGTATATTTTGAATATACAATGCAACACTGAAGTGCAGGAGACACACTGAATTTGCCATGAGCTCAGTAAAGATTCAAAGACACAGTTTATAAATTAAGTTACAATTTAGAACAGATATATATTGTTTCCTGTCTGCATCCTTTTCCCCATTAGGTGCATGGCCTACCATCTCAAAGGGCTTTTTGTGGTTGCCATAAAGATAGATGACAAGTATGACAGATAGTGCTAAACCATTCAGTATTGCTCATGTAACCTAAAATTAGTTCATGCTGCTTTACACTTAGAATGCATGTGATTTTACAAGATTGGGGTTTAGCTGGGTCACCAGAGCTCAGGGGCTTTATGTTTCCTCTTTGCCTGCTGATTTTATTATTTTGGTATAATGGCCTGATTCATACATAAAGACAACTCACACTTTCTCAAAATGGGCTAGTTTTCATGGATTGTTTGCCTTGATATATGAACCAGTAACTGACTTGTCTTCCCCTACATCCCAATAAACCAGAGAAATAATCCATAATTCTAGAGAGCCATGACAAGCCAGAGTTCCTGGTCACTTGTAAAATTAAGCAAACTACAAAACAGAAATTTTGTGGGTTGTTTAGGTGTTGCTGTTTGCAGCAGGAACATTTGAGAAGCCTGAAACCAGCTGACTGTCTCATTCATTACCACCCCCAATTGTTTTTAAATTTGTGGGTTTCCATTACATACAAGCCAAATGCATTCCTGGCCCATTCCTGTTTACTTGAAAGTAAGTTAGTACTGTGGCCTTTGTTTAAATAAGTATAATTTACTTTTCTGGCTCCGTAGAAAGTAAATGTACTAAAAACATCCAGACAGTTGATCTGGAACTGAAGTAAAAAGCTAAAAATCACTTAATAAACAGATAAGAACTGATCTACACTGGGTTGCATCTCCTCTAGCAATTTGTTTTCAGCCAGATGATCCTATGAATCCCATAGCCAAGGCCTGCTGATGATAGTCATCTCATCAAACCTGGAGGCTTAGACTGTTACTTATACCTACCTCAGCCCAATTTGCCTTTTGTGGCCAATAACCAGTGGAGTTATGTTGCTAGATATTAGTTGAAATGCCAGACCTCTACAAAGAAGGTATCACACCCACATTCATGGATGAGCTGGGATTGGAACCCAGATCAAATGTGATCTAATGCTTAGCATCAACATTCTGACCACTGGACTACATTGATACTTGTAGGCAAAATGACATGCTTACAGTAATGGAATGGTATATAGGAGTGTCTTAAAGTTGGCTACTTTAATCAGTTTATTTCAAACACCCATGAGGATTTTAAGCCTGCACTGATCTCTTCTCTGAAAAGGCTATGCAGGCAAGAAACATGTGCATTGTTCATTGTAAGATGACGGAAAGGATGCTGCAAAAATGTAGTTGTCAACTGTAATTAAAGAGTGTCGTAAATGCAGTAAATGGAATTGCCAATTGTAATTAAAGAGAGTTGTTCAAAGTTTTATCATGAGGTAGCATTCTGTTCAGCTGTGTGTTTGGCCAGTCTCTCTTCTAAATAAGGTGGAAGGGTGGAAAGAGCATCTGAAAGACTGTAATATATCTTTGCCTCCTGTACTTTATAGCTTGGGGTGGGGGGAGCTCTTATGAATGTTCAAGCTCTTATGAATGTGACCCTCAGAGGTTGTGGAAGGGTCAGAGCACCAGGCAGCCAAAGGTTGGTACAAGCTTGGCAGCTAGGTCTCTTCAGTCTCTCACTGCCTGCCAGAGCTAATGACTGGAAAGGGTGTCCAAACTTCAGTTCCTGTGGAAAATGAACAGTTTTCTTGTACTCTGGAAGCTGGCTATAGAATATACTTGGCTGTATAGCACTGGCGTGATGGTGTAACAACCCAATAAACTAGTTTGCCTCAAGAAAACTATTCTTACAGAAGGAAAAGAAACTATGGAGGCTTTTTCTTGGAAGCTGAATCCAAAATCACCCTTCTCTAGCATGTTTGGTGTGCTGTGGGTTTGTATTAGTGTGCTTGCTACTTTTGTAGGTAAGCATCAAGAATCAGGATTCATGATATGCAAGTAAAAGGGCCAGGGTAAATATGGATGAGGTTTATGCTCATTTCATGAGGTCCTTGACTGCCTGCATGTCTCTGTGTACATTTGTATGTCCCAGCCAGTAAAGGCTTAATCCCAGCTCCCCTGTCAGAGGTGGTTGGAGTTTTGTCTCAGTGGAATGTTGTCCACAGGTGCAGGTGTTTCTGGGGCCATTCTCTTTAAGTTAAAAACAAAACAAAGTCATTCTCCAAGAAGCTCCATTGGTGTAGAGCACATGTATCACTGATGCTTAGAATGTGAAGCATGGAAGTCAAGTTTTGTCCCCTCTCAACTTTGTCCTAGATTGCTTCTGAGTTATTTTGTTCCATAGAAGTCACAGAGACACACCGTTCCAATTTAGAGGCAACATTTTCTGCTTCATTCGTGGACCATGGATGTCCTAGTGTATTACACAGCCTACTACTATGATTAAAAATAATTATGCATATACTTCAGCAAAAGCACCTCAGATGTCCATATATTTATCCATTGGTAGATTATAACTAAAGGCCATCCATTTAAAAATCAAAAAAATTGCTAAATCCTCCACCCACCACTGGTGAGAACCTCTATGAGCTTGATACTTGTTAATTCTCCCATCCTCCTTCTACACATGATGGGCCAGGAAAAGGGGAGAGTCAGCAACTTCAGGCAAGGCTAACTATTTGGCCACACAACTCTTTTGTTTTAAATAATTCTTGAGGAGGGCTACAGATGCCCTTCTAAATATTTTTATATTTAGAAGTTGCCCCCATGCATAAACTAAGGCATGGAAATGGAAGTGAGAACAGGGCTGTGCTACTGGCCCAAACCCTGCTGATCCTTCTCCAGATCTTTGTGTGTAGTCAGAGAAAGGAACACCTAAATGGATTCCACTGTATGTAGTCTGCAAGATGTAGGGTTCCACATCTTGCAGAATGCCTACAAATACACCAAGTGCACCTATGTAGATACTCCCTTTAGACATTCCATCGAACACATACAGATCTGTGGACATGGGTGTGTTCTAGCAATATGGGAATGGGGCTAGAGGAACTCCTCTGTCCACATACTTTATATATGCTTTTTGGCAACTCCTGAACATGGCTGCTGGAGTTATCCAATTCAGGTAATCAGTTGTGCTTGCTAAGGGTGTGTGTGTGTGGGAGGGGATAGTTATTACTCCTAACAGCAATGAAATCAGCAGTTGATAGGAAGCTGTGAATTTTGCCACCAGCAACAAATAAGATTCTATTGCTTAAATTTAGGCAGTTAAATTTAAATCACTTAGCTTTGTTTATTATTAGTTTGTTTAAATTCAAGTGTTGTCTCAGATCTACTTTGATAGTGCACTGTGTGTGCATAGCTACATTCAAAAAAATCTATATTTGGGAATCAAAGATTGTCCAGTTAATTTAGTTCTTCTAAAACAGAATGCCAAAGAATGTTAGAATCTGTAATACCATGAAGAATCTTTTCTAATGTCCTGTCTAATATTTCATTTTGCAAGCAGTTACACTCTACTTTTCACACACTTCGGGACCTCACAAATGCAGAATTTTTTCTTTTATGTTGTCATTGTGTTGGGATTGGTCTGTTAAGTCTCAGATAATTCTGGCTTCCTGAATAAGCGGTTTCTGTTGAATGTTGATGGTTTATAAAGAACAGTGGGTTAAGAGAGAGAACTTTTTAAGGAAATGAGTAAGTCGGCAGTTTGTTCCAAGAGTTGAGTTACTGAGTTACTGAGAAGCATTAGCAAAGTTAAGCGATGACTCTGAAGACAGTTGGCTGTGACTAAGGCTAGGTCTGTTTTTCTTTAGATGTGACATTTTAAGAGGGTCTGTGCATTAGTGTAAAATCTTGGGAGTGAAAAAATAACAGAAAGCTGAATAAATAAATAAACAAGACAACACATTTTGTCTGTGAAGCTGCCTCCCAGCTCTCACTGATCTGGTGGGGTCTCTCACACGGACTGGCATCCTGACAAAATGATGGGCGGGGGTTGTATCCTTTTATTTTCAACATCATTTTTGTCATTTGCATTTGGACGTAGGAGCGAACCACAAGTTTATTTCTGTATTGGCTTGCAAGGAATTTCTTTCAAAATAGAATAGCAGAAGAGATCACTAGAAGACTGTGCACAGCAATGTGCTCACTTTGGTCTGCCCTATTACTTTCTGCAGTATAATTGGACATTGAAATATAAAACGGTGCAGCTTAAAAGCATTAGATAATTATCAGCTGTTGTAGCTGATAGTCCACTTTTAAAATAGAAGACCATGATGGAAAATACAGATTAAATAAATACCACATCTGGAATGCAAATGACAAAGGGAACTGGAGTCAGCAGTGAAATATTAGAAGAATGCATAAAAGGCATGTGGAACTTTGAGCAGGTGCTTATTTAGACTGAAAATATATTATACATACTTAAAAAGAAAATGTCTTGTAGGGATGTAAATAAAGAATAAAATCAAGTAGAAGGTGTCTCCATAGTAAACATGGGGTAGTGTGCTAAATTGGTGAACACCAGTGGAAATTCAGTAGGGATGAATGAGAAATTTGTTTGGCTGCACATTAATGTTAACTTACCAAATTTGCACTTCTCAAATGTACACAGGGACCCAGTCCACATGACTGTTTGAACTGAGACATCTTCTCCCAAAATACAGCATTCCAAGGTTGTTACCTCAGAATCTGTATCAGAACTGGAAGAAGAGACTCGGTTGGAATTCTTAGCTGAAATGCCAAGGCCAAAATGCCCTGGGATAAGCCAAGCAGCTGGTTAGAATCAGACCATGTCTGGTTTTGAGGGACACTCCATTGAACAGGTGAAATTAGATGGGGCAAATGTAACATGAACAGTCCTATTGTCTGGTTTCCAATGAAGAAAGCAGACTGATTGAGTAGCATCCAATCTTCCTGATGTGTGGCCCAAGAAAAATGGGAACTTCTTGAGGGTGGAGTTGACTTTCTTTGGATGGCAAGGAAGGACAGTGATTCAATTTGGAATCAACTTCTTAGCATAAGAATAGCTGGTATTCTGGCTTTGACTAGTGGCTTTTGTAAATGACTTCTGCAATGCTGCTTATGCATCACAAACCAGTCTAGCTAGGCAGCTTTAAGATAGTGGGGAATCACCAGGATGGCAGCCAGTGATGAGCGGGGTCCCCCTGGTCTCTGCCCTGGGACCAATCCTGTTCAGTCTTTTCATCAATGACCTGGAAGAAGGGGTGACAAATCTGCTGATCAAACGCACAGATGATTCTAAACTGGGGGTGGTGGCCACATCTGAGGAGCAGGACTATGGAAGTAGGCAGGGGAAAACAGGATGGTGTTCAATGCGGGTAAGTGCAAGGTCTTGCACTTGGGGCATAGGAAAGGGTGTCATAAGTACAGGTTAGGGAACAAGTGGCTGGAGAGCAGCATTTGTGAAAAGGATCTTGGGGTGCTGGTTGACTGCAGGCTAAACATGAGTTAGCAGTGTGATGTAGCAGTCAAGAGGATAAATGATACCCTTGGATGCATATCCAGAAGCATGGATTCTAGATTGAGAGAGGTAATAGTGCCACTCTATATGACTTTGGTGAGCCCACAGCTAGAGTATTGTGTTTAATTGTTGATCCCTCATTACAAGAGGGATAAAGCAAGGTTGGAATTTGTGCAGTGAAGGGCCATGAGAATGGTGGCTGGTTTGCAGGATAAGCCATATGAGGAGAGACTGAGGGAACTGGGTCTTTTCAGTCTTGAGAAGAAGAGACTCATAGGAGACCTGTTAGTAACATATGGATATGTGAGGGGGTGTTACACAGAGGTAGGTCATGACCATTTTTCTCTTGTGAATGAGGGCAGGGTGCGTTCCAGTGGAGCAAAGCTCAGGGAGCCAAGGCTCAAGGTAGATGCCAGGAAGTACTTCTCGACAGTTAGGAACCCTAGGGCATGGAATGGGCTTTCATGGGATGTGACTGAGCCCCATTGGTGAAGGTGTTTAAGGATAGCTGGACATGCACATGGTAGGCATGTCATGAGTGGAGCTGGCTGGAGCCTGGGATCAGATGAGATGGCACAGGAAGCCCCTTCTGACTTGCTCTGTTTCTATGTTTCTATAATAAAGACTGTAGTTAGAAGCCTCTTGCCTTGATCTGCTTGGAGGGAGAGCCATTTTAAAATATAGACAGGGTTTTGGCATGTGCTTGCTGCCATTTTAAATATTGGTCATGTGATATAATATATTTTCCCAGACAAATACACTTGTTACCATGGGCAACAGGACATCCAGAACATACTGACTGTTGATGCCAACAAACATGGGAGTCAGCTCATAAGACAGAATGCAAATATTCACACCTTTTCAAATATTGTGATGCATTTTGCAAGCCAAGAACGGCATGGAAAAATGATTTAATTTGTAAAAGTGCATTTAAAAATGTATATCAGGGAAAAGAACATATAAAATATATTTATTCTAGGGAAAATAAGTTGGGAAAATCCCAAATATGAGGAAAATCATACAAACCTGCATATACGAGAAGAAATATATATCAATGGGGACAAATTTTCTTTAGGATGAAATGCAGACTGATGTATAAATGGGATAGAATGAACTTGGAGTTGAAAAAGTAACAGAGCAGAGTTGAACTTGACAAATCTATCCATTGTTATAATGCAGCTGATAAATGTAGCTGGGTGAATTGAACATAAGAAGCTACTGAGTCAGAACATTAGTATAGCTCAGTATTTACCACAATGATTGAAAGAAGCACTCCAGAGTTTCTGGCAGGGATCCTTCCTAGCCCTACTTGGAAATGTCAGGGGCTAAACTATGCCCTTCTGTGGGCAAAACAAGCTGTGCCACCAAGCTTCAGGCTCTCCCACATGTAGGAAGACTCCTACAGTGGACTTCCACATGAGATGTTACTCTGGAAATACCATGCATTGTTCATTTACCTTTTATGGGACAGGGCCATGACATCATGAACTCACTATGTTTTCCCCATCTCCCTGGGTTCTCTTGGTATATTCTAGCACATGAGGAAATCCAACTTAAAAGGAAAAAAAATCATGGAAGAGCATAGTAAGAGCGACCCCAAAAACTTTACTTCTTGATTTATTACTAATAATTAGAAATACACTATGGGCATAAACTATCTTCAGGTTTCTGAGTCAAAAGCCACCCTAGGTTGATGTGCCATGCTCTCTACATTCTTCCAAAATAAAGAGTTTTGGATAGGATGACCAAATAGAGTCTTAGACATTAATAGAGACTTTAACTCAACAGAAACAAAATTATTTGGTTGAATAATAGATTTTATGTAGTTCTTGGAAACTGAGTTGATCTTTAAATTATCCAGATTTAAAATAGTTTCAGCTCAAGACCTCATTGCTCTAGACTCCCTGCTGGATAACTGCCTTTGGACTAGCAAACTTCAGTTCACCTATTGTGACGGTCCTCTGCAAGTCACCAAAATTGGAAAATAGACAGTTCACAGGAACTTGTTGTAGAACTGGATTTTGAATGCAACAAGTCCAAACAAATGGACCTCTCTGGGCTAGTGAGGAAACAAAGTGGTTCAAACGTGGGAGACTGGAAGAGTGATTAGAAAGGAGCAGAGAATCTAGCTACTTGGAACGGATCATATGGACATTTCTTGGAAGTTGATTGGACCCCCAGGCTCATTTTAGAGCTGAAATCCACATGTTTGAATTGTGCCCAAGGAAAATGAAAATAACCATTGCTGCCCAAACTGTAGAGTAGTTATAGGCTTCAAAACAAAGGATACGAAAGGCTCAGGGACTGGACTCAGGACGGACCAAATCAAATAGAAGAATACTTTGCTCTGGCAAATGAAAAGAAAGTCCGGGAGCTTCCTCGTCACTTCACTGAGTTCAGTCTAGCAGCGAGCATCAGTTTGTTCCTTCTCCTTGAGTCCATGACTGGCATCAGAGATTGATTTAGAACTAGACCAGTCAGGAAAGATGGACTTGAGTGCCATCAGCATATTGGTGCCACACACTCTGGGCAACTCTTCCCAGTGGGTTCATGTATATGTTAAAACAGCATGGGGAACAGAAGGGAATCCCGAGATACACCAAAGGTCAAGGACAATGGCATTAAATAGGAATATTCCAGCATCATCTTCTGAAATTGCCCTTCCAAAAGTGAATGGAGTCACTGTAAAATAGTGCCTCTTATTTGCATCTCAGGCAGCTGCTTCATAAGGATACCATGGCTGATAGTATTGAAAACTGCTGAAAGGTGTCGTGGAATGAACAGGGACAAAAGCTCTGAGTCCCGTTCCTGATGGAGATTGTCAGCTAAGCCAACCAAAGGAGTATAAGTGAGCCTGATTAAAATGGATCTACATAATGAAACTAGATTGGGATGTATTGGTGTTAGGTCTCTGGATCAGCCATCATCACCATCATCCTCTTCCTCTTCTTGTACCACACTCATAGCCCACAGGGATCTCTGGGGTTTACATTTCCAACATTAAAAACAAATATACACTTCCAAATACATTGGGATTCTAAATATATTTTACAATACATTCCAAATACCTTTCCAAAATGAATATACAACAGTAAAACAGATATCTACCATATAGCAATAAAATTAAATAATAGAATGAAAATACTAAAGACCCCCAAATAAATTACTGCAAAGTCTAATGACTTAATCCCAGAAACAACAGTCCATCTTAGTCCACTGGCCAGAAATTCTAGCCCAAAGCTGCCCTGAGCAGGAGTGGAATGGGAAGAAGAAAGGCCAAGGTACTGGGAGGGCCTGTCTCCAAGATGGGCTGCAGCTGTTTCCCTCTCACTGTCCCAGTGCCAGTTGGTGCCTCCAGTTGGCCAGGAGACAAGGGTCTGGTCTGGCAAGCACACAGGCATGGTGGAGGGGGGAAGCCTCATTGGTTTGCTGTGTATACCAGTCACAAAGACATTTGCCTTTTAATCTAATCGCTTAAACGGCTTGGGTCCTGGTTACCTGAAGGAGCGCTTACATCCATATTTGCCCAGTTGCCCCCTGAGATTGGTGGGAGAGGCCCTTCTCCGGGAGCCCCCCGTGAGAGAAATTAGGAGGGTGGCTACTCGGAGGAGGGCTTTCCCAGCAGTGGCGCCTAAGTTATGGAATGCGCTCCCTAGAGAGGTCCGCCTGGCGCCGTCGTTATTTGCTTTTCGGCGCCAGGCGAAGACCTTTTTATTTAAGCGGTATTTTAACTGTTAATATTATTTGATCTTATCTGGCCAGGGTGGCTTATTTTATATTGTATTTTTTGGATTTTTAATGTTTATATGTGTGTGATTTATTTTATAATTATTTTATAATTGCTTTTATTTATTGCTTGTAAGCCGCCCCGAGGCTTCGGCGAATGGGGCGGCATAAAAAAGTTTTAATAAATAAATAATAAGTAAATAAATAAAATAAATTGTGATGTCCAGAAAGTCAACCTATGAGAGCTTCTGCGTAGCAATAGTCAGTAGAGAGGGACTTGAGGCAGAAGACAAGCTTTATTTTAAAATAGATGAAAAAAAATCAAAGAGAAAGTGGGTGCTATTCAGATGAGTTTTAGCATTTCTCTTTCCTGCCCACCTGGCTCTATCATAGTCTGAAGTGTGGATGGGAAATAGCACATAGAAAAAGTACAATGTGGAAAGTAATTGCACTTACAATTAGTTAATAATGGAAGAATGATGAATGTACATCATTAAGAACTACCCATCTGGAAGGCCTAGCTGTATTCAGTATGCTTTTTGAAGACACTGTGGCCAAAATGAAGAGGTCCTAAGGCTTCTCTTAGTTGAACATGTAATTGCCTCTTATTACAAAGTTAATTAAGGTTCTCTTAGTAATGGCATGACAGCTCAAAAACCAGTTACTCAGGGAGTTCCACTAGGCCAGAATTTCAGCTTAGTGTGTCTTCTTATTCTCTCTTTTTTTAAATGTGCTGTGAAAGATACTTTGGGGGTTTATTTAGAAGATAACGTTTCATCTATGGAAGCTGACCTTTATCCAGTTTTCTAGGTTTTGGCTTGGTTTAGAAAAACCTTGTGAGATCTTACCAGTTGTGTGGGGATGGGCAGGGAACATTTTGATTAATTACCCAGTTAATCTGAAATGAGTTTGGGAGAACTTGCCTATCTACATTTGAAATGCATGATATCTGGTGGCTTCCAGGTACTTTGGACCACACATTACACCAGCCAGCATGACTGAAGATATTATGGGGTGTAATCCAAAAATTCTGGAAGGCACCTCTCTCTGCTGCTATGGTGATGTATGGGAAAAGTAAAACTAAATTCAAACAGGCATTTGTACAAGAATGTACACAGCCTGTAATGCACGTGGAACTGTAACTGCTAGACATCTACCTATTTAGAGGAATGTGTGATGTCTTATGTAAAGCTTTTGCAGCATAGGGCTCCTTCAGCCTACAATTCTTGTGTTTGTGAATACATTGGCTAATAAAGCACATGGCTATTTTTCGTCCCTCTGCAGCTGACTTTAGTTCATGATTTTAGTTTATGAAAATGTATGCCACAAGGCTCTTGGCTGGTTTTACTGCAACACACCTATCCCCTGGAAGTGGGTTCCCATCAGATAACAACATTTGTTCTTGTTTCTACATGTCATCTCCGTTTCAGTCTCTCTCCTGCCAACTTATTTCCACTGTGAACATCTTTGCTCTAACTGTCAACAGAGCATGTTCCTAGATTATCAGCAGTAGTTTCAACAATGTGACTTCTGTGTATGCTTTACTTTCACAACGTCTATGGACATTTCAGCACATTTAAGCATAGGTGACAAGGCCATTGAAACTGTCTTGCTGGAGCAAGCAATTGTGTGACTGTTACTAGACACATTGTTACCCACAGGGTTGTGAACGACAAACCCAATGAACCTTTAAAACACACATACTTTCCCCTTATCAATTATTTTATGACTGCTCCAAAAAAGGACTTATTATATCATTATAGCTCTATAAATAAACTCACAGAGAAACTAAGTCCCATCTAAGTCCAGCATTCATAAGTGGCTATCTAGATGGCTATGGGAAGCTCACAAACAGGGCACGAGCATAATAGCACCCACTCTTTTCTGTTCCCCAGGATCTTGTGTACATAAGTATTCTGCCCAATTCTGTCTAGTAATTACTATGACTAGATAGTAATACAGTATATAGTCAGTTTGACTGATAGCTTCTAATACCACGTTTTCCATGAAAGGACAACGTCCTGTAAAGTATAAGGGATTTCCATAAAGGCTGAATTACTTTAACAGGATGACCAGGAGAGCTATTCTGGAGCAATTGAAAAAAGATTTTATGAAGGGGGAAGTGCGTGTGTGCAGGAGGGGGTATGGACTCTTGGTAATGTTTCATTGGGTTGGTGATTTCCATCCCTGCTGGCTGCAAGTTTCTACTGATGACAAGTAAGTTTTGCCTGGTTATCTAGACTTAAAACTTGGTACTCAATCCAAACATAGAAAATCATTTTATAAATAGCATTAGCATGCATCTAAACACATTAAGGCTGGATGCTGTTCACGTAAGCCTCACTCGCCCCTGCATCCTCTCCTTCATGTACTGAGAGGCCTGAAGCCCTTTCTCAGCTTGCTATTCACTAATATTTTAATGTGGACAATTGCACATACAGGCAATGCACTGGGATGCAGTGCAGTTGGATTCTTCTTTTTCTCATTCTTTATTTATCTCTCTTTAAGGGAAGCAAGGAATACGTATTTCTGGAAGCACTATGGCTACTTTGTTTCCTGAAATCACAAATTTGGTGCCAAATTTGGTGTATTCCAGATATGCTGGATGGACACATACACATATGTTCAACTGAAATATATGTTTCCCAAGATAATGCTAATAGAAACACATGTATGTGTGTTTCTGTACATCAGGTTAGCAACCATTTCTCACACAGCTGTGCTGTAAACTACCATACATCAAAGCTGGGAACACACTCACATACACAGTGCTAAGAGAAACAGGATTTTCAATTTATTTCTATAAATCTGATCAAATTGACAAAGATTTTTGATAGCAGTTTTCTTGGCAGTCCTAGAGGGACTTTTGCTTGGTCGCAGTGACTGTGATGTTTCCTTGTGCAATAAAATGATTCATTCAAGGTTAATTTTTTTAAAAAATGCCTCAAGGACAGACTTAAAATGTGTAAAGTTTTATTTTTTGCTCTGACTCCTTCAGCAGGAATGTGGTTCAGAGCTCTACTCACGGGCAAGCCAACATTTGTCTTAAGAATTGTTATTGTCTCTCTTTCTCTCCCCATTTCTCCCTCCACTCTGCAGATTTACACTGACTGGGCTAATCACTATCTAGCAAAATCTGGCCACAAGCGGCTGATCAAGGACTTGCAACAAGACATTGCTGATGGAGTTCTGCTAGCAGAAATCATCCAAATCATTGGTAAGACTTATGCTCCAAGTCTCAGCATGAGTTGACTTCTGGTTTAGGAACTAGGACTAGAGCTGACATAACAGTGAGACGGGCATGAAACAGAAAGCCTTGATGCTGTCACTTTATATTTATTTACTTCCCATCATATTAGTTCGTTCTGCCTCACACAAAAGGTAATTTGTATAAGTTTGTATGTGTCTGCTTCACCATTCTTTTGAGGGCCAAGGAGCTGTGTTTCACACACTTGGCATTGTCTGAAACGAATGCTTCATTAAGCCATATGTCTCCAATGTGTGCATTTTATTAGCCAGAGCGGTTTATATTTTCTGAGATGCCTTGAAACTGTATCCTGATCCCACAAAGACAATTGTGGAAGATTTCATGTCAGCAGTCATTTGGCAGGAGCTGGGGAATTAGTAGCCACCTCCTTTGTACTTCCCCTTTGCATGATTTGTGCATGGTGAAGGAACCGCTGCTAACAAGAGAGATTGTGGCTAAAGGTTTGCAGCGGGCTCAGAGCAAAGTTCAGTGCCTGTTTGCTTTCTCTTTTGTGGTCTTGTTGTTTACTCTTAATTTTTTTTAACCTCCACTGTTTTCCTTCAGCAAATGAAAAGGTTGAAGATATCAATGGCTGTCCACGAAGCCAGTCTCAAATGGTAAGAATAATAATATTAACAGTATTAGTAGTGGTAATAAATATGTTTGTGCTTTGAGATCACATCTGTCCTTCACTGGGCTGTGAACTACTGACTTGATTTTGCTTAAGGTTGTCTATTCTCTCTCTCTCTCTCTCTCTCTCTCTCTCTCTCTCTCTCTCTCTCTCTCTCTCTCTCTCTCTCTCTCTCTGTATATGTGTGTGTGTGTGTGTGTTTAAACATTAACTTGGTTTTCTCTCTTTAGATTAAAAAATAGTGCAGAGAATGTAAGGAGGGCAAAACTTAAAATCTCTGTGTTCTCCAGATAATTCCATTCCAGAGCTGCTTTACAGAAACAAATAGTAGGACCAAACTTAAGTGGAGTCTTTGTGTCTGGACCACTGGTTTCAAAGAAGGGGTTTGCCAACTTTTAATGAATATAAATAGTCTTTTTGCATGTCCACAGTGAAGTCCAGTTAAACAGCCTGACTGTGCTTTTCAGAAGTTGCTTTGGAGACATGTGTTATTTCTGCTGGGAGCTTGCGCTAAAAGCAGGGAGCACTGAACGACAGCATGTATTCCAAGGAATAAATACCAACCAGAAGTGAGACTTGATTTTTGTAGTCTTTATTGATTAACAGTGTCTCTGTATGGGATATTGTGGAAAGATCATTTGGAGTCTTTCCCTTCCTGGTTCTTTTCACTGATTTACTTTCTGTTTATTTTTGGTTGTTTTACTGACAGAAACAAATTTGCACATTCATATCGTGTACTTCCAGTTGCTTAGTGGAATGATGACACCCCACGCGCCAGATGCTAACTGTACGTGGGTAAAAAGTCTGCACGATATTTGAGAATGGAGCCTGCTAGCATTCCATATGATACAGGAAGCTGGAGATGCTAAAATTAACTGTTCAATGACAAGTTGCTTGCTATTGCGAGATTAAGCAGCAGGTGGTGATTGTCTTTTACAGGGAATACCGGTAATTCAAGCATATATCCTGCCCACCCCCTTTTTGGCATTTTTTTTCATTGACTGTTTCTTTATTTTAGAAGTAGCTTGTGAAATGGTTAATTCAGAATTGTGTCACTCAGACATCCCAGCCCTGTTTGCTACTGCAGCTACAGTCAGCTTACATGAAAAAGCAAGAAAATTCCCTGCCAAAAGAGACACATGCAAACAGGGAGAGGGCAAGACATGGCCCTAAAAAGTAATATGATGCAATAGTATTGCTCCAAACACCTTGATCAGAGAGAGCCGACTTTGGGCCAGAGAAGAACCTTGTGAGGAACTGAAAGGTTGCCTCAGAATTTTCAGTTTCTAAAATGTTCCAGACCTTCATTACTGGTCTCACTCAGATTCAAAGCCCTGCTCAGCAGTGAAACTCACTGGGTGACGTTAGACCAGTTACATTCTCTTAGCCTAACCTACCTTTCAGGAGTGTTGTCAGTGGTTCAGCTAGGCAATTGTAGACCTGGACAAACAAGGATGTCTACGTTTCCCCAGATTTCCGAGCATTGATGCCCATCTCTCCTTTGATTTCCACGAGTACTTGTGATCACTGTTGGGGATGCACAAATGTAAAACCCGAGGAAATAAATGAGTATTTTTCAGAGTCATGTGATTTCACCTTATAAAATAAAGTGTGAAACTTTATTTAAAAAAAACTAATTTGAACACTTTTTTCTTTGTATTTTTTGCAATTTTTGAATGAATAGGAATTTACAACAAATACTGGAGAACACCTTTTCCTGCTTGTGTTCATATTTTCAGTTGTAAACAGGGTGTGCTTGACTGTTTTGTGCACACAGGCACAATTCCTGTGCATCCCTTCATGGTCATAATGGTCACACCTCTTTGAGAGATGGTCTAATACCACGTGTTCTCTCCTTTCCTTTGCTGCTGCTCCATGCTTTACAACTGCTTAAGCTCATGTCAATCAGAGCATAGCCATGACTGCAGGAACACCATGGCTGCTATAAAATAAATAAGAAGGAACCAAGGATACTGTGACTGTTGTGGAAAGCAACCTGGTGTGCTTAGGCCAGCCTCGAGTTTGCCATCATCTTTCTTCTCTTGGCAGCCAGTTGGACATTAGGAGGGCTGGGTTATTATTGTGGTTACAATATTGAGAAATGATTGTTCTGTAGAACAGTTTGTCATGGAGCACACAAAAGGAGAAATTGCTGATTGCTACCTAGAAACTTGCTAGACAAGTGGAACAGTAAACACAACAGTCAAAGCCAACGTATAAAGGACGTTTTGCCTAGAAATTTTAATACAGAATCAGAAGTGAAAATTTGTTGAACCAGGCAAACAGAAGTTGAAGAGGCACTGTCAAAACTACTCAGATCAAATGTTGTGAGAGTAGGATCAGCGTTAACAGAGTCCAGTTTACCAGCTTTGAACAAGGATGATCGTGCAATTCATGTTAAGTACGTATATATATTTTAACCAGTTTTCACCGTTTGGATTGAACACAGGTTTGAACATAAAGTGCAGTCAAAGTTCATACTTTTCTGAACTTACAGAGTCATTCCTAAGACCCTTGTTGCCTCACCAAGTGAATATTTGAAAAATGCACACAAACATGCTTTAATCAATGGGAGACAAGTTTGTAAATCACAAAGGTATGCAAAACTGAACCCTACATTTGGTGAAATGGACTCATACTTTCTGTGAAAAGAAAGAAAAAACGCAGCTCACAATGTGGCATGGAAACAAGGTGAAACCCACTTGGAATAGAGATTTGGAGAACTTTGATCAACTTGAGTTTTGCTTGTATGCACATTCCTATGAACTACAGGGCTCTACTGGTTCTGAGCCTGTTAGTTTCCATTGTGGCTTCCTTTTCCCATTGCCCCAATGATCCACATCAGTTTTCATTGGGGTAGGAGGAAGGAAGCAGTGGTTTAGGGTTCTCAGCTGTAGAAGAATGCAGCTCCTTTAGGTGAGAAAGCCCCTATGATTCTTCTTCAGTCAGAATGGCACACACAACATTCTTTTCCTTCTTGGGAATAGACTGGGAAATTAATCCTAGAATCCTCAGTGGCATTATACACGTGAGTCCTGGTGTCTTTTCCCTTGATAGAAATGGTAAGTGCACCATCACTTTGCTATTGGGGCTGTTGGGACTTGGAGTTTGAGCTACAGCTTCTCTAGCACAAAAGACATCAGGAGAACTGGAAGTCTCTGTCTTTCCTTGACCATTAGGAAATCAAAGGTTTTCATTTTCAGGCATGGGAAGAACGATGGAGAGATGGCAGCTACATGTGTTCCTAAGGAATTTGGTCTGTTAATTTGTCATCTGGGCACAGCCTTATGCATTTTTGAAGCAAATACATGTTTATTCCTATTTTACAGTGGTATCATAAATCCAGAAAAAGATTCAGAAAAGATTAAGTAAAAAAATCAGGGCAAAATCTGAAGAGGATGTGGCCTTTAATTTATTAAGGAAGACATTCTAAAATGTATCTAAGTATCAATAGTATGAAAACTTTACATATTTACTGAACCTTACTTAATAGTAAAATTCATTGTCACCTCATTACAATGATTGGTTCTGGATTCAGAAAAAAAAACACATGATATCTAATTCACACAGCTATGAGCCATGATAATTAAATGTAACCTCCATACCAGGAATTAGAATTTGGGTAGTCTCAAGGAATGTGTGTCTTGGTTATATGCACACCTGCTCCAGATGTTGTTGGATGGCAACCCCCATCAGCCCTAGCCAGCACAGCCAAGAGTGGGAAGTAATGGGTGTTACATGAAACAATAACTGGAGGACTACAAGTTCTCAATCACTGTACCATATTCAGATTTAGCATTTCTCTGGGCACCGGATTCTGGGGGTATACAGGGAAGGACAGATTCTGCCTTTATGCCCTCTTTGTGGACTTCCCAGAGGCAACTGGATGACCACTGTTCAAAACAAGTCATTAGACTAGTTTGACCCCCCTTTTGAATGAGCAAGCCTCTTCTGTCATTCATAACTCTGTTGAACAGCCTCAAATTGTTCTGCTTCCTCTGGTCAAAAGTAAAAATATTTCTCAGTCATGTTGTATTGATTGGCAGTGCAGACAGAAATCTGACTCTACTTCATTTGGATGGTACAAGTAAAATTATTAGATGCAAGCCCCTCCAGTTTTAGAAATTTTATGCTGTATGCACTAAGAATGTTTTCACTTCTCAGTTTTTTGTGCCACAAATAAAATATCTGTCAGGACGTGTAACTATTACTGTATTTTTTTAACCAATGGAAAGGAGAAAGGGAAGTAGGCCAGGCTCATGTTTGCAGTATGAGTACCTGCATCCTATGATAAGGCTAAGGAGAAGAAGTGAAAATGAGACATGATTACACCATGCCATACATACTGCATAGGACTAAAGCTGAGAATATGAAGTAGCAAAAACAATTCCGTTAAAGGCAGTCAAAGAATTAATAGTTTTAGGTTTGTGGGAGAGATTTGTTTGCTTGTTAAGTGATTGTTCAGAAATCAGACAGCAAGATTCCCAGGACAGGATGTTCTCCTTTGATTTCAGAAAGAATAGGCGAGTATCTATCAGGATCTTTCCTGTGAATGATCTCCACACAAAAGAGTCCAGGTGAATTTTCTTCAAATTGTCATGTCTGTGCTACCTGAAATCTAGCATATTGATACACTTTCCTAAAGCTGAGGAATTGCTTGGTACTTTAAATCTGCACACATGGTAAATAATCTCTGTCACATGGTAAGAGAACAGCCATTTTGTTTTTAGCCATGGGGGATTTTAGAGGCATCCACCGGTCAGAGCGAGAGGGAAATACTTCATAGTCAATGAATAGGTGCACATGATTCTTCCATTGGCCAGTCCTTTACTGTAGTCAATACTGTTGTTTGCTTTGCTTGCTCTGAAAAGCATTCATGTGCTTTTCAGAGCAAGCAAAGCAAAGCAAAGCAAAGCAAAGCAAAGCAAAGCAAAGCAAAGCAAAGCAAAGCAAAAGACCTTACTTTGAGAAATCTGGGAGCTCTGCATTCTCATATATTCATGTAAAGAAAAAAAATAAAACTGTTTCCCCAAGGCTGCAGCTGTACTGTAACAGACCCCTATGATACTGACTACAGTACATGAAGCCAGAAAAGGGGAATCTGTGGTTCTCCCTTTATTTATTAATTTATCAAAAGCTTTTCTATACTGTCCTTCACTGAGTCCCAGGATGGTAATAAAATAAAAGCACAGCATCAACCATCAATTGACAACAAATAAAACCTATTTTTAAACAACGTCAATGCTTAAAATATCAGACAAATAAAAACGGTTTCAGCCTGGAGCTGAAATAAGTGTCGGTGACAGGTGCACCTCCCTGGGGAGCATGTTCCGTAACCAGGGTGCCACCGCAGAGAAGGCCCTTCTCACTATCATGATCTCCTTGAAAGAGGGCTCCCAAAGAAGGGCCTTTGATCCAGATCTTAGCAAGCAGGCAGGTGGTGCTCCATGGTTTGTATCATCCTTGACAGTTCTCCTTTTCGTCTCCTTTAACAGCTGCTCAAGGGGAAAATGAAGCATGCAAGGGTGAATAAGCACTATATTCAATATGCAATATTATTTTAAAGCCATCATTTTTAAGTTGTCAATAATTTGTATTTTATAGAGAGCACTGTGCTAATAGGTGGCTTTAAACAATTCCAATGAATGAATGAATGAATGAATGTTTTTTGTTTTCTGGGAAATATTTCAGATCTGAAAATA